>NC_136602.1:25522440-25587440 GCF_910589615.1 Taurulus bubalis | reverse complement strand
ACAACACGGCTGTCTGCTCATGGGAAGTGACAGCAGCACGGAGAGGGAGGGAGGGATGAGAGTGGCAAGAAGGAAAAAAGAAAAAGAGAGACAATATGGAGAATCTCACATGATGTGGATCGTGACAAAAAGTTCAACCAGAAAAGGAAAGGTTGTGGAATGAAAGAATAAAACATACCTTTATATACCTGCCCCAAAAGACACTTCCTCAAATGACCACTTGGGATTGGCCCAAAAAGCGAGTCAATCCCGTAGACCAGCGGTCCTCAACCTTTTTTGCGCCACGGACCGGTTTTGTGTGAGACAATATTTTCACGGACCGGCCTTCACGGCGTGAGCGATAAATATGACGTAATAAAATGATACCTGTAGTCCAGTCTACTCCTTAACTTAAACCTTTAGTTCAGTCTACTCCTTAACTTAAACCTTTAGTCCAGTCTACTACTGTAACTTAAACCTTTAGTCCAGTCTACTCTGTAACTTAAACCTTTAGTCCAGTCTACTCCTTAACTTAAACCTTTAGTCCAGTCTACTCCTTAACTTAAACCTTTAGTTCAGTCTACTCCTTAACTTAAACCTTTAGTCCAGTCTACTCCTTAACTTAAACCTTTAGTCCAGTCTACTCCGTAACTTAAACCTTTAGTCCAGTCTACTGCTTAACTTAAACCTTTAGTCCAGTCTACTCCTTAACTTAAACCTTTAGTCCAGTCTACTCCGTAACTTAAACCTTTAGTCCAGTCTACTCTGTAACTTAAACCTTTAGTCCAGTCTACTCCTTAACTTAAACCTTTAGTCCAGTCTACTCTGTAACTTAAACCTTTAGTCCAGTCTACTCCTTAACTTAAACCTTTAGTTCAGTCTACTCCTTAACTTAAACCTTTAGTCCAGTCTACTCCTTAACTTAAACCTTTAGTCCAGTCTACTCCGTAACTTAAACCTTTAGTCCAGTCTACTGCTTAACTTAAACCTTTAGTCCAGTCTACTCCTTAACTTAAACCTTTAGTCCAGTCTACTCCGTAACTTAAACCTTTAGTCCAGTCTACTCTGTAACTTAAACCTTTAGTCCAGTCTACTCCTTAACTTAAACCTTTAGTCCAGTCTACTCTGTAACTTAAACCTTTAGTCCAGTCTACTGCTTAACTTAAACCTTTAGTCCAGTCTACTCCTTAACTTAAACCTTTAGTCCAGTCTACTCCTTAACTTAAACCTGTAGTCCAGTCTAGGTTACGTCTGAGGTTCCGCACAGACTGATGTACCTGGTCAATTTTCAAAATAAAACATCTTTCCGACCTTGAATTTTTTTCCCGAAATGTTTTTCATTCATGCTTTCTGTGCGGCCCGGTACCAAGGGACCCACAGACCGGTACCAGGCCGCGGCCCGGTGGTTGGGGACCGCTGCCGTTGACTATAAATCAGTGGATGTGGTTGTCATGACGCCACCCATCGGTTGGTGGACTGCCGTTTTGAAGCCTCGACTTCAGCTTTCTGGCCATCGCCATTTTGACTGTTTGCAACCAGAGAAGGGAAGTGACTGCAGAGGAGCGCTGATAGACCTGTCAATCACAGGTTTCTATTGAAGAAGACTGGAGGGGTCAGACTGTGTTGGACTGGACAGGTCCACGTGTGTCCTCTACTGGGACCAGTGACTGGACTGGACAGACTCAAGTGTGTCCTCTACTGGGACCAGTGACTGGACTGGACAGACTCAAGTGTGTCCTCTACTGGGACCAGTGACTGGACTGGACAGGTCCAAGTGTGTCCTCTACTGGGACCAGTGACTGGCAGCGGAAATTCATTTCCAGTGGACGTTTGTGTATATTTCCATCTCAATGGGAATAAAATACATGGTCATTCTGATCAGGATGCCAATTTTGCTCACAAATCGCAAATATTAACAAATAAAATCTAAATCGATGGCATTGTGCGCCACAAAACTTGACAGGAGTCAAACATTCTCACTTCACTTTTAGAGCTTTGCATTCGCTCTCACTAAACCTGGTTCCTATAAAATCCTCAATATCCATCTGAACATCCTCAGTCATCTTCTAAAAGAAACTACAACTTCACTTTCTTTGCAGCAGTTGAATCCGTTTTCCCACAGAACACACACACACACACACACACACACACACACACACACGCACACACACACACACACACACACACACACACACACACACACACACTTTGGATAAAAACAGAGAGCAACGGAGGGAAGACAACAATTAAGTTCAGTCTCTGTGTCGTCTCACATCTGACACGTGTTGTGCATATTCATACACTCGGCAATACACACACACACACACACACACTCACACACACACACCAGCAGCCGGGCCTCTCTGTATGCCGATGAGACGAGCTTGAGCCAAAATAACCACGACAGACAGCGCTGGTCTGTTGGCGTGGCTGTGAGGAGGCTTTGTGTTTGCAATTCACAGATTAGAGGCTCACAGAGCTCACGGAGCAGGCATGGGCAGTGTGTGTGTGAGTGTAAGTGTGTGTCTGCGTGTGTGTGAGTGTGTGTATGTGTGTGTGTATGTGTGTAAGTGACAAAGCTGTCCTTTTCCTTTCCTTTTTTTTTCTCAACCTGGATGTGGACACCAGCCAAGGGATACTTGACATATATATATGTAGCAATACAGTAGGGGTGTGTAGTTATATATATATATATATATATATATATATATATATATATATATATATATATATATATATATATAGTAGTAGTAGTAGTAGTAGTAGTAGTAGTAGTAGGAGTAGTTCATGTTACAGACAACAATGCTATCAAAACTAAAGCACAGGAAAAGTATTCATATTCAGACCCCTTCAATGAGCCCCTGAATACATCTACAGCAACATTTTGGGTGCTCGTGAACAAAAACTTTCAAAGATTACTTGTCACTTGCAATTGTCACTAAGTGTTTTTTAAGATAAATATGTTTAGCATTGTTCATTATTCAAATTGCAAAACCTATTATTCCCAAATCTGAATACAGATACATTGTTGTGGTGCTTCCTCTAATATTGCCATTGAATAACCAATTGTTTCTGATAAGGCCTCTTCCATGGGTGGCGCTGTTACAAATGGTCTGCAATGGAAATGTTATCCCATATATAATATTCTCTCTATCTCTAGACCTCCTGTGGAAAGGATGAAAAGTTGTACAAATGGTTTGTGGACCAGAGGAGTCGCCCCCTGGTGGTCAGTAGAGAGAATGCAGCTTAAACACATGAAGCATAGACTTCTATGCAACCAGAGGAGTCTCCCTCTGGTGGTCAGGAGAGAGAATGCAGCTTTAATACATGAAGCATATACTTCTATACAACCACAAGGTTGTATAGAAATATATTTTTAAAATGGTAAATATTGTACAAGTAAGTGATGGCACCCTGATTCTACCTTAACACATGACACAAACTTCATTCTTTGACCTTGTTGGTTCCATGGCATGTGTGCATGTGTCATACAGGGTTTAGGTCCTCTGCTGCTCTGGATAAAAGTCTCCGCTAAGTGCTCCAAATGTAAACCTGAAAATGCTTCTACCTCATGTTAAGCACAATCAGTCATATGAGTATCCATCCTGATTCAGGATTAAACAAACTCGTATGGTGGTGGTGGGACTGCACTGACTTCATCTCATACTGCATTAATCCTGTTAAATATTCAATGAAAAAAACGCTCGTCATACAGGGAGTGAAACAAAAGTGTTGCATAATCTCCGGATTTAGAGAAAGAAAAAAAGATCAACATCAATATGATTTACAGTTATCTGCTGCATTAAAGCCGTTTCTGAAAATGCATAATCTGCGTTATCTGGTATTTAGTTGGTTTAAGTGCAGTCTGCAGCCTCTGAACAGATTTAACAGTAGAAGGGACCAGAGGAGGACCGGCTGCATGAGAGCACAGCACCATATGTGCGTTTATCAGAAGCACTTCTCCTTCTTGCTTTGATTTTCATTGAAATTATATATATTTCTATATAGTTGTATTGTATTTTTAACTGATTGTTTACAACATTTGAATCTCTTTTAATGCTTTTTCAATTAGAATTGTTTCAATACCATGCCCCTTCACACCTTCAGCCACCGACATTTACATATTGAGTCGTTTTAAGGAGACTCTTTAGGCAAAAACATAATTTTTCCTGCACTTATTTTGAGCCATTTTGCTTCCACCAACATGTTTTTCTATTCGAGTATTGAAAAGGAAACATTTAGCAGTAATTTGTAAAATGTATGGAATTTTACAAATCAATTCTTGAAGAAGAGTTTGTTCAAAAAACACTCATAGCCTGATTTAAATATTGTATTGCGATTAGCTGTTGACAGTATTGTCTGATTTATGCAGTAATAATACAATGATATCCACAATTCCCTCTGTAAGAACCTTTGACTCTAATGTCAACAAATCCAATTATTCAGATTGTTGTTCTGGAAATGTTTGCAAATAAGCACATACAAGCCTCATTTGCCAATTTAAACATAACATTTCAGACAACTAGAAATAAAAATAAAAATCTATCAATTTTTCTCTTACCTGAACTAAGTTGATCTTATTTACCTTTCCGCTCGCCACCTCTCATATTTTCAAAATCAGCCCAAACTGAGGGCGACTCAAAAGAACTGTTGAATGAACTGGAACGCCCTGGTGCATCATGGGACTGAAGGAACAGGAACGCCCTGGTGCATCATGGGACTGAAGGAACAGGAACGCCCTGGTGCATCATGGGCCCTGACACTTTGAATGCTATGTGGTTTCTTTCTTATAATTTGGTAAAATACATTTCTGAGATGAATAAGACCAGAATTACTGGAGAAAGTGAAGGGTCAGAACCTCGGGCCCTCGCTCCGGCCCACCCCTCTGCTTGGTTTTGGTTCCCTCTCACTGCAGTCTAGTGTCCTTTCTGGCAACACCAGGCAGCTGTCTTTAGAGACAGACTTCTATAAAAGCCGCTGTACACTACCAACCTCTGAGGCACGTATGCGTCTCTTTAGCTGCTAAACGCCCTGCTATGTTCACCAGTGAGTCTGCGTTTGAGTCAGTGGAGAACACAAGCGGAACTAAAAGAGAGAGAACGTGGGACATACATTCAGCAGCCGCCAGAAACACGACTCCGAATGAGTCATCGTGCGATGTGTGAATAATTAACCGCAAACAACTTCGCCATAGCATCATGTCATGTCAGTGTTGTGTTCACAGCTAGTTTCTGTTGCCCCCTAGTGGCCAAATCAATCTCGTTTAAATAGTGGATGTAAACAGATGTCAATTTGATATTTCAACTTGAGCAGAGCCTCATGACTCATTCATGTAGAGACAAGAGGAACCAGAGAATAACAAAGGGAGCAGCTTCGAGGTCCGGAACTACGACAGCGTATCCTTCTGCATCGCTTCCGGGCGACAGCGGGGTGAACAGGCTGTTGCCAGTAAGGGGCGGGGCTCAACCGCATTGGCAACCATTTTGAGAAATCCGCATTCAATCCTGACATCAGTGGGAACCACTTTTTAACATAACAGAAAAACGTGGACCCATCAAGTGTGTGTGAGGGGATTCAGTCTTGGAGGGACCCAGAGTCCAAGACTGGAATGCTGAAGGACCGATAGAGCTGCGGTGGGACTCAAAGGTCCAGAACCCACATCTGGATATCTTTAAGGGTACTGGTAATAGCATCCTCAGTTGTTTGAATGATACCCACCCTATTGATATTGATTTTGTGTTAACAAGCAATTACCACAGAGCGACAATACGTTTATTAAAATATTGCATTGTCACTTTAGATTACCAGCCATGAGCAAGCTGCTCATCTCTTTCTCAAATCACTTCCTGGACCGGGTTCAGGCCGTTAAACACCTCAGTGCGACAGAGATGGGTGACAGCTTAAGACCTTTTAATGGAATGTGTGAATGGAAGAGCAGGGTTGAGTACACTTATCTGACCCAAACCTCTTCTCGGTCTTCTATTTCTGAATGTGTGTTTGTTTGTGTCAGTCTTTGCTCACTTTAACTCCTTCTTTTTTTCCTTTTTCTTTGATTGACCTCTGACCTCTACGTATGAGCCCTGATGACCTGGGTTATTCCTTCTGTTAAAACATGGCCACACATGATAGGGTTGCTTTGCTCAAGTATGATACAAAAAGAGACCTACAAGTGGTATGCAGCCATGCACATAGTTTGGCTTTAACACACAATAGTCAACGGGGAACATTTCTTTGGTGGAAGTTTCAATGAGTACCTTGAACAAAGAAAACCCAAACTGTCTGCATGGCTGTGATGATTCCTTTGATTTCTTATGTTGCTAATCTGCACATTTACTGGTAGCCAAGTTAATGACACAACTGTTATCTTGCACAAAACAGGGCTTGGCGTGCACACACACACACACACACACACACACTAAATTCTGTGTGGGATCAATGTGGATTGTTGACCTGAGCGGAGACGGAGGGCTCGTCACTCCAGGGGCGGAGGGACCAGAGTTGGCCCCATATCCCGACCCAACACAGGCCGCTGCCACCCCCAACACTTACATCATACCACAACATTACATAAGAGCTCTGCAGCTCCAATAAGGACAGAGACGAACAGGGGGAGAGAATCCTCCAAATCCCATACATCATTAAAGGGATCTGAGGAGGCCTCTGTGCTTTAAGAGCAGCAGAAAAGATGCGGCTTTATGCAGATGACAGATGGCTTTCCCTCTGTCTATGAAAGCATGTTAGCATCTGTTGTGATGAGAGAAACACACACACACACACACACACACACACACACACACACACACACACAGTAGAGGGAAACAAATCACGGCCACTACAGCTATCCGTGAAAACCTTGCATCTCCAAAATGCTCACTTTTTAACGGTCGATGTAATCTTCTCAATATCTTAGTGTGTCAACATTTTTTTGTTGTTTCCCCTGAATCCCCCCGATCACGGTCTCAGGAGTAGTGTTGTCACATGGGGGTTATCACTGGTAGAATATGGTCTCTCATTCATTAAGTCATTTCTAACAAGCCTAATGCTTACAGTTAGCTCACTGCTGACTGCCAACATAATCAGCATTTATTTGGACTTTTTTTTAATATATAAAACTATGGACACAAAATTAAATAAGTTAAACTATAAAGATACAAAATAAAAATATATACAAATTGAAAAAGACATTCTAATAGTATGTTTAAGGGTTTAACTAGATGCAGTTAACAGAAGGCAAAGCTTGTATAATATTCTGTTTATTAGCAGCAGTATGGTGCATGATCAGGAATAAATCAATCCAACACGTTCTGGGTTTTCCTCATAACTTTAGTCCCCTCTTCTTCTCCCCTCTCTTTACTCTCTCACCTCCAGACGCCCCAACAGCGCCGACTAGTGGTCATAGCTGTTATCAGATCATCAACTTAACAGAACTAAACTACTGGAGACAGTAACACCTGTGTGATCAGCTGGAGACAGTAACACCTGTGTGATCAGCTGGAGACAGTAACACCTGTGTGATCAGCTGGAGACAGTGACACCTGTGTGATCAGCTGGAGACAGTAACACCTGTGTGGGTGATCATCTGGAGACAGTCCACCTGTGTGATCAGCTGGAGACAGTAACACCTGTGTGATCAGCTGGAGACAGTAACACCTGTGTGATCAGCTGGAGACAGTAACACCTGTGATCAGCTGGAGACAGTGACACCTGTGTGATCAGCTGGAGACAGTAACACCTGTGTGGGTGATCATCTGGAGACAGTCCACCTGTGTGATCAGCTGGAGACAGTAACACCTGTGTGATCAGCTGGAGACAGTAACACCTGTGTGATCAGCTGGAGACAGTAACAACTGTGTGGGTGATCAGCTGGAGACAGTAACACCTGTGTGATCAGCTGGAGACAGTAACACCTGTGTGATCAGCTGGATACAGTGACACCTGTGTAGGTGATCATATGTTTGGCCGTTGAACGATGTTTTGATGTAGAAAATGAAATCAGTTCGACTGCATTAACTTTGTCCACATTACCAGAGCTTGAATAGAACAAGCACACCACAACTGACCATAGAGCATTATCATAATCCAGAGAGACTATATTAAGATAAATGGTTCTTTTATGCTTTAATTTCAACAGTGCATTTGACCCCTTTTGATTGGACGGGAGGACATTCAGGGTCATACTGAGGTCATGAGCACTACTCGCTCCACCTAGAAGACATGTTGGTCTCGGCACCACTAAACATACTTTGGGGCGGCTGCAGCTCATGGGGAGAGTCCCGAGTCCACAAGGTAGCCGGTTTGATCCGGTTGGATCCGGTTGGGTCTCTGGTCTCCACATAGCTCGCCTGTCGAAGTGTCCTTGAGCAAGACACTGAACCCCAGTTGAAGGGTCGAGTGCCGTAGAGGTTAATTAGCAGTTATTACAACGCCACCTTTCCCTTGTGGAGAATGATCAGAAATATACAAAATAGTAACCCAAACCTTCTACATCATCACAATCATATGGACGAGGAGCTTTTTGACGTTAAGTCGAGGACTCGCACACATAATCCTAATATCTCCTCAACTCCCAACTAACCGTTCACTTCAAGTGTTTGTATGCCAGTCTTACCGTATCCGTCCCGTTCCTAAAGAGGCTGTTTAATGCGTTGGGAGGTAAGCCGGCACGAAGGCTCAGCGCCTGACAAAGTGCCATTCTGTCGTCGGGGTTCAGTGTTTAATGCAAACTGTCTTTCCCTCGTGTATTTATTCTCTGAACTGAGCGCCTTAAGACACAGTCGCCACGCCATGTACATGTACGCGGCGTGGAGAAATATGATGTAAGTTTAAAATGCTCAACCCTGTGGCCTTACTCCTGCTAGTGGTTAACCGTTTAGCACATAAGAAGCCACGCAACACACACACACACGCACACGCATAGACACACACAAACGGCAGCATGTGGTTGCATTTATTTGCTGCCACAAGTGCTTACAAGTAAGTGGGTGGTATTACCTAACACATCGGACATTCGTCAGCGGGAAATAGAGTGTTGAAATTAGAGCAAACGAGGGGGAAGCACGAAAGAGAGGTCGACTCTCTTTACAACGTCTTCCTGGAAATCGCCTGCTCACATCAGCGTTGATCAGATGCAAATACACGTGACTTTATAACGGCTGTTTATGGCTGCAGCAGTGTGAAGGAAAAGGGAATGCACTTTTAAAAAGGAAGAGGTAAAGGAGGAACAGCAAAAGCAAAGCAAGGGAAATGGGATGAGATGAGATGGACTGCCTCGTCAGAAGAGATGAACTGTCCCTTTAAGAGTCTGCAGCCTCGGGCCACAATTAGCACCAGAGCCGGCTCAGAGAGGGCCACCCTTGATCTACAGGAGCTGGGCACCTAACCTCACTACTTGTTAATTCAGGTGAAAAAAAGAAGAAGAAACATGGCCTTTGCTGTGGCACTTGATGAAGTCTTACACCAGAGAACACTCGCTCTCATAGAGGAGCAGCGGCTTGCGGACAGTCAACTGGAATAATCGCCTCGTGGTTGTATGCTACCGTCACACTTTACACCCATGTTTGTCCAAAATGTCATGACTTCATCAAATATACATTTGTGTGAAGTTGTCATACTTAGCTAAAGTGTCTGTGAAAAAGCTCTGATAAACCCACTGGATACTACCTGCCCAGCAGCGAATGGCAGCTGGTGAGCACAGCGAGCTTTTAGCAAATAATGAGTCTGATAAGTCCATCGGGACTCGGTAGAGACCAAACAGAGCTTTGAGGAAAGTGGCCAGAAAAACTCAAAGAAATGCTAATGTTGCTCTGTGTTTCTTGGATAATTCACAACAACAATATTATAACACAATAATATGTCAAGTTGTGTTTATAGCTTGTTACTGATCCAAGAGACCAAACACGTTCCAGGAGGTTCATTAGGTTCAGTCGCTATGATCTGCCGACGGACGCTTGTCGTTTCAAACCGCAGAGCAGAGCCAGCTTCGTTGAATGATTTGTACGTGCATACAAAACATATGTAATTGTTATAATAAATAATTAGTCTCTCACAGTTGAATTCAAAGGGAAAGAGACAAAAAACGAGCAAAACCCCACAGGACACATCAGCGTCTCCAACTGCTCTGTTAGATTCAGATTGATATTTGTTTCCACAGCCAGTGCACAGAAACATACTGTAGCCTCCAGAGATGAAAGAAGTATTCAGATCCTTTACTTTGGTAAAAGTGCCCATGAATATATACTGTGTATATGTATATATATATATATATATATATATATATATATATATATATATATATATATATATATTTACAGTATTTCCCTCAGCAATGTGGAGTAGACGTAGAGAGTGGTGTGGAAAGAAGACTCAAATGGTTTAGGGGTGATCGGTGTCATTTGCTGTCGAGTGCTGGGCTTGGGATGGCTTCCTATCGGATGAAGACGTGACTCACAGCTCTCCTGACGGGACACATTCCCAATCAATCTCCCTCCTCTCCAGAAGGACAGCTTCACCGCTGTGACAAGCTTTTAACAAGCTCTGCCCAGAAATAGGTTTTCTCTCTCTCTACTCCCTGCGTCAGAAAAAAAAACCTCCAGAGTTCTCATCTCCAAAGTGTGTGTGTGTGTGTGTGTGTGTGTGTGTGTGCTACCTCCCAGCTAAAAGGTTACATGGTAATGCTGGCATTTAATCAGCGAGGCAGCGAACGTGGGCAGCAAGAAATCAGATTATGACCCGCGCTGACCTGGGACTCATCATTTATACAGCATCGTAAAGTCAACAGAATGTTCCTTCAATGTCTTAGGCGTGGATGATAATATGTATGACATGTCTCCAATGTTATTCCCCATGTTGTGTTGGTCGCTTTCGTGGCTCTAGACCAGTGGTTCTCAAACTGTGGGGAAGGTATTACAGGTGGGGCGTAGGGGGGAAACGCAGATCTTTTTCTTTAGTTATTATCTTAAAACGATATTCATTTCAAAACAGGTTATTTCCAGCCACAATATGCTATTTTTTTGCCAAATATTTGTTCTTTTTTGCACAGATAGAACTTTATTTGCATTGTTCTAACAAAGTGATTGCACATTTTATTTGTTTTTGTCTGATGGAACAATCTGGTTTACTTGAAAGTGATTTCCATTTTCTTCATTCTATTATTTGAAAAAGCACAGATGGAGGAGAGACAGAATGTTATTTCAATAAAAATTCAGCATAGACCATTTTGTTCCAACTTTGTTGGGGCATGAACATTTTTCTTCCTCTGAAGTGGGGCGTGACAAAAAAAGTTTGAGAACCACTGCTCTAGATCATGGAGACCAGATGTTCCGGTTTGTCCGGGATCATCCTGACATATCTTTAAAACACACAACTAACAAACATAACCAGTGGCTACAAGCGGGAAGTAGCACCGCTGCAAACCACAGTAGCGGTGGCAACAAGGGCAGCTCAAGAGGGGAAGTTATTTTGATGTTATAAGCCAATTAAATGTTTTACCGGCCACAAAGAGATCTGTATTTTTAGTTTTAGTATTAGTATTTCGGTTGAGGCAACAAAACCACGTGGAAAGGCTTGAGGAAATATTGCGGGTAGGCGTTAGTAAAGTTCAGAAGTTATGCACCAAAACTACGTTACAATACGTCAACGTTGACCTGGTTTTACACAGGACGTGAACATCGGTCTTCTGGGTGAAAGTCCTGTGTATGTTTGACCCGTCTAACCTTCCCTCTCATCAGCCATGCTTTGCGACATAATGTTGTAAGTGCGTCACACACAAACCCAAAAGGATATCTCGGTGGGCCATGAGGCCGTGTTGGCCCAACTTTGATGCTAAAGTCAGCATGCTAACATGCTAACATGCTCACAATACCAATCTTAATAAACTGAATGTTTGCTATGGTTGAACTACTTGAACATTTTACATCATGGTGCTCGCTGAAAGTTGCAACATCAACCCATTCAATATTTGTTGAGACATTAGATTCGGACCAAAGATGCTCCACTGAACTCATGGGCCACTGAATTCTGGGTTGTCCTTGCCTCCAGATAACTCCATTTATTATCCACTGTACTTGTGATGCAATGGAATATACATTATGCTACGGTGGACCTGGCCCACCCTCACTGAGCCACCTCTGGTGCTAATTGTGGCCCGAAGCTGCAGACACTTAAAGGGACAGTTAATAGAGGAACAGAGCGGAGGGCAGCTCGACCTGGACGCTTCAATCTTTTTGCCCAGTCTTTCCATTTTTCATTTTAATGAACCTTTCTCATTAGCAAACCCCCCTGCTGCCGTCTGGAAAGCGATACAGAAGTATCAGCTTCAGAGCAGCTCCTGTGCTCTGGCTGTGAGACCCTTCATTCATCCTCCACCCGCCACATATAATATAGTTTTGTTTCCTTTCAAATCAAAATGTAAATTCCGTTGTGCAACCCTTGTACCCTTCTTTGTGGGTCTTTCACACTTGTTTCTTTATTGGAGGGGTAATGCAATTCATTCCCCCTGTTACAGTATTTCAAAGTAATATCTATCAAAATATGACCTATATCTCACTTTCATAATGCAACAAAATAGCTGTTTGTGGCCAATCCAAACTTTGACTGTAGGTCACCTACATTTAGGCTAACTTACACAATGGGTCTTCACAATGTGTCATGTTGCAAAGGGACAGACATAGCTACGTGTGCAAAGGGCTCAGCTACAGTCCATACTATGTAGACTTAAGAGAAAAAGATAAACATTGCTACGTTTGTAGGTTTGGCGATAAAGCCGTCTTAAAGATTTTCACGATAAAATCCTCGACAATTACGATGATCAACCCATGAGTTTTATTTTTAACCTGTTTTCTCTCCTGTTGGAAACTTTCGGCATGCATGCCACCATTAACTAATTACATTTTGAAGTGCCCTCTCATCTGCATGCCAAATTACTCCTTTCACAGCCATTGGCGGTTATTTACAGTGGATTGATTTATTTCCCGCCCTACTCTGCCTCTGATTGGCTCGTGCTTGTTACCTTCTTCCCAGAACTTGTTACGTTTATTTTCGGGCGATAAAATCTTCCACGATAACCAATCATTTCTGACGTTGTTTTTTAATCCGTTTTCCTTCAGAAACACTCCGAGCAGCCAATAACTGCAGGTCTACTACGGTGCGACGGTTGCGGCCACAAAATGACAATTATTTTGAGCGTCACAACCCCTTGAAATTACGTGTTTCACTGTCATAATTTGATTAATTCAGTGTAATAACATTTGTAAAGCCGAGAATCTTTCTCATAAACAAGTTAGCACAGGGCTAACCAGAAGCTAGCCAGATCGGCTGGCGGAAATCTCTGTTGCGCTTGGGAGAAATGTCGTTAATACTGCATATATACGTGTAGTCAAAACCCTCACCGGATTGACCCCTTCTGAAAATACATATTTGCAGATTATAAACCATAATTAATCTTATAAAACATAATTAATCAGAGTGACTGGCACTACGCAACACCATCTCAGCCTTTGGTTCTCTTATACAGACAAGACAAGCCATGTACAAACATGATATTGTACGTTCCCCATGAACAGAACAAAGGCCTTGGGTCACTCAAGCAGTCAATTTCAACGTGACGACCAATCATGGAAACCAGGAGGAAGCAAAGCGAGACGACGCGCTCTCCTCTGACAGCATGCGGCTCCATCACAGACACACTGATCGGTGCAGCGCTTAAAGGAAAGAGGTTGCTAGGCAGTCAGTGGGAACAAAGACGAAGAGAATGAAGATGATCATTTTCTCGGTGCTGAATGAATACGTTTCGGTCGGTGTTCATATCTGTAGATCGTCTAGTGACCTTCACACGATTAAATTAACAAATAGTCTATGAAAAAAACACGGTAAAGACTATTTTTGCATACTCTTGTGTGAATTAAATACTTGACTAATGAAAAGTATTTTCTCATTTTATTAAGAAATTTTGTGAAAAATTCACAAGTATTTATCTTTTTTAAATGTTTGTGTCTAGAACGTTTGATACATGCATTTGACTAGTTGCAGACATTAAGACCCATAATAATTAAAAAGCACATGTTTTGGTTTGAATCAACTGCATGTAAAGTGTACAAAGCCTTCATAACCTCACAGATTATTACCTCATTGGGAATACTAACCAAGGTCAGCTGGAGAGAGGAGTGTTTTGTACTGGCTATGAGGAAATATTGGGTTCGGGGATCAAACTCTTAGAAAATCATGTATGGTAATGATGTATTATAATCTGCTGAGAGGTATTGTAAACAGGTCATAATTCCCTCGCATCATTACCAACCTTTAGATTTCAACCTCCATATATATCGTCTGTGATTCAAACACGGATTGGTTGTTTACAATAGAACATTATCAGAGATCAGCGAAAAGAAAAGCATAAAGGGTCTCCTGATAGTATTGGAGGAAAGGTCGTCAGTAGAACTTTACTTCACACTGTAATGGTTAATGTTAAACTGTGTCAATTATCCACGCTTCACACACGTGCCGTACCGTCGGGGAGGAGAGGGGGGGGAGAGGGGGAGGGGATCACGGATCGACAATGATCTGTTACACCATCAGTCATTTGTGTGTCAAACTTTGCACAAGATTTCTTTCTGGCCCGTGTTTTTGTAGCCAAACCACTTGCTGCGTGCCGTTTGTCCTGTGCATCCCTTCGGATGCTGTGTACACGAGTTAATACCATGAAATCAACCGCACAATCCTCCTTCTGACCAACACGGAGATTACATGTGTCCTCTCTTTAGCATGTGCCCTCTTGACATGGAATGCACTATCGTCTTTATACCATTATTGTCTGTAGAGCTGCGTAAAGCCCCCCGGGCCCACAGTTCTACACATGCAGGGACACCGGACGACAACGCTTATTGTTCCATCTACATGCATTGTTAACACACACACACACACACACACACGGAATTACACCCCACACATTAGCCCGTTTTTCTATCAGATGACATCGGTGTCTACATGAGCAGATGGGCCTGGTAGTAATCCCATTGCACACACGTTACTGTTCCTTTTATTCCTCGGACGAACATGCTGCTGCTTTACATGCAGTCTCGGCTGCGTAGCATGACATCACTCTGTAGACGCAGCATGCGTCTGCATGTGCATGTGTGTGTGTGTGTGTGTTGCATCATTGCACTCTGGCTGATCCGTAGCGTTTTTTTTCTCTCCACCGTTCTTCTCTTCACTGAAATATATTTTGAGGTTCAGTTCATTATGATGCGTTCAGGCTCTGTTCAGTGAAAATGAATATTGGGGCGAATGTATATTATAACGTTATCGTGATGTGTTCACATGTAATCTGGTACAATGTGGTGATAAACTTGAATAAATCCAGCCGTTTGAAGGAGATGTTTTCACATGAATATAAAACAGATATTAGAGATGAATTATGAGCCGTTTACTCTAGCTCTAATAATACATCATGAAAACTACTGACGAGATTTGTTTTAATCCATAAAAATCAACATTTTACCTCCTTATCATTTGAATTGGGCTTTTTAGGAAGACCAAAACACTATAAATGACTATAACAAAGTAAAAGGATACCATTTAGAATTAAAGAGTCTGCTATAGACTTCAGAGCAGTTGAAATTATTTGGTTGCCGAAAAAGAAGAAGTCTGGAGCCTTGTAGACCAACTGCTGTAATCAAACAACAATATGGATCATCAATGATTGGTAATTACTATCAGCTGAAAAAAGAAAAAGTGATCAGGGATCTCTAAAAGTTATATTTGCTCCCTTTTTTTGTGCTGATCTGATCCGAACCCGGAGTTTTATGATCCGTTGCACCACTGATAGCCTGCATATTTCTGCCATAAAACAACAGCTACAAGCTACAAGCTACACGCTACAAGCTACAAGCGTCGCTCAGAACGTTCTAGCTCGATGCCGCTCTGTCCTCCGAGTACCGTCAGGTTTGGCATTGACTTGGTACCAAAGAATCGGATCTCATGGCACCCCTAATATAAACTATCTATTTATTGAATTGAGAAAAAAAAAACAATGGTGATACGAACCGTTATCCATGTGACCAATTTTGGGATTGATGATGTTGGCCCAGTGGGAACACACGATCGAGTTGGCAAAAACAAGCCTTCTATCTATCTGTGAGGGTTACAGTACGGATAAGGTGGTACGAGAGTGTCATCAAGTGTAACAAGTAAAGCTATAGGGTTAGTGTGTGTGTGTGTAGCTGGGCGGTTATGTTATGATATAATCCTCAATTCGGCCTCATGGTGATATCGGCACTGCTGCAACAGCAGCAGCATCATGATAGAAGCTTACTGATATAGAGCAAGAAAACCAGTTGAGCGGAGACACAGAAAATAAAGAGGGGGAGAGAGGTGAGCTGTTAAGATATTGAAACACAAACACAGATCTACTAACCATATATGAGATTTAATGGATATCTCTATGAAGAGTAATAAGACAATCTTTTCAAGTTACTTTGTCTCACTGTGCCGCTAGCCTCTGTGTTCTTGCGTGTCCTGACAAGGGAAAAAATGTCCCTTGGGGTTGTTCAAATAATAATTTCGCGGTTAGCTCCCTTATCTAGCCGAACAGGACTGTGCTGCTAACAGCTAACGTTAACTAGCTTCTCCTTCGTCACCCGTTTGAAGCCTCGAGTTTGGCGATTTTGCCATTGCGTTGTTGGATTGTGGCCATCGCCATGTTTTTTTAAAGAGATTAAGGACCAAATTGCACCTCACGACCAACCAACAGACCTT
Source organism: Taurulus bubalis (assembly GCF_910589615.1). NCBI lineage: Eukaryota > Metazoa > Chordata > Actinopteri > Perciformes > Cottidae > Taurulus > Taurulus bubalis. The sequence continues at coordinate 25,570,712 of NC_136602.1, read as the reverse complement.
GATGCCTTGGTTGCTTTGGTTATCAGGATTGATAACCGGCTGTACGAGAGAAGAACATAACCGAACATAATACAAACATTGACTGGCGCACGGGGTCCATAGTGGGGTGGAGTACCCAATGTCACTCATCTTGTCTCCGAACTGCGATGAGTCAGTACATCAAGAACTCCATGGATCATTCGCCATCCTCATTCCCAGCAGGAGCTGGTTCCTTCTGTCTTATTCTGTCGGGTCTGCGCCCAGAATAAGACCTCCCGCCAGCACCCATCGGGGCTACTACACCCTCTTCTGGTGCCCCGACGGCCTTGGTCGCACATCTCCCTGGACTTCGTCACTGGCCTGCCCCTGTCCGAAGGTAATCGTCATTCTCACCATTGTTGACCGGTTCTCCAAAATGGCTCACTTTGTTCCCCTGCCCAAGCTCCTCTCTGCCAAACAAACAGCAGAGATTATGCTCTCCCAGGTCTTTCGCCGTCATGGTCTCCCACAGGATGTAGTCTCCGACCGAGGGCCCTAGTTCGCGGCCGGGTTCTGCAACGGCAGAACAAGCGTAACCCCGTGGGCTCTCGCACGCCCCCTTCCTTGAGGCAGAGGTACTGTTTGCGTACGTGAAATACACCACCTATTCTTTGGAAAGAAAGGACGTATAATAAAAGTGTCTACAAATATTACAGTGGTGACAAACAACGAGAAAGTAAAAGGCACGCGCTCAAACCAGTTTCTGAGATGAGGCACAGCTCGTTGCTGCCTGACCTTGATTCAGCGAAATTAAATTATTGGAATCAAACAGAAATGACATGTATAGCACAGATCAGTAGAGAGATATTAACATTTATTTAATTTCATCATTATTGCACGTCCCTGTACTGTATATAGCGATTTTACTGCAGGAGGAAAGGAGATCCTCTTTTGGTCCGTCAGCTCCGTCTCTGTCATCTCCACCGGGAGACTTTGGGAATGTAAACATCCCCCGCAGAGCTTCAGGAATGCTGCGCGGCATGCCGAGGCCCGAGAGACAGCCAGGTACTACTGCAAGGCCTCTGGGAGGCCAAGTACTACTGCAAGGCCACTGGGAGGCCAAGTACTACTGCAAGGCCTCTGGGAGGCCAAGTACTACTGCAAGGCCTCTAGGAGGCCAAGTACTACTGCAAGGCCTCTAGGAGGCCAAGTACTACTGTAAGGCCTCTGGGATGCCAAGTACTACTGCAAGGCCTCTGGGATGCCAAGTACTACTGCAAGGCCTCTGGGATGCCAAGTACTACTGCAAGGCCGCTGGGAGGCCAAGTACTACTGCAAGGCCGCTGGGAGGCCAAGTACTACTGCAAGGCCTCTGGGATGCCAAGTACTACTGCAAGGCCTCTAGGAGGCCAAGTACTACTGCAAGGCCTCTAGGAGGCCAAGTACTACTGCAAGGCCTCTAGGAGGCCAAGTACTACTGTAAGGCCTCTGGGATGCCAAGTACTACTGTAAGGCTTCTGGGATGCCAAGTACTACTGCAAGGCCACTGGGATGCCAAGTACTACTGTAAGGCTTCTGGGATGCCAAGTACTACTGCAAGGCCACTGGGATGCCAAGTACTACTGTAAGGCTTCTGGGAGGCCAAGTACTACTGCAAGGCCACTGGGATGCCAAGTACTACTGCAAGGCCTCTGGGATGCCAAGTACTACTGCAAGGCCTCTAAGAGGCCAAGTACTACTGCAAGGCCTCTAGGAGGCCAAGTACTACTGCAAGGCCTCTAGGAGGCCAAGTACTACTGTAAGGCCTCTGGGATGCCAAGTACTGCAGCCTCCCAGAGGCCTTGCAGTAGTACTTGGAGGCCAAGTACTACTGCAAGGCCTCTGGGAGGCCAAGTACTACTGCACTTGGCCAAGTACTACTGCAAGGCCTCTGGGAGGCCAACAGCTGGCGCCGTGGTACGGCTATCAGCTGAGACGCAGTCAGAGAGAGATGGTAGGGAGAGAGAGAGAGAGACAGTGACAGAGACAGAGAGATGGAATAGAGAGAGAGACAGAGAGACGGAATAGAGGGATAGATGGACTAGAGAGAGAGAGAGAGAGAGAGAGAGAGAGAGAGAGGTGGGTCCAGGTGTGACACTGTAAAAGCTGCAGTATTGAAATATGTATTGGACGTGGCGAGTTCCCTTCTTACTTTTTGCAACAAAACAAAACACAACCGACACTGCATTGGCAGCCGCGCACAGACACACACACACAAAATCCACTGGCAGGGTCACGCAGTTCACCGGTTGCCATGGCAGCAGGGTCTATTCCCACCAGCGGGAACAATTTGCAGATTTGCCTGAGCTGCAGAATGGTCCGAAAGAGTGTAGCTCCAGTACACACACACACACACACACACACACACACACACACACACACACACACACACACACACACACACACACACACACACACACACACACACACACACACACACACAGTACCTCGTGCCATGCTCTCCCTCTCCTGACAGTCTGTTTGCTGGCTGCAGGTCTGCGAGGGCATCTGCTACGTCTGTAATACATTCCTGTTGTTAAAGGGGAATTTCACTCTGCTTCAGTCTGCTATAAAGAATTTGGTATAATTACAGCGTTGTGTGTCCCTGTTTCAACTTATTCTGGCTATTTGGACCTGCTCTTGGTTTCAAGCCCGGATGATGCTCTGGAGAGTGTTTTGCTGAGATAACAGAGTCCTCTACTCTAAACTCTGGAATAAAAGATGGCATGCAAATAATGTTCACGCTTCAAATGCTATCCCGGGATGTGGCACAGACACATGAAGGCCAGTCTAATGACGATTGGGGGAGCATCATTTCAAACTGGCCCCTCTGCTGCTCTGATCTTATACTGGCATCCTATTCAAGGTCCTTATACTCAGCATGCCGTTGTATTGAGTGCGTTCCTACCTCAGAGCATGTGGACTTTGTGTACGCCAGAATCTTCCCGGGTGTATACTGGATTAGCAAAGAGGTTGCGAGCTTACTGGACATACTTAAATGCAAAAATGTATGGTGTCTCTTAAGACCGTCCAATGGCCAACACAAGGCCAGGTATCCTTTAAAGAACTACAAAACCACTATAGTGGTACCAATACCAACAGAGTACCTCATTCTATTACCTTTTTTTCCTCCTTCATTCGATACCCGTCATGTCAATGGAAGCATTCGGTGTCGTAGAATTCCACAACCACGGCATGTGTCCGATAAACGCTGCACTTCCAACCTCCGTCAAATACGTCGCGTCCGACTTCATCACTCTATAGGATGTAGCTGCTGGGATAGTGGGCCAATCAGATGTTGGATCAATCCGCAGCAGATAAACTGGAAAACTCTGTCAAATGACACTATAAGTAGGCGAATTGAAGACATGTCGAATGACATTAAACAGACCACAGCTCGAACAAAGGCAAATGGTCATTTTGCATTACAAATGAACGAATCTACAGACATTACAAACAAAGCAGTGTTACTCGTTTACGTGAAACATGTGTGGGACGAGGACTTACAGGAACAATTTCTGCCTGCATGACAGGAAAAAACTCGGGGGCTGTGAGGAGAATTTTTTAGAAAGCTCCGAATGCAACTTTTTTTTTTTGCATCGAGAGGCCCTGTCAGCGAAGGACATGGTCCCAGTGCTTCATGGACCATTAAAAGATGTCATCCAAGTGGTAAACTACTATGTTTTCAAAAACTGTGCCAAGATCTTGGTAGTGAGCCTGTACAGGTGTTTTATCATGCAGAGGTATGCTGGCTTTGGAGGGGAAAGGTACTGTCCCGTTTGTATGAACTACAAGCTGAAATCACTGCCTTTCTTGCCCAGAACAATTCGCCTCCTGCAGATCTGTTTAGTGACAGTGTGTGGCTCACGTTGCTTACTTCGCTGATGTGTTTGAACAATTAAACACATTGAAACTGCCTATGCAGGGGAGAGGGAACATAATTTTTGAACAGCATGACAAAATCGATGCTTTAAAAAAAAAAGATCTCCATGTGGGCAAGTCATGTTTCCAAAGGCCGACTCGACATGTTCCCCAATACCTGTCATGAGGGACAGCAGCTGCACACGGCAGACAAGAGTGTAATGGAGAAAAAAAAAATCACGACGCATCTGAATAAACTTCTGGAGCGGTTAAATGAGTACTTTCCCGAGAAACAGAGGGACGACGATTGGATACGTGACCCATTTGGAATCGACATAGAAAGCGGCACGTTGCCACGCAACGAAGAGAGTCAGCTGGTGGCGCTGCCATGTGACCGCACGCTGAAAAAGAAATTCACAGAGGTAAGCCTCTCCCAGTTCTGGTGCAGCAGCGTGATCAGCGGGTATCCTTCCCTTGTCACTCAGCAGTAAAAGCCCTGCTACCCTTCAGCACTACCTGTCTCTTTGAGTGTGGCTTCTCAGCTCTGGTTCAGCTGAAGACTAAACACAGGAATAGACTTGACATTGAGCATGACCTCACTACTATGACCTCATTACTCACTACTACACTACATGACCTCACTACTATGACCTCACTACTCACTACTACACAACCTCACTACTACACTACTATGACCTCACTACTCACTACTACACTACAATGACCTCACTACTACACTACTATGACCTCACTACTACACTACTATGACCTCACTACTACACTACTATGACCTCACTACTATGACCTCACTACTATGACCTCACTACTCACTACTATGACCTCATTACTCACTACTACACAACCTCACTACTACACTACTATGACCTCACTACTACACTACTATGACCTCACTACTATGACCTCACTACTCACTACTATGACCTCACTACTACACTACTATGACCTCACTACTACACTACTATGACCTCACTACTCACTACTATGACCTCACTACTACACTACTATGACCTCACTACTCACTACTATGACCTCACTACTACACTACTATGACCTCACTACTATGACCTCACTACTCACTACTATGACCTCACTACTACACTACTATGACCTCACTACTATGACCTCACTACTCACTACTATGACCTCACTACTCACTACTACACAACCTCACTACTACACTACTATGACCTCACTACTCACTACTACACTACTATGACCTCACTACTACACTACATGACCTCACTACTCACTACTATGACCTCACTACTACACTACTATGACCTCACTACTACACTACTATGACCTCACTACTATGACCTCACTACTCACTACTATGACCTCATTACTCACTACTACACGACACAACCTCACTACTCACTACTACACGACCTCACTACTACATTACTATGACTTCACTACTCACTACTACACTACTATGACCTCACTACTACACTACTATGACCTCACTACTCACTACTATGACCTCACTACTCACTACTACGACCTCACTACTCACACCTATGACCTCATTACTCACTACTATGACCTCATTACTCACGATTATGACCTCATTACTCACTACTACACTACACAACCTCACTACTCACTACTACACTACTATGACCTCACTACTACACTACTATGACCTCACTACTCACTACTACACTACTATGACCTCACTACTACACTACTATGACCTCACTACTCACTACTACACTACTATGACCTCACTACTACACTACTACGACCTCACTACTACACTACTATGACCTCACTACTACACTACTATGACCTCACTACTACACTACTATGACCTCACTACTCATGCATATTCGGTCTCCATACTATCTCAGGCTCAAACTGCACCATCTTTTTATTTAATACATTTGGAAGTTGAAAATGTTTTTCGATTTGGGTCTTGGCTTGTCATTAAGGGGTGATGGTGGGTAACACATGTAATGCGGGGCGCTGAATATGGAGGGTGATTCCTTGGCTTTGCCATTACAAAATCACAAAACCACATCTCCAGTTGGGTTCGACATCACAATCAGTGCCATTTTCCAGATCTGCAACCTCGAAGGATTATTTAAATATGGCGTCCAATCCACCTCTGGACATTCATCACTACTGTCATTCATCAGTCGAGTTGGATGTTTACAATGACCACCAGCTGTTGAAGATTATAATTAATTGTGACATGTTGATAAATGTCACAGGGCATAAAATCTACTCAGGCAAATTTTTATTAAATGGCACCGTAGGTGTATGTGAAGTGGCCGCTACATTGGAAAAATGTAGTTAAAATCTATATTGCAATCTTAAAGGTCACATATTCAAGGAAAATGCACATTTCCAGGGTTTTTCAACAGGGTTCAGTTTCCCCAGTTTGTCTGAAGTAACCTGGATATTTATTTAATCATAACTGTATTAAGGTTTCTGATCATCTGCATGCAGGTTTGAATAGATTGGAGTTGATAGGGACACCTATACAGTTGATAGTGTATCCGGTTTGGTTTGTGGATATCTGAAACATGCATTTACCAAGACCGAAGTCCCAAATCAAGTCCTGATTCAAGACCAGCAAAAAAGGTGTAACAGAGGGTGCAGCTCCAAACCAGATTCTGTGATAATCCAGGCAAGCAGACTGCAGTAAAAAACACACACGCACACGCACACACACACAAAAAAGCCAACGGCCGTAAACCAAGATGGTGGCGGTAACATGGCTTCAAAATGGCAGTGTACAAACCAACGGGTGACGTCACCATGACTACATCCACTTCTTATATACAGAAATAAATAAATAAAGAATATATTAAAATACTCTTCAATCTGACTACTTTACATTTAACTACAACACTTTGAGAAATAAAAACACAGCAACCCGAGTGCTGAGATATTCAAAGGTAATACGAGATTGGGAGCATGTCGATTGTCTCTCAACGGCTCTCAACATGGCGATGCCTGAGGCTCGTAGCTAACGATGCTAACGGTACAAAGTATGACAAACGAGCTGACGGAGCTAACTGTGGTTACCTGAGGGGGAACCGGAGGGCGGGCGCTACACTTCCACGACTCCGCTGTCGGTCAGGACGGCGTTGTCAGGGGTAACCGCCGTATGAGAGCGGCGGCTGAGATGGCGCTGGTGTCATGTGACTAAGTTTGTAATGATTAGCAGTGGTAACCGCTTCGATCACATGTCTGAAGTTCCACACTTCATTCCATGCACATTTTGAAACAAGATTGAGAATACATAAATTGTAAGTGTATTTAATTAAACTACGTAATACCATGCTATGTAACAGAATACACTCCAGAAAGTTTTTTTTTTATACATTTCCAGGGGAGCCTAATAAGAAAATAATCTTGTAGCATGCAAGTCACACATCCTTGTGGCATTCTGAAGTATTTTACTACAATTCTGAAATGGCTTACAAGCCTGTTAATAGCTTACAAGAAAGCTCAACGGACAGTGAACTTACTTCCAATTAAAAAATGAACAGCAACTGTTCATAAAAATGTTAAAGCATTTATAGATTCACCCACCGTATGCTCCATTCTCATGCCTCATGAAAATAGCCTGGGCAATTGATATAATATCATATATTCCACTGTTATTCAGAAAATGACAACATTCAGAGTTTGATACAGGTCATGAACAGCATATTCAGTCTGGATATCACTAATTAGGTCTAATTCTGAATGGAGCACATTCCAATTCAGAAATGTGGGATATGCTGATGACATTCTGGCGTGCGACCAAGAGAGACGGAAAAGAAAAGCCCACATTTATTTCTGGTTGGAAGCAGAAACACACACATACACACGCACACGCACACACACACACACACACACACACACACAGTACTTACTTAGTAACATACTCGTCACATCAGTGATTGATTTTTTATTAAAAAGGCAAATATGTTTAGCCCCAACAACAGCTCCAGCTACATTCTGGAAGAAAGAGCGATTGATGTAGACATCACATCAGAGCCCCTAGTCCAAGGCTAGCAGCCACGGGGGATCTGACCCCAACACAGTCCGTGGGTGATGGCAGGAGAGAAGGCGCGAGCGTAGGGAACAAGCCTTCTGTCACTCCAAGGAAGCTCACTAGGCATGTCAGAGACCGGACAGCTGGGAGCTAGAGTGTGTGAGTGTGTGTTGAGGGTGGGTGATGATGGGGGACAGGGGGAGATCTCTGTCACTTCCTGTTGCATCACTTCCTGTTAAGGAATCCCACCAGCACGAAAAACAATCAAAAATCACAGATGGGGAAAGGAGAACATTATCCTATTCAGTGTAATGAAAGCGTCTGGAAAAAAGCTAAAATACAAAATATAGGGATCCAGATGTAGTTCTATTTCATCCTTACTGACCGCCAGAGGCAGTGTTTTCACACTGGATATCTTCCGTCTTGCGCTTGCGCAGTTCGAGTACGTATACCAAAAATGTCACATGTGACCTTGGATGAGTCCCCATCCGGGTATAACTTCCGGCCTCATCCTAAGATCATGTCCTTTTTCATCTTCTCGCTACGCAGGCTAACGAACGTGTTAGCATCAGCTGAAGCTGAACTTGTGAAAACAGAGCTTGTCGCTGGTAGCCTTGTGACCTCCGGTCGGAGTCGCGGGTCTCTCGCCCTCCAAAGGCTGCGACAAGCTGTACCCTCGTAGTTGGGAACGGTGCGCTCGGCATCCGGACCGTCGAGCCGGGCAGCGTACCCATCCCCGGTCATCACCTCTACACCGTGAAGTATCGGGTGAGATCGACTAACATTATTTGCCGACAGCAGCAGATCCCACGATTGGCAGGGCGCTCTGAGGAGTGCTCCGGCTAATTAGCGGAGTGCTAACGGGCACGCTGCTCGGCGCGGCTAGGTTGCTACACTGTCGCGGCCGGATTAAGCGAGCAGAGCGTCCCATGCGGACTGACTTGGTGGCGCTGCGGGTGAGTCGTTGACGATACTGAGCGCGTGCATCAATGTCGGCAGATATTGCGGCTGTTAGAGTGGCGAAGTGTCCCCAAGCTAGGAAGAAGCAGGCTAACCGAGACCACGCTAATTCTGACAGCTACTACACTAGTAGCTGTCAGAAGACAGACTGTGCCGGCCTGTCTCCACAGTAGCACAGTGCTCTGAAGAAAGCGCTGAAGCTTTCTGGCTGATCACCAATAATCACAGCTGCTGGACTAGTGAAGAGAGCGCTGCGCTCCCCTCTCCTAGACAGACTGTGCCCGACCTATTGCCACTTGACCGGTTCCCCACTAGCTCAGTGCTCTCGCTGAAGCTTGTGCTAGTGCTAGTGCTTTCTTCAGGCGCGCTCCCGCCCCTGCCACATTTTCTGTTCCTCCTTCAGAGGAATATCTGAGGGAGTTGCACGCATGTTGGAGGAACCCCAAGGCTCACTCCTGTCTCTCGGCAGATGCCTGAATCCTGGCGTCCATGCAGGAGGCGGCAAGATGTGGCCTAGAGCACATGCCACCCGTCGAGCCTACTATTGCGTCTCTCATAGTTTCCCCTGAGGAGACTCTGAGGCCGGACGCCAGGTGTCCTCAACTACAATGTCGGATCACGGACGACCTGCTTTGCCAAGCTTATCACATGGCAGCACGCATGGGCCGTATTGGCAATTCCCTCTCTCACCTTATGCTTGCCCTCTCAGTTTCTCTGCAGCAGGCTACCTTCGACACTACTGCCACCAGCCTCAGTGACGCTTCACTGCAGGCGTTTGCACTCATGTCAAGGGAACTCGGGCGCATGATGTCGACCCTGGTTCAGACCCGCCGCCAGGTTTGGCTGGCGCAGTCACCCGTGTCAGAGGCATGTAGGCGGACCCTCCGTACTGTCCCAGTCGAACCCGGGGAGCTTTTCGGCTCAGCTGCTCTGCAGGCGCTTCAGCGAACTGTGCAGGCCGTTCAGACCAGGCAGCAGTTCTCCGGCCTTCGCCGAGACATGCCCGCACCCCGCGGACCTAGAGGGTCCACCGTGGCCACCCGGGGCCATTTTCGGCCCCCAGCTTACCCCAGTAGCCACCAGCGGCCTCAGCGCCCTGCTGAGAGGCCGGGCCGCGCCCAACGGAGCTCTACCCGCGTACCCCCCAGGCAATTCCCGAGCCGGGCAAAGTCCCTAGCCCTGAGCCAGGAGTTAGCCGTGCTCCTGACCAAGGGCGCAATCGAGGTGGTGGGACCCCGGTCACAGGCCAGAGGGTTCTACTCAACCTACTTCCTTGTAAAGAAGAAGAACGGCGGACTGCGCCCAGTACCAGATCTGAGGGGACTAAGCAAGTTCCTGAGGGTCTTACCATTTCACATGCTGAGCACAGCAGACGTCCTTCGTGCCATCTCCAAGGGAGACTGGTGCACGTCGGTCGACTTAAAAGACACCTATTTTCACGTCCCCATTGTACCTCATCACAGATAGTTCCTTCGTTTTGCCTTCCAAGGTCGTTGTTTTCAGTTCAGGGTGCTTCCATTCGGACTCTCCCTCTCCCCACGAGTGTTGACGAGATGTGTCGCGGCTGCCCTTCTCCCCCTGCAAGCGCAGGGCATGAGGATATTGCCGTACCTGGACGATTGGCTGATCTGTGCGCCATCCCGGGCTCAGGATGCACAGGACACCGCTCGCCTTCTCTCTCATGTGGCCCTGTGGGGCTTCAGGGTAAACATGGAGAAGAGCTCTCTGATCCCTTCTCAGAGCATAACCTTTATCGGTCTAGCTCTGGACGCGGCCACTATGAGAGCCTGTCCGTCACCCCAGCGTGTGGACAGCATCCTCCGCAGCCTCCCCCTCTTCCGAGGGGGCAGGCGGTTGCCCTACATCCTCTTTCTTCGCCTCTTAGGCAAATTGACAGCTGCCTCAGCTGTCGTTCCCTTGGGCTTGCTGTCACTGCGCCCCTTGCAGAGATGGCTGAACAGCCTTCACTTGGACGTCAAGTGCCACAGGCACAGGACAGTAAGAGTGTCACAGCAGTGCCTCCGAGCTCTATCCCCGTGGAGGGAGAGAGCATACCTGTCAGGAGGCGTTCCCATGGGCGTGATCCCATCCCGTCGGGAGGTCGTCACGACAGATGCCTGCCTCTCAGGGTGGGGTGCAGTGTGGCAGAGCAGGACTGCTCGGGGGCAGTGGCCCGCTCAAGAACGCAGGGAACATATCAATGTCCTGGAGCTACAGGCTGTGCACCTAGCGCTCAGACATTTCCTTCCACATTTGAGAGGGAAACATGTACTTGTTCGGTCGGACAATACATCGACCGTGTTCCACATAAACCATCAAGGGGGCACCAGGTCTGCAGGATTGCTACGGGTTTCCCGTGCCCTTCTGACCTGGGCAGCCCCTCGCCTGACCAGCCTTTGGGCAATGCATTTACCAGGAGAGCGGAACCAGATTGCAGATTCCCTCTCCCGTCACAAGCTTCCACCGGGGGAGTGGCGGCTTCACCCAGAGGTCATGCACAGCATCTGGGGCCTCTTCAGCAGAGCAGAGGTGGATCTCTTTGCCTCAGAGAGTTCGACCCACTGCCCCCGCTGGTTCTCCCTGGTAGAGAGGACCAGTCCTCTGAGTCAAGATGCCCTGGCTCATACGTGGCCGGAGGGCTTTCTTTATGCTTTCCCCCCAATTGCCCTGATCTTGCCAACGCTCCTCAGGGTTCTTCAGCAGGGCCACAGGCTGGTGCTGGTGGCCCCCTTATGGCCCGCCAGGACTTGACTCCCTCTGCTGCACAGACTCTGTCGCGGGACGCCATGGCGCCTCCCCGACAGGATCTCCTATCGCAGCTAGGAGGTCGGATCTGGCATCCCGACCGCAGGCGCCTTCACCTAGGGGCCTGGCCGTTGCAGGGCCCGACCAGCTACTGAGCAGCTGCACAGAACCAGTCAGGACGACGATTCTAAATGCCAGAGCGCCATCTACCCGTCTACAGTACGAGTGTAGATGGAGGCTGTTTTCCGACTGGTGCGGGGTTCACAACGAAGACCCAGTACAGTGCCCTGTGCCTACTGTACTCGAGTTTCTGCAGTCCCTCCTAGATAGGGGCCGGTCTCCCTCTACCCTGAGGGTTTACGTAGCTGCTTTCTCATGGCAGCATGCTAGGATCGACAACGGCACTGGGGGGAGCCACAAGCTGGTGTCCCTCTTCTTGAGGGGGGCTCAGCGAGTGCGACCTCCGAGCACCCCGAGGGCCCCTCCATGGGACTTGTCCGTGGTACTGGACGCCCTATGCTCACCTCCCTTTGAACCCACAACAGAGGCAGAGCTGCGATGGCTGTCAGCAAAGACCGTCTTTCTCCTTGCCATCACGTCGGCATAGCGGGTAGGCGAGTTACACGCCCTGTCGGTGAGTGAATCCTGTTTGAGGTGGAACTCAGATGGCTCGGGTGTTACACTATGGCCTAATGCAGCATTTCTTCCGAAGGTGCTGACACGCTCGCACCTCAACCAACCTATCCAGCTCGCACAGTTTAACCCTCCATTGGGAGAGGAGAGGTCAGGGCTACTGTGCCCAGTGCGGGTCCTCAGAGCCTATGTCGAGGCCACCGCAGGTATACGGCGGTCGGAGCAGCTTTTTGTCTGCTATGGGGGACCTAGGAAGGGCTGTGCCCTGTCAAAACAGTGCCTGTCCCACTGGATAGTGGAAGCCATTGCCTGGGCATACAGGGCGGACGGCCGGGCGCTGCCACCCGGAGTAAGGGGCCATTCTACCAGGAGTGTCTCCACGTCATGGGCAACCCTGAGAGGTGTGTCCATGGAGGATGTATGTGCGGCGGCCTCATGGGCATCGCCGAGCACATTTACCAGATACTACAGAGTGAACGTTGCCACCCCTCACCCATTGGGTGCGGTTCTTCGTCCACATTCCTCAGCCTGAGTCAGACGAGGTAGGTTCCTGTACATTCTTCGTGACTTTGTTGGTATAAGTCATCCAGTGTGAAAACACTGCCTCTGGCGGTCAGTAAGGATGAAATAGAACGAAAGTTACAAAGGTAACTACGGTTCTATGAATCCTGGATGACCGCCAGAGTTCTTGGTCACTCGGAATCTCTTGGTTTCGCGAGAAGATTCCGCAGGACATGATCTCAGGATGAGGCCGGAAGTTATACCCGGCTGGGGACTCATCCGAGGTCACACATGACATTTTTGGTATACGTACTCGAACTGCGCAAGCGCAAGACGGAAGATATCCAGTGTGAAAACACTGCCTCTGGCGGTCATCCAGGATTCATAGAACCGTAGTTACCTTCGTAACTTTCGTTATATTTTACAAAGTCAGAAAACAGCCATACCCTTATCCATGATTTGTTTGCATCACGATAGTCGAATCAAAAATATCTCTTCACTTGAAGGTGTCATTGAAGGAAGCAAAAAAAACAATAATATGTTAGTTTTCTGTCTTTTTATCTGCTGGATTTATGAGCCTAAAACACTCCTTTTATTGCATGCATGCGTATTGGCTCCGTTTACATGCACCAAATATTATGTTTTATTTAAAAAAAGACAATATTGCTCTGAAGCTCATACAGAATTAATGCTAAAGTGATTTGGGGGCCCTTTTTTTGTTATTTTGGGGTGCATTGCGTTAGAATAGAAGCACAATGTACCCCTTTTTAGTTGGGGCCACATGCCAAATGGTAAAGTCTGACCCTGTTGCTGTTGACCCTGTATTACACTGGTGTTTCTGTCCATGAGTGATTTGTGATGCAGCTCTATCTTGGAAGGTGTACAACTCTGGACCCATTGTGGACGGGCATGTTTGCAACTTGTGACTGGCTGTGTCCTTAATCGCCCCCTCATTCATTCATGAATGTTTTCAGAAATCCAGTTTGAGCGGTCTCCAACTAGACTCTCACTCTGTCTTCAAGGTTCATTTTGCCTCAGTGTGCAGTAATGGAAAAAGAGAAAATGGTCCCATTAAGTAGATAATTAGCTGCATGTTAGGAAAACCTGCAGTACACATGCTGTTCATCATGCTGTGTGCGAGTCGAGGGAGCGGTTTCTCATGTGTTCTTGAAAGAATTTCCATAGCATTTGACTTTTGAGAGGAAACATTGAACTTACTGAACTGACTGGGGAATAAATGTCATTCTATAAAAAAAAAACTACAGCATGTTAAGTCTGCAGGTGGTGCCATGGGGTCATGGGGTCATGACGGTCAAAAGGTTTCGCCCAAGGGAACATAAATGTGCTTCAAAAATGTATGACTTCCTTCTATTTGTGTGCTCTATAAACATATTTTCTATATGGATGCCAACATGACATGTACATATGCACCTTAAGAACACTGCTCGTTGGAGGTGGTATAATGTTGCTGCAGTGGACTTTACTGAAGCATGAGGTTGACTCTTTGGCCTGAGAGTAATGCATGAGGAAAGCTCATGCGAAATCCAAAGTAGAAAGGGTTCATCCTTTGGAGAGCGTGGATTTACGTTCGGCAACTTTCATTGCAATGTTTTTTTTCATTGCGGATTTTGATGTTTTCGTAAAAGTGAAGGTTTTGGCTGGTTGGCGGTGCAACAGAAAATGTTACTCATCCTCTATGGACTACGACTTTTTACAGCAAGTTTCATGGATAACTGACAGGAATTCTTTGAGACACAAACAAAAGTCTTCTAACCCTTTGCCATGTACCACAAGAAAACAGGTCGACTATTGAATTAAGAAAGAGAACTAACTAGCTAACCTTCAAACAAGAACCAAACAGTGTCACCATTGCAAAGATTGTCCACCAGAAAGCACTGACAAGTTGCTTTTTTTATTTTAAATTTTTAAGTGACGAAAACAAAACCAAGGGATCTACAGTGTATTAAAATTGTTTATCTTTATCAGATTTTTCCCCAAAATGTTCCTATCGGTATTGGTCTCAAAATCCATGTGCTTTCATTGTATTATTGTTATATTTCTTGGTTATTAATACATGTACCCAGACCTTTCCTGGAAAATAATATCCATACTATCCCGGTAAAAATAAAATTAATGGAATCTTTAATCTGACAAACACTTGTCAAAAGACTAAAACTAAAACTGAAGTGTCTCCTGAGACCGAACGTCTTGGGAAAAAGATCCTTCCTCTAATTCCTTAAGAGAGCAACCGTAACCTTCTAATGAGACTCAAACAAACCCTATTTATGTGGTTAATGAAGACTTGGAGAGAAATGTGAGCGACAGTGGAACCAAAAAAGGTCAAGGGTCAAGAGTCTGCTGGACCTCCATCGCTGCAGACATCCAAACCGGTTCATGATGGAGCGAGATTGAATTAGATGAGAGTAGAAACGAGTCACGGCAGACCGAGGTCATTGCTGCCACACACACACACAGATAAATACACACACACACACACAGATAAATACACACATTCTGACGAGGCAGAGGTTGTAGTGTTTGGTGCGTGAGCGGATACGAGAGACAACTGTAAACAGGATTATCTCTAATCCAGCGTGCTGATGCGCAGTCGGAGATGAATGTGTGCCCGTGCCGGGGTTTGACCTCAGAGGAGGATAGAAAAATGACAGACATGCGCTGTGAAAAAACACACAATGTACCCACTAGTTGTTTGCTGTGCACCTTTGTGTGTGTTGTGTATGAATTTGGTGTGAGAGCGTGGATGCGTTCGCAGTGTCTGTCTAAATGCCATCGAGCCGACAGATTACAGCACAAACACAGCGGCATGAATGCAAAGGAGCCTTTTCTTCAGTTTGGTGTCTGCCGCTGTTTCCTGTGTTTGCTGACGCTGTCGGTCACTACTCACCTGCACAGGGAATCACACTGGGTTTGATTATTAAATATATGTATTAAAAACTAAGATGCTGAGGATGGAGTGGTTGATGGTGTCAAAGGCTGCACTGAGGTCCAGTAGGATGAGGATGCTGAGGGTGTGGTCGTCAGAGGATCGGTGGTTCGAGCCCCGGCTCCGCTGGTCCATGTTGTAAAGTTGAGGAGGAGGTCGATGGTGACTTTGATTGGTTTCTGTGCTGTGATGAGATCTGAACCTGGATTGAAATGTTCATACAGTTGGTTGGAGTCCAGGTGGCTTTGTGTTGGCTGGGAGTTGATTGTGATGGTCTCCATGTTGGTTTTGTAGATGGTCTCCATGTTGGTTTTGTAGATGGTCTCCATGTTGGTTTTGTAGATGGTCTCCATGTTGGTTTTGTAGATGGTCTTCTATGTTGGTTTTGTAGATGGTCTCCATGTTGGTTTTGTAGATGGTCTCCATGTTGGTTTTGTAGATGGTCTTCTATGTTGGTTTTGTAGATGGTCTCCATGTTGGTTTTGTAGATGGTCTTCTATGTTGGTTTTGTAGAGGGATAGGAGTTGCATTTGAGTGAGCGATTTGTTTGAGAAGTGTATTTACTGTGGAGCAGAGAACCTTGGGTTTTGTTATTTTGGACCACAAACAAATGTCAAATGTGTGGATGTTTTGTTTTCTGATTGCTAGCGTGACCTAGTGGTGGCGTTAGCATCGTGGCTACCGCTAGCAGCCTGGCAACAGTCCAAAGCAAGAAACAACCGTAAGAACCCCAATTAGAACTGAAACCCCGATCTCAGGCTCACAGCTCTGTTTTCCACCTGGAACCGATCTAAACATCATCCATATTCTGAAGCATTTTGTCATTAACATTTACTCTAAGATATTAATCCAAACCCCCAAAATTGCTACTGTAATCAATCAAAAAAGGACAACTATAATTTGTGCTTATTTATTTGTTCATTGCTATTAAATACATTGGGACTTCAATGCTGAACCAAAGTCAAAGTGTTTCCTTCACGTGGATGTTTCTATTGTTGGAGTTACTGTTGGAGTATATACACATAAAAAGAACAAAAGCAATGTAAAACTAAGTCAAATAATTTATGGGCATATTTACAACCAAGATTAGTTTTGAGCAAAGGGTTGCCGGTTCACCTGCTTGAGAAATTTGCATCACTTTCAGAGCGGCAAAGATAAAAACCAAAGGAGTGAATGACAGTAAACCGTCAGCTAGTAATTGGAAAATATTTTGTCAAACGACTGTTTCCAAGCTCAAGAATAAACATCCAGGTTCTGTTTATTGAAACTATTAATCAAAAAGCCTCAGTCAGCATTTGTCAAGGTGCAGACATTATAAAATATGGATATTGACGATTGACGTTTCTATATAAGCTTCTTAAAACCTGGGAACTCAAATTCGACAAAACTTCCCCATACGGGTTCTGGGAAGAAAAGTTATGACAAAATAAACCAAAAAAATAAGATGTCAGACGGGTTTAATCCAATAACAGATCATAAAAGTCAGATCCTGGATGTTCGTGTTCCCCCAAAGCAGACGCCGGTTCTCTGGAGGCGCATCCAGCGCTGCAGAACCCAGCTGGCCGAGCCGGCAGCAGGAGGAGCAACGGCATTTTTGGGGGGATTTGCGGCGTCACGTGTCCAAGCTCTTCTATGTGTGTTTGCTGAGCGGCGGTGAAGCCAACGCCACTAAAAATAGGACCTGGGCTCCAAAACCGTGACATCTCAAGCACTGAATCGCTTTTTTTGGGGACCAATTCTGGCAAATATGACACTCGCTTATTCCCCGACATTCCTTATCTCCCCGACTAAAGGAGAAGCGTCCGCCTCATTGATCATCAGCCACCATGTCTGTCTGATTCAACTCGACACACCGCGTCACTCAACCGGGCGAAGCTTCTTTACTTCAGGACCGCATCGTCTGCTTTGGAGTCTAATCTTGCGGGAAGTTGAACAACAACAAAAAAACTAATCCAATGAACCGCTCCGCCTGAAATGTTCACTTGCTGTGGGAACAAGCGGCTCTGAGTCTCCGTGCGGATCAGATATTGGTTTGGGTGATCGGCGCTCCACGTGTTACGGCATCGGAATGAACAGAGATGCACTGGCGAGATAACATGCAGTCTTCTTTTATTCTTTTTTTGTTTGTGCACGACTAGAACGCGCTGTGACTTTAAATTGGACTGATGATTGTATAAGTAACAAAAAAAAAGAGAAGAAGAGAGAGACGGGAAAGAAAAACCCAAAAGACAAATGCAGGAGGAGACGGGGGGAGGGGGTAGAAACAAACAGATGATGACGATGATGGAGCGGAGGAGAGGGAGAGAGAGAGAGAGAGAGAGAGAGAGAGAGAGAGCAAAAATAATCCCGATTAAGATAATTAGTGTTTCAGCAGACAAAGCTGATTAAACAGAAACATCTAAATATAATAAACTCATATTCAGTCACTCTGCAGGCGAGAGGAGCGCACGTGTGTGTGTATGTGAGTGTGTATGTGAGTGCATGTGTGTGTGTACGTGTGTGTGAGAGTACACATGTGTGAGTATGTGTGTGCATGTATGTGTGTGTGTGAATGTGTGTATGTGAGAGTGCGTGTGTGTGTGTGTGTGAGTGCGTGTGTGTGTATGTGAGTGCATGTGTGTGTATGTGAGAGTGCATGTGTGTGTGAGTGTGTGTGTGTGTGTATGTGAGTGTGTGCGTGTATGTGAGTGCACGTGTGTGTATGCGAGAGTGCGTGTGTGTGCGTGTGTGTGTATGTGAGAGTGCGTGTGTGTGTGTGCATATGTGCGTGAGTGCGTGTGTGTGTGCATGTGTGCGTGTCTGAGTGCATGTGTGTGTGTGAGTGCATGTGTTTGTGCATGTGTGAGTGCATGTGTGTGCATGTGTGAGTGCGTGTGTGAGTGTGTGAGTTCATGTGTGTGCATGAGTGCGTGAGTGTGTGTGAGTGCATGTGTGTGTGTGCGTGAGTGCATTTGTGTGCGTGTGTGTGTGTGTGAGTGCGTGTGTGTGCGTGTGTGTGTGAGTGCATGTTTGTGTGTGCGTGCATGTGTGTGTGCGCGAGTGCATGTTTGTGTGCGTGCATGTGTGTGTGTCTGTGTGTGAGTGCATGTGTGTGTGCGTGTGTGTGTGAGTGCATGTTTGTGTGTGAGTGCATGTGTGTGTGCGTGTGTGTGTGAGTGCATGATTGTGTGTGCGTGTGCATGTTTGTGTGTGCGTGTGTGAGTGCATGTGTGTGTGCGTGTGCATGTTTGTGTGTGAGTGCATGTGTGTGTGCGTGTGTGTGTGAGTGCATGATTGTGTGTGCGTGTGCATGTTTGTGTGTGCGTGTGTGAGTGCATGTGTGTGTGCATGTGCATGTTTGTGTGTGCGTGTGTGAGTGCATGTGTGTGTGCGTGTGCATGTTTGTGTGTGAGTGCATGTGTGTGTGCGTGTGCATGTTTGTGTGTGCGTGTGTGAGTGCATGTGTGTGTGCGTGTGCATGTTCGTGTGTGAGTGCATGTGTGTGTGCGTGTGCATGTTTGTGTGTGCGTGTGTGAGTGCATGTGTGTGTGCGTGTGCATGTTTGTGTGTGAGTGCATGTGTGTGTGCGTGTGCATGTTTGTGTGTGCGTGTGTGAGTGCATGTGTGTGTGCGTGTGCATGTTTGTGTGTGAGTGCATGTGTGTGTGCGTGTGCATGTTTGTGTGTGCGTGTGTGTGTGCGTGTGCATGTTTGTGTGTGCGTGTGTGAGTGCATGTGTGTGTGCGTGTGCATGTTTGTGTGTGAGTGCATGTGTGTGTGCGTGTGCATGTTTGTGTGTGCGTGTGTGAGTGCATGTGTGTGTGCGTGTGCATGTTTGTGTGTGAGTGCATGTGCAGGCATTAGACGGGGCGGTGTGTTTACAATAAGATCAAGAGAATGCTTGGCAGGACGCTTGGCAGGCCTTGTAAAGCCCCAGGATCCCACATGGAAAACATGCGCACGCACACACACGCACACACACACACGCACGCACACACGCACACACACACACACGCACACACGCACACACACACGGCTTGAGAGAGCTCACAAGAGGAGACGAGCATGCAGAACACATGCAGGCTGAAGGATTCTATACCTTTGGAGAACGTTTGTGTTTCATGTGAAGGGGAGGATTGAAGATGATCCCAATCCTCCCCTTCACATGAAAAACACTAAGCTAATTATTTCTTCCCTCTCAATTTGGTCACAGACCAACATATTGGACAAAAACCCCTGACCTGATGCACTGAGGGAAGTGCAGAAAACGCAGAGCCTTTCTAGCCAGCCGTCCAATCACAGAGGGGGCTGAGGCCCTCATCAGAACAAAAGCCAGAGCAAGGACTCTTCGCTCTTGACTTTTACGATACATATTCCATATCACATCAACCGGACCGCTCCCAGCTGGCCGTTTTCATAAGAGCGGAAAAAAGGCTTTTGTAGACACAGGCCCATGTTATCGTACGCCTTTTAAATAATAAAACATATTCATTGTTGAGATTACCAGAGAAATCATGAAACTTGCATATATACTGGATGTGTCTGTGATGATACTACTCATCCATGTCCTATATGTTTTAATGCATGTATTTGAGCATTGAGTTATTGCTCATTGGACTGGATAAATGAGACTTGGATTAGGCTGTGCAAATTGTATGAGTTTATGTAAATTATTGTTTTACTAATTCTTTCTTTTCTGCCCCATTTACTCCAACTCATCAAGACTTTTCTCAGTTTTCCCCCCCATCATCCGCGGAGGCTCGCGAGAACGGTGAAAACAGGAAGTCCTCCTCAAACAGGACTGCAGACACCCGACCCGTTTATGGCCACTGGTCCTGGTCTGGTCCTGTGGTCCTGGTCTGGTTCCTACCTGGTTCCGTGCAGTTCTTGGCGGGCTCGGAGTAGAGCTTCGACTCGTTGTCGTAGACCTCTTGCAGAAGGTGACGGCTCTCCCACCGCTCCTCCTCCTCCTCACCCACCAGGCTGGAAACGTGGTACCCTAAAAGAGATAGAGAGCAGAAAGAGAGAAAGAGATGGTCGGAATGGTTAGAATGGTTTCACAAAGGACTGCAAACAAACCAGCCAGACAAACCATTAGTGGCAGGCCGCTCTATCCGGGGGGCAGTTGTCTCGGTGAAAGACAGCGAATGCATCACGTTGCATTCGAGAACATAAAACAAGTTTTATGTAACAGTTTCACGGAGATGCCACGAATTTGTTTTTTCTGCACATGAACATTAGGTAACGGCTAAAAAAGACGCCTGCTCCTCGTGCTCAGGGCCTAATGGCTCTTACGCTCTCCGTTAACTGACATTCCTGAACCCCCCCAGAGCAAAAGGCAGATGAGACATGCGTCTTGTGTCGCCGCGCTTCCCGCGACACAGCTAGCGCCGCGAGGCCGATCATTCCAGCTCAGTCATCTGGGTCACGGTATCCTCAAGCACCCCCCCAACCTCCGACCCGCCTCCTCACTCCCACCATGCAGCGCAGCGCCGGGCGTCTATAAATAGCGCTGAGCTCGACTATATTTGTCGAAAACGCAGATACATGAAATGTTTTGCAAAGGATTTGCAAGCGGCCGTGTCACGGGGGCAGATGGGAGGACGGCGAGGAGAACGGGACGTTCTGGAGCGACGCTCCATGGCAGAAGCATGGCGGCTGTCAGGAAACTCAGATCAGCAACCAAATCACTCAGTGAACCAACAACCATTCTAAACGTAGCCCTTTCACTTTGTTACAGTCGATTATAGTGTTGGTTTTTCTTCATAAAAACACACAATTCAAATAATATGGAAATAGAATATTGTATTTTTATGGATTAGTAGTTTGTATTGATGTATTGTAATCTGCTTAGAGCTCAGGATAAACAACTCATAATTAATCTCTAATATGTATTTATGTTGCTGTGAAAATAATAAAGTTAATCACCAACACATTTTACAGGATTACATGTGAAGATTTGTTTTGTGAGGTGTGGATTGATGGGATTTGATTGACAGTGGCGGAACAATCTGCCTCTTGTCTCTCAATGGAGAGCAACCTGATTGGTGCGCGGCAGTAGAGAGCAACCTGATTGGTGCGCGGCAGTAGAGAGCAACCTGATTGGTGCGCGGCAGTAGAGAGCAACCTGATTGGTGCGCGGCAGTAGAGAGCAACCTGATTGGTGCGCG
Source organism: Taurulus bubalis (assembly GCF_910589615.1). NCBI lineage: Eukaryota > Metazoa > Chordata > Actinopteri > Perciformes > Cottidae > Taurulus > Taurulus bubalis. Next base: position 25,548,908 of record NC_136602.1, on the reverse strand, counting down.
GCAGTATGAGATATCTTTCATTCACTTCTTCCTCTTCCTGCTTTTGCTCATTTCTGCATTTCTTGCCGTGTTGCAGACCCCCGTTGGATCCGTGGACTTTGTCCTGTGTGTCCTGTAACCAACGTGGATGTGTGACGACACTTTCTGACCGGAACTCAAAGCCACAACACTCCATTGACAAAGACCTTTGTGTTCTGGTGTGAACTAACACAGCAGTATATTGTAAAATATTCAGATTTTAATACATACGGAACACCAATGGGAAAGCTACAGAATCATAAAAAAAATAAGAATGAATTGGACACGCCCTTTAAAAACACTACGAGAGGTCAAAAACTCCATAGGGCACCTTTAACCTGTGTACCTCTTTATCTTGATTACTCCAATCTTTTGTAGATATTAATAATATGACTGCTGTCTGTAAATCAAAATATCCCACTGGGACAAGACTGCGTCATGGTAATACTTTGTGCATCAGTAAAGTCATTATATATATTTCCCTCTGATTAGGGCAATGGTTCTTAAACTGCGGGGCACAATGGTATGACAGGCGGGGCGCGGGGAGAAATGCAGAATTTATTGATTTCAAGACGTTTATTGAGAACTTCACATATTACAAAAGTACACGGACATAAAGCGTCATGAATAAAATACATGGCGAAATGCCTGTACTTTCGTTTAAATGTTTACGCTGTCAACAGGTAAGGTCTTGGCGCTTTGCCAAAAGCCGATCTCCGTGAGGTCTTTTCTGCTGTTCCGTCTCTCAAACCAGGAAACAGATCTAAGCTCAACATTGAGCATGAATTGAGAGCGGCCTGTAACCCTGTTTTAAAAAGATTTGTAGAGAAAAGCAGCTCATTGCAGCCACTGACACTGATACAACGTGATGCTCACACATCTGCACTCATTTTGTTTTGTTTGGCACAGGTTGAACGTTATTGTTATTATCTTGAAAAGATATTCAGCGCAAAACAGGTTAATTGCAGCCACAATAAGCAATTTTTGTGTGCCAAATATTAGTTATTTTTTGCACAGATATAACTTTATTTGCATTGTTCTAACAAAGTGATTGCACATTTGATTAGTTGTTGTCTGATGGAGCGATCTGGTTTACTTGAAAGTGATTAACATTTTCTTTATTCTATGATTCGAAAAAGCACAAAAATGTGTTATTTCAATAAAAATTCAGCATGGAACATTTTGCTACAACTTTGTTGGGGCGTGAACGTTTGTCTTCCTCCAAAGTGGAGCGTGACAGAAACAGTTTGAACCACTGGGTTAGCGTGTTCAATGATCTAATGCACAGAAAGAGATGTGAACATACGAGCTTCTGTTCGCCAGCGCTGTGTGGAGCTGGACAGAACCGTCCAGAGACTAAACCTGGACAAATAAGACCCAAATGATGTGCAGGACTAGATACAAGCAGAGGTACGTGAACAGAGCCGTTACCGTCAGCTTCATGTGGAAAACAAGCCCAGCTGTGCAGCGACTCAGTGTTATTGTTCTAAAAGACAACTCAAGGGTGAAATGTGCCAAAGCTCCATACAGCTGGGACCTCTTACTGTATGGTCTTCCCCTGAGCCACAGCTCCTGTGTGTGTGTGTGTGTGTGTGTGTGTGTTATTTCTAGGTTTCTGTACAACTTCGTAGCGTCCCAGTGAGTTTTTTTGTGGATTCAAATGCATCTCGGTCAAAGTACGTTTTTCTGTCCATTTCTGCGTGAATACGCTGCTACATATATCAGGCTGGTTCGTAGCAAAACCTTTAATTCAAAGATGTCCCACGGAAGGTTTCTGTACAATATCCATGTAATCTTGAACAACGACCTCTATGAACCCTAAAGCCCACCAGGGGAGGGGGAGGGGTGGGCGGGTCCAACTCCCATCCTCAGCCAGGAGATCGCAGCTGATGTGTGTGGACAATATATAACTAAATGTGTATATATATATATATATATATATATATATATATATATATATACAGGGTTCATACACATTTTGACCATGACTTTTCCATGACTTTAAACCAAATGTCCATGACAAACATTTAGTGAAGTCTGGGTGTAAACAGTAAAAAGTGAGTAAATGTAGTATTTAAACTAACAATGAGAATACAAAGCATACAGTAAACCTTAAATGACTCAAATGAATGAGACAATAGTTTGATTAAAAGAATAAACATTTATATAGATGCCTGTATGTATGCCTGCTTATATTTTGAGTCTTTCTTTTAAAAGCATATTCATTATTTCAATGATTATTTCAAATGAACGACATGAACACGAAAATAACACATTTACATGACTTTTACTAAACTTTGGGGATTGTATTTTTTTCAAGGACTTTTCCAGGCCTGGAAATAACCATTTTAAAATGTCGTGACCTTTGCAGGTTTTCCATGACCGTATGATAATCAGTGTTTTACCCAACGCAGCATAGATGGCAGTCGGCATGTTCGTAGTTTAGAGAAGCAAACTTAGGAGGTAAAAAGACGGTACAACGGCTTCAGGTTCCTGACAGAAAAGATGTCTGATGTTCGGGTAAAGCGGTGATAATATTCCAGTTCACCTGGACGGAGACGTAGAACGTAGTCTGAGCTCCTCACAGCGTCTGCATCAGTGAGAGGAGAGCTGGAGGCGACCGCCAGTCCATTGAAGCAGAATGCATCACCACGGCTGAGGTTGCCATGGTGATGTGACGCAACGGGTAAGACGAAGGGGGGAGGAGGTGATGACATAACGGAGAACAACTGCAAGCACACGCATCAGATGTGCTGAGCACAGACTCAGATCAGTGGTGCGTTGTGTGGACCAGGACCTGGACCTGGATCAGGACCTGGATCAGGACCAGGACCTGGATCAGTACCAGGAACTGGATCAGGACCTGGACCAGGACCAGGACCAGGACCAGGATCTGGATCAGGACCTGGATCAGGACCTGGATCAGGACCAGGACCTGAACCAGGACCTGGACCAGGACCAGGATCATGTGGAGGCTACAAACGCCTACGCTTCACTTTGCTCCTGAATGGTTGTTCATTTCAAAGTGATCTCCCTGTGGACACGTGGAGGCTTCACATGCACATTTAAACCATAAAGCTCTGAACTCATCCATGTGTTTGTCCTTAAACGTGGTCGTATTTATACTTTTACTGTATTTTACCTCACTCTTTGTCTTATAGTCCAATGTAAGATGAGGACCACAATTGGACATCAAGGATTTCCTTTGTAACGAAAGAAAGTAAAATGGCTACAAAATGTGAATAATCCCATCAAATAAACAAAATCTTTAGCCCATAAAAATGTTTTCTAAAGGCCTATGAAGAAAATAAATAGCCAACATGAATCAAACAAAAGACCTGTTCCTCTTTTGGTTCGTCTATGGATCTCCTCTGCTTCACATCTGACTACACCGATGTTAGTGCCTCATAAACATCATTTCATCATTTCATCGGCTATTGGGATGGAGTAATGCATAGGGCCTATATATGTATAGGCCCTGTACGATCATCAACGTCCTAATCAGTGTTGGAACGCATCTCTTTTTGGTTTTATTTATATATATATATATATATATGTATATATATATATATATATATATACATATATATATATACATATATACATATATACATATATATATATATATATATATATATATATATATATATATATATATATATATATATATATATATATATACACATATATATATATATATATATATAAATAAAACCAAAAAGAGATGCGTTCCAACACTGATTTGGACGTTGATGATCGTGTCGGCCTTGTTGGTATGTGTGTGTGTGTGTGTGTGTGTGTGTGTGTGTGTGTGTGTGTGTGTGCGTCTCTGGGAGATGGAGCCCAGAGGTAGCATCTCGCCCTAACGCAGCGTCCCAGATGGGCTCAAGTCCGTCCGTCCATCCGTCCGTCCGCTCGTGTCCACAACGTCCCTCTCTGCCGCCATGTTGCATTAGCCGCTTCGTCTTCATCAGCGTCCCTCGGCACACACGTGAGAACATACGTGTGCTCCCTGTGCATCTGTGTGGGGCCTCAGCGGTCCAGGTTAGTGTGTGTGTGTGCGTGTGTGTGTATGTATGTTTGTGTTCATGCGTGTGTGTGTATTCATATGAGTGTGTGTATGTATGTATGTATGTATGTTTGTGTTCATGTGTGTGCGTGTGTGTGTGTGTGTATGTTTGTGTGAGTGTGTGTGTGTATGTACGTTTGTGTTCATGTTAGTGTGTGTGTGCGTGTGTATAAGTGCGTGTGTAAGTGTGTGTGTGTGTTCCCTGGAGAGCAGGAACCAGGCCACGGTGCTCTAGTGGTTCTGTAGACACGTGAGAGCAACAACATCTAGGCGACTGTTTTGTATGAATTATCATACCAGGCTTCATTATACATACGCACATACATGAATATGCATGTGTGATTACGTTTCTCATACATTAGCATCGGGCTCTTGGTGTTGATCAAAGGAAACATTTCCGTTGTCCTTGGTGGGATGAAGGTCACCTTCACAGTGACAGAGCATTCTATTAGCAGAGCAACAAACACATCCTGTCAAAGTGACAACAACACGCGTCTAAAACAAGTGGAACTGACTAACAATATAGTGAAAATACTTTACAAATAAAATAAAAAGAACTATCATCTTGATGGGTAATATATTCTATAATGGTGCTGTAAATTTAGTCGTACCAATACCAATACACATTCATTTACGAGATTATCGTTATTTATCTGTACTGAAGTTGGAACATTTATTACGCGCAACATTGCAAACCAATGTTTTCCCCGGAGGATCAGGGGTCCAAACTACGGCCCACAGGAGACCCACAAGAGACCCCACAGGAGACCCCACAGGAGACCCACAGGAGACCCACAGGAGACCCCACAGGAGACCCCATAGGAGACCCACAGGAGACCCCACAGGAGACCCCATAGGAGACCCCACAGGAGACCCCACAGGAGACCCACAGGAGACCCCACAGGAGACCCACAGGAGACCCCATAGGAGACCCCACAGGAGACCCACAGGAGACCCACAGGAGACCCACAGGAGACCCACAGCCCCACAGGGCCGTGTCTCGAGGCCATTAGAGGGCATGGGTGAAGAAGCCACTTAGCGGCTGTGTGACACGCAGCAGTTTCCACCGGGACGTTGAATGTTGCGCTCATGTGAGAGCCGGACCGCTAGCCGGTATCGGGGGTTCATTTGCACAGCAATGTCCAACGTAGTGCTGTTACATATTAGAGCATAGTTTTAATAATAACTTCATAGTTCCTTGAGAAAGTTAATCCTAAGATTTGGTTGAAAAAAAGGGGACAACACATCAAAGACACAAACAGCAGAATTGTAATTCCCAACAAAGGGATTCATCTGTTCTTCATCCATCCATCCATCCATTATCAGCCGCTTATCCGGGGTCGGGTCGCGGTGGCAGCAGGTTCAGCAGGCCGACCCAGGCTTCCCTCTCACCCGCAACACTTTCCAGCTCATTCTGGGGGATCCCGAGGTGTTCCAAGGCCAGCCGGGAGATATAATCCCTCCAGCGTGTCCTCGGTCTTCCCCGGGGTCTCCTACCAGTTGGGCGTGCCTGGAAAACCTCTAATGGGAGGCGTCCAGGAGGCATCCTGACTAGATGCCCGAACCACCTCAGCTGACTCCTTTCGACACGAAGGAGCAGCGACTCGACTCCAAGCTCCCCCCTGATGTCCGAGCTCCTTACCCTATCTCTAAGGCTGAGCCCGGCCACCCTGCGGAGGAAGCTCATTTCGGCCGCTTGTATCCGAGATCTCGTTCTTTCGGTCACGACCCAGAGTTCGTGACCATAGATGAGGGTTGGAACATAGACCGACCAGTAAATGGAGAGCTTTGCCTTCCGGCTCAGCTCCCTCTTCACCAGGACGGACCGGTACAGCGCCTGTTTTACTGCTGCAGCCACACCGATCCGTCTGTCGACCTCCCGCTCCACCTTACCCTCACTCGTGAACAAGACCCCGAGATACTTGAACTCCTTTGCTTGGGGTAGGCAGTTTGTCCCCACCTGGAGGGAGCAATCCACCGGTTTCCGGCAGAGCACCATGGCCTCAGATTTGGAGGTGCTAACTCATCCCTGCCGCTTCACACTCGGCTGCAAAACGCCCCAGTGAATGCTGGAGGTCACAGTCCGAGGAGGCAAACAGGACCACATCATCCGCGAACAGCAGAGAGGCGATCCCGAGACTCCCGAACCGGATCCTCTCCGCCCCCTGGCTGCGCCTAGATATCCTGTCCATGAAGGTCACGAACAGGACCGGTGATAAAGGGCAGCCCTGGCGGAGGCCAACACCCACCGGGAACGTGTCTGACTTATTACTGAGGATACGAACACAGCTCCTACTGCAGGCGTACAGAGACCGGATAGCCCGTGCCAACGGGTCCGGCACCCCATACTCCCGCAGCACCCGCCACAAAAACCCCCGAGGGACCCGGTCGAAAGCCTTCTCCAAGTCCACAAAGCACATGTAGACTGGTTGGGCAAACTCCCAGGACCCCTTCAGTGGTCTTGCAAGGGTAAAGAGCTGGTCCACTGTTCCACAGCCGGGACGGAATCCGCACTGCTCATCTTGAATCTGAGGTTCGACAAGCGGTCGGAGCCTCCTTTCCAGCACCCTGGCATAAGCTTTTCCCGGGAGGCTGAGCAGTGTGATGCCACGATAGTTTGAGCACACTCTCCGGTCCCCCTTCTTGAAGATGGGAACCACCACCCCGGTCTGCCAGTCCATGGGCACTGTTCCCGACCCCCATGCGACACTGAAAAGGCGTGTCAACCAAGACAGCCCAACAATGTCCAGCGCTTTCAGCATCTCAGGGCGGATCTCGTCCACCCCTGGCGCCTTGCCACCAAGGAGCTTTTTGACTACCTTAGCGACCTCTGCCAGGGATATGGGATGGTCGCGGATGCTAAAACTCGGGCATGGGAGGAGTTCGGGGAGGCCATGGAGAAGGACTTTCGGTTGGCCTCAAGGAAGTTCTGGCAAACCATCCGACGGCTCAGGAAGGGAAAGCAGGGGCTACCCCAGGTTGTTCTCAGCAGGGGGGGAGGGAACTGCTGACCCGGACTGGGGACATCGTCGGGCGCTGGAAAGAGCACTTTGAGGAACTCCTAAACCTGGCCAACATGTCCCCCGGAGGGGGGGCAGCGCCGGAAGACTTTGGGGTGGTTTCTCCCATATCCCTGTTCTTCATCCAAACCGCTAATTTACTGAGCAGTTTTTAAATAAAATAAGATGGATGGTGGGTGACTGTTGAGCCCCCATCTTCACTTTTAAAACGATATCGGTGTTTGAACGGTGCCTGAACCGATACTTAAAAAACAATACATTATAAACAAGACATTAAAGACGGACGCCGGCGCCTCGCTAACGCTCTCGTTAGCCGGACGCCTCGCTAATGCTCTCGTTAGCCGGACGCCTCGTTAGCCGGATGCCTCGCAAGCGCTCTCGTTAGCCGGACGCCTCACTAGCCGGACGCCTCGCTAGCGCTCTCGTTAGCCGGACGCCCTCCTGGATCCGAGGAAGACTACGGATGTTTTTGGCATGAGAACTTTCACACAGAACACAAATTAAATGGCAAAAAAATAACATGTTTTCTCTGAGCTTTAACAAAAGCGAATAAAGACGGTAAAGTATATTAAAAACCTACACAAAGTAAACTCAGACCAAGTGTTGCAACACAAATGAGAAGCACTTGTATTGTGTTGAACATGTTTCTTGAGTCTTTATTCACAAAGACAAAGATAACACATCACACAGCACACAGAGGGATTGTGGACTCAACATCTTCATATTCTTGTAATAAAAGGAGGAATGAGAAAATCATCAAAGAAAGAAAAATGATAGAACTGAGGCAACATTATCACTCCAAGAGTAAAGGTCCTGTTTCATATATAGGAAACACGAGTGCTTTAAACATTTTCACTGGAATTGGACTTTTCTGACCTTTCCCACAACTTTACTAAATCTGCTCTTCCTTTCTGGCCCGGGGCCGGTCCGTGTCTCTTTGCATGAGCAACTCATCTGGTATGCATGTCACATGCAATAACGACACGATATCACCGCCATGTCACATGCAATAACGACACGGTATCACCGCCATGTCACATACAATAACGACACAATATCAACGCCATGTCACATGCAATAACAACACAATATCACCGCCATGTCACATACAATAACGACACAATATCACCGCCATGTCACATGCAATAACGACACGGTATCACCGCCATGTCACATACAATAATGACACAATATCACCGCCATGTCACATACAATAATGACACAATATCACCGCCATGTCACATACAATAATGACACAATATCACCGCCATGTCACATACAATAACAACACAATATCACCGCCATGTCACATACAATAACAACACAATATCACCGCCATGTCACATACAATAACGACACAATATCACCGCCATGTCACATGCAATAACGACACGGTATCACCGCCATGTCACATACAATAATGACACAATATCACCGCCATGTCACATGCAATAATGACACAATATCACCGCCATGTCACATACAATAACGACACAATATCACCGCCATGTCACATACAATAACGACACAATATCACCGCCATGTCACATGCAATAACGACACGGTATCACCGCCATGTCACATACAATAACGACACAATATCACCGCCATGTCACATGCAATAACGACACGGTATCACCGCCATGTCACATACAATAATGACACGATATCACCGCCATGTCACATACAATAATGACACAATATCACCGCCATGTCACATACAATAACGACACAGTATCACCGCCATGTCACATACAATAACAACACGATATCACCGCCATGTCACATGCAATAATAACACAATATCACCCCATGTCACGCTGTCTGAACGTATTACAGAAGTGCCATGTTCCACCTGTCAATCAAACACTTTAACAAACATCCACACTCTCCTCCGCACTGCAACACAGACCTACACATGGATGAGCTTCAGAGCAGCAACGAGGAGTGTGTGAGTGAGAGAGAGAGCGAGAGAGAAAGGTTATCACTGTGCAAGATTGGAGACACACACACACACACACACACACACACACACACACACCCACACACACACACACACACACACACTTCAGTGCAACTTGTCCAGCCAATGCAGAAACTGCGTCTGACAAGAGAGTTGTATAATCAGGGTGTATTTGTCTAAATTGTCAAAAAATGGACTGAGGGGAGTGTGTTCTTTGTGTGTATACCACAGAAGAGAGGAGCGACTCACAACTCTGATCTCAGTTGGACGGAGCGCCACATGAATAAAAGGCAGTCTCATAATAACATGTTTTTAAGATGTTTTTTTAAACTAAATTGTGTTATATAGGTGGTGAACTCCAAAAATCAATGTAAAGCCCCTTTAAATAATCCCTTTAAATCCCTCCTATTAAAAGATAAAAAATATAATATTAATAAATTATACAAATTGTCAATATTTGTGTTTTTGAGCTGTGGAATATACCCAGTAATATTTGTGAAATAGGATATCTGCGCAAAAGATATGCTTTCCTGCTGTCCTTTGCTAGTGCACGTCTCTGCTGCTAGTGCACGTCTCTGCTGCTAGTGCACGTCTCTGCTGCTAGTGCACGTCTCTGCTGCTAGTGCACGTCTCTGCTGCTAGTGCACGTGGTGGGGCTAGATTGATTTTGCCCAAGGAAGATGAGTCTAATAAGCAGTTTAGCCAATCACTGATTAAAGATAATAATGAGTGAAGTACAACTAGATGGTTTGGTTAGTCGTCCCCTCTAGGCCCAGGTGGGATGAGGACTTGAGTAGCAGGACTCTACAGGCACCAGAGGTCACCCTAATGCCGTGTTCACACCGGACGCGACGCGAATTTGCGGCGCGACCAGTTTACATGTAAAGTCAATCCACAGACGCGCTGCGGCGTGAATTTGCGAATGTGCGGCGAGATAGACGCGTTGGAGGCGGCGCGAACAGAACGTTTGACCTGGGGCGAACAAAGCGAAGGACGCGGCGCGAATTCGCGTGAGTTGAATTATCCCAACTCTGGCGGAGAAATCGCGTGACGCAAAGTTGCGGCAGCCAATCAGCGTTGAGAAGCTCCGCCCGTCACCACCGCCGTCTCCCCGTTGCTGAATGAAACTGCTGCTGCTCCGCCTGAACCAGCGCTGACAGCGGCTTCATTGAGACGCTGTTGTGGGACTACGGATAATATTATGAACCCAGACACCATGGAGTTTGATGTTCCGACATATGTGGAGTTTACACAAAAAGTATAAAGCAGAACTAGTGGTTATTTCCATGGTGGATGGCATAATCGGTATCGTTTTACGGAGATACGCGAGACGCAGTTCCTGGAGGAGTCGGTGAAATTCACCGAGCTGTGTGCGGCTACGGATGATGTTATGAACCCGAATACGAGGGCGTTTCATGTTCCGACATGTTTGGGACTTCCACAACAAGTATAAAGCAGAACTAGTGGTTATTTATTCCATGGTCGATAGCGGAAATGAAAGCTTCGTCGCTTGTCTCTCACAGAGGCAAGCAACAGAGCTAAGCCACGCCCCTTTGGTCGCGCCGCGAATTCGCGTTTGGTGTGAACGCCCTCTTTCTACTCGCGCGAGTAAACTTCCGCGGTGGACGCGGCGCCGCAAATTCGCGTCGCGTCCGGTGTGAACACGGCATAACCCTGGGGGGACGTACATGTGCATAACAACTTGATGTCTCTGTCTCTTCATATGACTACTTGGACTACTACTAGGAGATGTCTTCAGAACATAACACACAATATCATGCCGCTTGGAAACGTATAATCAAGCCAGACATGAACAGAAGTCCAGACTATTGAACAGAGTTCTGAGAAGGAAGAGCAGGCTGCGGATAAGGAGACAGTGTCATTCATTATCCCTCCAGTGAGGAGATGAATATCCTCAGCAGACGTGTCTTTTCAATAGGAATGAGTTTTCTAATCTCCACCATAATAAGCATATCGCCTACGGTCTGATAACACGCATGCACAGAGACACAGATTGTTCAATTTGATTTAGAGTCATCAGAGAGTTAGATGAATCTGACCGGAGTAGTTCAAAGCGTAGTGGGAATAGCACCGAGCTTGTGTTTGCATTGGTCAGGATCCTGGAGGCTAATCGCTGAAGGAGAGCTCAGACACGCCTCCCACTGTGGACTCAACAAGAGACACTCAGAGAATTCAGATTAAAAGCACATGTATTCAAATCAGCATCTTCCTCCTTTTTTTGTCTAATGGGGATAATATCTGAACCTGCACATGGAAGTGTTGTATGTCTCAAAGAAGAAAAGAGCTTTCTTCTTCAGGAAGGATAAACTATGTTGATTATTGCTTTGAGATTGTCCATGAGGACAATTCAGAGCAAATGTATGAACTTGCAACCTCGTTGGCCACTGTACAAATTGTGCTGTGATTCTCTCGCATTTTACAAAGCAAAATTATATTTAGAGGCAGCATCAATACAAACTATGGCAAACTACGTCGCAAAAAATAGCCTTACTACGGAAGTTGAAAAGGTTGCAACTTGAATCCGAGTTGTTGAGCGGTCTGTGTCGTAGTAGCGGTGAGAAGCCCTTTGGTTCAAACTGGTTTTCTCCTGTTTTCTCTGCATTTAACCCATCCTCAGTGATGAAGGAGCAGTGTGCTGCGGTGAGGCACCCGGGGAGCGACTGGGGGTTCAGTGTCTTGCTCAAGGACACTTGGACATGTGAACTATGGGGAGACCAGGGATCGGACCGGCTACCTCGCGGGTACAGGACGACCACTCGACCCCCTTGAGCCACAGCCGCCCCGGGGTGGGGAGAAAGGGAGAGGTTTCCCCCAGACCGGGCGCAACACAAATGTACATGTTGAGAAAGGTGCATACACTTTGAGTTCCTGGTTGGTTTGTAAGCCTGTCTGACAGAGTGACTGCTTGTTGACAGCTTGCCTCCGTCTCTACAGCTGAAACACGGATTCAATCACAAAACCCAGTGACCAAAGTGAGCCGGACTTTTACTGGGCATCGGAGCGGCACTGGCTCCTCGTCTTGGAGCGAGTGAAAACACAGGCAGTTTGACTCTTCACGGAGCTGCACGCTTCAATACAGAGGGGTGTGAAATATCTCATCATCTTGCGGCAATGTCTCTAATGACAGTTATCATCCAGCTTTTTCTGGAGCGCCACTATGAAGGTGAACATGCAAACTCCACACAGAAGGGCTGTCCAGCCTGGGAACCGAACACGGACCCCTCGTGCTGTGAGGCAACAGTGCTAGCCACGATTATAATAATAATAATAATGACATTCCCACCAGCCTCAGCCCTTTGGTGCTCATTAGCCATTGTCCTTCTGTTGTCTGTAACTGCTTATGTACCAGAGGGGAAGGCTAAACCTGGACAATTTGCTAGGTAATCAGGGAAAGACAACCATTCATGCACAAATTCTGACCTACTGGCAAGTGAGAGTCACTTATTACTTAACCTGCATGTATTTGGACTGTGAAAAGAAGCCGGCGGACATGATGAAAAAGCAAACTCCACACAGAAAGCCGGCCAGCAGGTTATGAATTATTATTGTTATAAATTGGTTATGTCATGGTGTGATACAGCGGTCCCCAACCACCAGTCCGTGGGCCCCTTGGGACCGTACAGAGAGAACGAATGAAACAAATGTTGATTGATTATCGAGGTCGGAAAGATGTTTTATTTTGAAAAATGACCAGATACATCCGTCTGTGCGCCTCAGCCTCTTGACACGTTGCCCCAAAAATGAAACTTAAAAGTAAGTTTCAACTCTGGAATTGAATCAGAAACTATGGAGGATACATTGATAGTCACTGTGTATAGTATGATATATGATATATAATATTAATATTATGAACCAAGACACAAGGGCGTCTGATGGTCCGACGTTTGTGGGACTTCCACAACATGCAAAGCAGACTGGTGGTTATTTCTTCCACGGTGGACGGCAGGAATGATAACTTATTCCATGGAGATAAGCCCCGCCTCCTCTCTGGCGCGAATGACCACAAATGGTCCGGTGAGAAAACTCACACGAGTAACGCAACGCGAGCATTCGCTTTTGGTGTGAATGCAGCATAAGTCGATGGTGTTACAGAAGCCATATTTCATCGTCATTTTTTCCACAGCACTGAGAAGAGTCACATTCATAAAACTTTATTGACAACTAAACTAGTACGTTTTTGACTAATTGTGAGTTTGAACCATTTCAACAGAAATAAATACGACGACTATAAAGGTAGGGTGGCCTCAGCGTTTCTGGAGAGATGTTTGTCTGAATCTGTTTTTACAGAACAGCACGGAGATTCATAACCTGGATTTCAATCCGCAGCCACTAACCCACATTTGACTGCAGAATAATTCTCAGTGGTGAAGACTGATGCTGTCAGACTGGTGGCCTCGGGAAGCAGCGGCTCTGATCCAGTTCTAGTGTCGAGGACCGGACCGCTCTTATGGAAAGAGGGCCGGTGACTTTGCCAAGCTCCTCCTCTAAATGCTTCGCGAGGACCTTTTCTTCTCCTGCTGCACTATTTTATGTCTTAAATTCTAATATGATTTTAACTTGGATAGATTTTTACTTGATGCATTTCTTATCGTTATATACATATTTGTAGCACTGTTCACTGAATGTGTTGTGCACATGAGAATAAAGACCACAGACCAGTGGGACCGTAATCAACAGCTACAACAATTCGGAAGTCATTTGTGTAAAATATGTTGTTAATATGCAGATGAAGAGGCATTCAGTTCTGTTAACCAGCAAGTCAACATAAGTCAATATCAATATCAATACCAGGGCTTTAGTTGGCTTGCCCCAGTATACCTTTTTGGGCTGTCTGTGCATTCTCCTCAATGAAGACGTGCAGAGTTAGCATGAGCCAGAACAATAAGGAGGAGAACGACCCCGGTTGAAAAACACCATTAGCTTTCAAAACTCAGTTGACTGTTTTGCATGGCCTGTGTTTTGGAGCGTGAAATCCAATCCCCAAAAACCACAGGAAATGTCAACAATGGATGATCGTGCTAAGCCTCAAACTGAGCCTCATGTCCATGGCGATTACCAACACAGAAGATAACAATGGGCCTAATAGACGATGAGGAGGAGCAGGGACATGAAGTGAGAGAGAGAGAGAGAGAGAGAGAGGGAAAGACAACAGCAGGTCTACAGAGTCTCATACAGTGGTCACACTCCTCCTCAGGGATGGACCGCTCTCTCCAACTCTTCCTCCTTTCATCCGTCTCCCTGAAGCTGAGGATCCCAGAATACACATGGCGAGTCTAAAATAGGCTTTGGGCTGGTGATGAATTAGCCCGGCGTATTTGGGGAGCGACGGAGAGCGAGAAGATTAGAGCGAGAGAGAGAAAGAAAATAGCTCTTAATGTTTAACCACAGCTAGATCTAATACAGAACACGGCCACAGACACACAGTGACCATCACGACCACGCGTTGACTGTTTATGTGTGTGTGTTTATGAGTCTGTGTGTGTGTGAGTGTGAGTGAGTGAGTGTGTGTTTATGAGTCTGTGTGTGTGTGAGTGTGAGTGAGTGAGTGTGTGTTTCTGAGTCTGTGTGTGTGTGAGTGTGAGTGAGTGAGTGAGTGTGTGTGAGTGTGAGTGAGTGAGTGAGTGTGTGTGAGTGTGTGTGTGAGTGAGTGTGTGTGTGTTTATGAGTGTGTGTGTGAGTCTGTGTGTGAGTGAGTGTGTTTATGAGTGTGTGAGTGTGTGTGTGTGAGTGAGTGTGTGTTTATGAGTGTGTGTGTGTGAGAGAGAGAGAGTATGTGTTTATGAGTCTGTGTGTGTGTGTGTGAGTGTGAGTGAGTGAGTGAGTGTGTGTGAGTGAGTGTGTGTTTATGAGTCTGTGTGTGTGTGAGTGTGTGTGTGTTTATGAGTCTGTGTGTGTGTGAGTGAGTGTGTGTTTATGAGTGTGTGTGTGTGTGTGAGTGTGAGTGAGTGAGTGTGTGTTTATGAGTGTGTGTTTATGAGTGTGTGTTTATGAGTGTGTGTGAGTCTGTGTGTGAGTGAGTGTGTTTATGAGTGTGTGTGTGAGTGTGTGTGTGAGTGAGTGAGTGAGTGTGTGTTCATGAGTGTGTGAGTGTGTATGAGTGTGTGTGTGTGTGAGTCTGTGTGTGAGTGAGTGTGTTTATGAGTGTGTGTGTGTGAGAGAGAGAGAGTATGTGTTTATGAGTCTGTGTGTGAGTGTGTGTTTATGAGTGTGTGAGTGAGTGTGTGTGTGAGTGAGTGAATGTGTGTTTATGAGTGTGTGAGTGAGTGAGGGAGTGAATGTGTGTTTATGAGTGTGTGAGTGAGTGAGTTAGTGAGTGAATGTGTGTTTATGAGTGTGTGAGTGAGTGTGTGTTTTTGAGTGTGTGAGTGAGTGTGTGAGTGAGTGAGTTAGTGAGTGAATGTGTGATTATGAGTGTGTGAGTGAGTGAATGTGTGTTTATGAGTGTGTGAGTGAGTGTTTTTGAGTGTGTGAGTGAGTGTGTGAGTGAGTGAGTTAGTGAGTGAATGTGTGTTCGTGAGTGTGTGAGTGAGTGAATGTGTGTTTATGAGTGAGTGAGTGAGTTAGTGAGTGAATGTGTGTTTATGAGTGTGTGAGTGAGTGTGTGTTTATGAGTGTGTGAGTGAGTGTTTTTGAGTGTGTGAGTGAGTGTGTGAGTGAGTGAGTTAGTGAGTGAATGTGTGTTCATGAGTGTGTGAGTGAGTGAATGTGTGTTTATGAGTGAGTGAGTGAGTTAGTGAGTGAATGTGTGTTTATGAGTGTGTGAGTGAGTGTGTGTTTATGAGTGTGTGAGTGAGTGAGTGAGTGAGTGAGTTAGTGAGTGAATGTGTGTTTATGAGTGTGTGAGTGAGTGTGTGTTTATGAGTGTGTGAGTGTGTGAGTGAGTGAGTGAGTGAGTGAGTTAGTGAGTGAATGTGTGTTTATGAGTGTGTGAGTGAGTGAATGTGTGTTTATGAGTGAGTGAGTGAGTTAGTGAGTGAATGTGTGTTTATGAGTGTGTGAGTGTGTGAGTGAGTGAGTGAGTGAGTGAGTTAGTGAGTGAATGTGTGTTTATGAGTGTGTGTTTATGAGTGTGTGAGTGAGTGTGTGAGTGAGTGTGTGTATAAATGCATACTATATCTAGCATACCATATCCAGTATCCATATGCAGCACATATATCCAGCATAGTAAATCCAGTATATATATCCAGTATACATATGCAGCACATATATCCAGATGACACTAGTGTGGGTCCTCCTTAAAGCAGTGTGATCCGGCTGCCGCTGGATGATCCAAGAGGCCACTTCATTATCAGCTCAGCACCAGAATGTGTCCCATGTTCTCCGAGTGTACTCGTCAGCTCTCTCTCTCTCTCTCTCTCTCTCTCTCTCCCTCTCCCTCTCCCTCTCTCTCTCTCTCTCTCAACATTCATTTACAAATACAATTCTGAACTCAGCGTGACTTTATTCTCACTGTGCTTGTTAAATAATTTCCTCGTTCTCTGATTTGAAAGGATCTCCCAGCAGACGGGCAGCGCCGCCTCGCCACATGATCCCCAAGCGCTCTGCGGCGTTGTGATCCAGAGTCGCCCCCCCACAGTTCAAAGAGTCATGCCGTCTGTTGCATCATGGATCTGCTCTGCTGCGCATTCATTATTCATCTACGGGTTTGAATTAAACATCGGGACCGTCATGGAAAGGAGCCTCGTCATGAAATCATTATTTGTGTGAAAACCTGTGTTTGTTTACAAAGTGCTGAGAATTTGAGCTCACTAGAACTGTGATTGAAGAATAGCTCTGTTACATTTGAAGGGCAAACATGATGAATAAAAAGTCCACAAAGTAAAATGAATTCATTTTAAAAGAATGCCAAAGGGTTCCCTGAACACATCTTGCTAATTAGCTTGAATCTGTTAGTGCTCTTGTGTTTCTCAGAGACATCCAGCTGGAAGACGAGGAACCTCTGTGGCAATGTTCCCTCTAATTTTTTTCAGCACTGAGCAAAAAAATTTTTTCCTGAGCGCACAGTTCAGCACTGTGAGCAATTCTCAACCTCGCGACCTGCCGAAAATGACCACAAGCCTGCGTTAGCCATAGGGGATTCAAAGAGATGACAGCAAATGCATCAATATGTATACAAGGTTGATATTTATTCAATATCCTTTATAATGGCTGGACTTTGGGAACATTTTAACGATGGTGTTTTACCAGTCAGTTTAGTTGAACTTAAAGGATCTTTGTTGAACTTCAATAAGGGGAGGTTATGACTGGTTCACTGGCTATGACTGATAATGATATATATAAAAAATATAAGTATCAAAGGTGTTTAGTCATCTCTCAGCAGGTACAACATTTAAGTGGAACTTCATTGAAAGAAAAATGCTATTGCAGTGCTTAACAATAATTATAGGCCTATTAAATTGACATGGTGTCTTTTTTCCTAAAGGTAGCCTATATAAACAATTTAATAACTTCATATTCTTCATATTTAAATATGCCACTCATGTTAAACGTTAGGCAGACCTTTTTCTGGGGCGCCTGCTCTGCCTTTCTTTTCTCCATGGAGGCCTATAGCTGCTGGAGCAGGGCCCGCCAGGAGGAGCCTAAACAGCGCCGGCCCGAGCTCATATGGCGCTCTGGGCGAGCTTCACTCCTGGCGCCCGGAGGGGGACAGCGAAAAAAAGATTTTTAACCCCTGAAAAAAAATCTTTTGTGCAGTGTGAAAAATGAGCGCGGTCTGAAAAATCTATTACTTCGACTGGCCTGCGCGGCCGCGCACACACACAGCTCAGAGGGAACACTGCTCTGTGTGCTCGTGTGTGTCCTTCGGCCATCGTAACAGCGTTACATCCCACGCACTCGGCACTTTGCGGGTGTATTGCTGGGAACCCGGGGATGGCAGCGGGTCGGCGCTGTGGACACGAGACATGTTCAACATTAATAAACTACGAACACACAAGCGGTAGCGCTCTGTGTAGCGGAGCTTCGGGCTCTGCGGCTCAGTTCACTTCCTAGACTCTATATAAGAGGTATATCTCAGTTGCTGTGTTTTTATTTCAGAACGTTTTACAGTTAAATGTAAAGTAGTCAAATTGAAGAATATTCTCAGGGTTCACCCACAGACTGTCTATAAGAAGTGGACGTAGTCATGGTGACGTCACCCGTTGGTTTGTGGACTGATGTTTTGAAGGCTCGGGTTCGCTGATTTGGCCGTCGCCATCTAGGATAGACGTTATTTTTCCTGCAACCAATGAACAGAAGTTTCCATATTTGGAATGTGGAGGAGTGACGTAGAGACGCTGTGTACGTCTCTGGTGGAGACCTGAGCATTGTTTGATGGTGTGAAACAGCTATAAACACTAATATATCTAATTTATTTTAACCGTGTTAAACAATAATTTAATAAAAGGTACACTCTGCTTCACTGTTCTGCTTTTTTCCTGCAGGACTTTTGCAGCACACACAATTCAAACCATATCCGTCTCCCCATGTGTCCAGTGTTTGAGTGTTCGGGGGGCCGGTCACCACTCACTCTTACAAAGGGAGAATAGAAGCTTTTGAGTCGCTCGCACCTGCAGCGGATCCTCTGAAGCTACATTGCTAAAGTAGGGCGGGAAAAGCGCTGACATCTCACTCAACCTAACCATGACACTTTACAGCCTCTCCTGACCCTGCAGACCCCCCCAAAAAATATTGTCCTTTTTATTAAACTCAGTGGAAAACAGGGGAATCTGTCAAACGGGACAGACCGTCCTCAGTTCGAAGGGTCTGTTATGATCCTGAGACACGGAAACCCACGCTTTGGGCTTTGTGGGTGAGACAACGGCCCCTTCCTACCGGACTAGTTTAGACCACACTAGGGTTGCAACAACGAATCGATAAAATCGTTAAAAATCGATTATTAAAAGTGTTGGCAACGAATTTCATTAACGATTCGTTGTGTCGCGCGATTATTACGCCGGGCAATAAGTGGCGGAGAAAAAAAAAGAGCGGAGCAGAGCAACTGGCCGGCCAGCGTTTCTGAGAGAGTGAGACACGAGAAAAGCTGAAGTCGTGATCTTCTCAAAAATAGAAGATCTTTGACGAGTCGAGTCTTGGCCAATCAGCGTCTTCATGTTCCTCAAACTTGTTTTTAATGGAAGCTATTCAGCTTGCTATCGCGTTAGCTAACGTGTTTGGGTTGTGTATTGTCGTTAAAGTTACGTTATGTTCCGTTACAGTTCAGTCTTGCTTGTAAAAAAATGTAACATGATGAAACATGCCGTAACCCCCCGGTCTGGTTCAGTTCACGCTGTCACTCGTTAACGTTTAATCGACTCACCGGCGGATCTGGCTGCAGGTTTTTGTTTTTTTTACTCAAAGTAGAATGAAGCAAATCACGTCGTTGGGCTTAGCCAACAACGTGACGTCGTGGTCATAAAAGACCCAGAGTGAAAGAGTTTAAGGAAGAGGACGCTCTATATGGAGCAGTACAGCTTCCCTCTGTCCCAGTATTTCATACATATTGATAAAGCAGGGTATGCAAATGCAGCCTGTGGAGGGATAAATTACAGTAAAAAGGGCTCACATTTGGCAGATGTAAAACATACATATGTATGTTTTCAGTGTTAGTCCATTTTGTTTTAGTTAACAGCTCAGGGATGTTCAAGGAGCAACCTGTTTGTGCACTTTCTGAAGATGTTTTGCACTGTCACTTCTGTTTTTTAATAAAGGGTTGGAAATGAACGCTTTTTTGATAAAAAAAATGTTTTTATCCGATTCATCGATTAATCGAAAAAATAATCAACCGATTAATCGATTATTAAAATAATCGTTAGTTGCAGCCCTAGACCACACCCTCAACTAACTAACTGATAGGTTTCATGACTGCTTTGGGTAAAACATTTTTTTGCAATGTCAGTTTTTGTTCTAATATCGTACAGCCCAAAATGCATCTCTTATTAAGAAGGTCCCTCCACCCTCCACAGTTAATTGTACTCCCTCTTGTACATGTCAGCCTTTACAACTGAGAGTAAACACCTTCCCATGCTTTTTTCCTCATTCCCAGAGTACCCTGATCTGTTTGCGTGTCTAATTTCATCATCTATTAGATTCACTGTTTCTTTACTGCATCAACACCTGGATTTCATGGGAACCCTTGGAAAATTCGCCAACAATCCCTCTTCAAAGCACAACAGTTACTGAATGAGTAAATTACCTGATGAGGCCCAGCGCCCCCAAAACTGGGGGCAGAATTCTTCATCAGGAACTCTTCCTCACTCTCCAAGTCCTCGTAATCCCATGAATCCATACCAGAGCCACTGATGTGACATAGCAAAAAAAACAACTGCTAAGCCTGGCCTTACAAGAGCATATAAGTCCATTTGACATGTTTATAACTAATTGAACCATAAATATGAACATAAACCATAAATATGACTCGAGAGGACTCAAAAGTTTTTATATCCCTAGCTTGATGCTATACGCGATTAGCACACCTTTCTGGAAAGTTTACGACCTACAGAATCCACCAATACCACCAAATACCTTGTGAGACAAAGCCTCAGTAAGATATCAACCACATTCCAGCCAAAAAACTGAAATATGACTTATTTATGGATGAAATGATACTACTCTGTTATGGAACCAGAGGCGTTCAAGGTCCAGGAAGAAAGTTAGTGTATTTTGGATTTCAGCTGACCTAAACCTACGGTACACGAAATCTGCACTAAATTAATTACTACAACTATTTAACTTCGCTTAATCAAAGTCAAACTTTGCAGAGATACTGTTAACACATAGTGCTATATTATAGTAGAAACGAAAGCGATGATGTGCATAGTTAAAAAGAGAAAATACATCCTGGAAGGTTTTTGTTTTTCTGAATATTATTTTCTTTTTTTTTTCCTGTGTTCCATCAACAACCAATAAACCAGTAACACATATACTGTTATGTGGACCTTTTAACTAGTCTCTCAAGTGTTTTCTGTATATTATACCTTTTGAAATGATTCAAATAGCCTTTGTGGTTGAGGAGATTTTCTGTATTTAGTATGGGTATGCAAACCATTTGCAATTTTTTTGAAAAATGGCTGGGGCTTAACCGAGGTTAAAAAGGTTATTAACTATTAACTTTCCCTGAGGGGATCGATAACGTCAGAAACACAAAAGGCCCTCTAGGGACAGAGTTTGGTAATGAGGACCTGCTCCCTAAGTAGATATGAAGGGCTCATTTCAAGATAAAGAAAACAATTATTGGCTCCCCGTGATTATACACTAATCAAAACATTATATATTATATTCCATTTCTGCCTGTGGATCCCCCAAAATCCTACATTTCAGAGTTAGTGTCGGACATTGTGTAAATAGAGTATCAAGATGTAGGACTTAAATATCCTTTTTAGCCTGAGAACAATAAAGTTATCAGGCATTTTTTCTACTGACCACCAGAGGGCGACTCCTCTGGTTGTATAGAAGTATATGCTTCATGTGTTAAAGCTGCATTCTCTCTCCTGACCACCAGGGGGTGACTCCTCTGGTTGTATAGAAGTCTATGCTTCATGTGTTAAAGCTGCATTCTCTCTCCTGACCACCAGGGGGCGACTCCACTGATTGTATAGAAGTCTATATAAATGGCTCTACTTCTCTTGATGTATTCTCTCAATAAACATTGTAAACATGAGTTTATGTCTCAATCTCTAGTTTCAAGTCTTCTTCAATACAGCATGATGTTCATTTAGTAAATTATGGTCATTTAGAGTCAAACAGACCATAAAGCAGGGGACGCTTTAGGGCGGGGCTACAGGGTGATTGACAGGTCACTGTCTCTACCAGAGACGTGTAACGGTGTCTCTACGTGACTCCTCTGCATTTCAAATATGATAACTTCTGTTCATTGGTTGTAAAAAATATAAATGGTGACAGGAGTGATCCAAAATGGCGGCATTTTACCAAACTCGAGGCTTCAAAACAGCAGTTTACATGCCAACGGGTGACGTAACCATGACTACGTCCACTTCTTCTATCCTGTCTCTGTCTAAAACATACATTTCTTTCACTGAGTTTGAGCTTCATAAGTGAGCTTGGGCCAACACAGAAGGTAACCACATTTAACTCTGAAACAATGACGCAGATACGGGACGCCGGTGAGGCCGAGCAGCAGATAAATAAGTCAACAAACCTGGAGCGAACTGCAAACAGGCTTTTAAAGACTGAGCGAAGGAGGGAGGAATGGAGGAAGAGAAGAGAAAATTGGAGCCGCTGCATTGTCGGGGCGCTATAAGGGGAGCAAGGCTTACAAGCAACATGTAGGGGGGGGGGGTACCTTAATGATGGCTGAGGGCCACTGCGATGGAGGAGAGAGGGACAAGATGAGAGCAGAGTGGCTGCTGTAGATGGAGGGAGGGATGATGGAGGGAGGCGGATGGAGAGAGAGAGAGAGAGAGAGAGAGAGAGAGAGAGAGAGAGAGAGAGAGAGAGGTTGTTTGTGTGAGGAGTGTTGCTCTCTGCGATCACGCAGGCTGACCCAGATGCAGCTGAATCAGACACAGCCCTGTGTCTGGAAGTGTGTGTGTGTGTGTGTGTGTGTGTGTGTGTGTGTGTGTGTGTGTGTGTGTGTGTGTGTGTGTGTGTGTGTGTGTGACAGCGTAGTTATGAGAGCTGAAGAGCTGGAGGTAAAGAGGAAGAGCTACAGAGTGTTCCAGGCAGATTCTCTCTGTTGTTCTTTTCGGGTCACGAGCCCAAAAGGCCTCAAAGTAAAAAGGTGCGTTTCATTGAGCTTGGGATGGAACCAAATTACTCTTTGGTACCATTTTTGCACAGTATACCGATACTAGAAAGGTATTGCAATACTCTTGCCGTTGCACTCCACCCATTTTATTAGTGGAGTGTTTTAAGAATGAAAATGTGACAAAACAAATGCCAAAAAAGCAAAAATATGGCACTAAAGTAGGGCTGGGAAATAAGGAGAAAATCAAATATTGCAATATATTTTTTGGACCAAATACCTTGATATCGATATTGCAACAATATCGTAGGGAACGAAGTGGGTAGAACAGATAGAGCAGTCGGGTAAAATGACATCACCTTAATGCAGCTTTTCAAATGAGAAACAAACACAACACTCATCCAAAAGCTTCATCACGATATCGGTAAACGCATCGACCGGCCTGGCGCTGCAGCGCTGTGACGAGGGTCACGAGTCACCCGATACTTGTGAAGGGAGTACAGTAAATTAATTAAAGATCGATACTTGGCTTCCGTGTATCGATACAATATCGGCACGCAAAATATCGCGATACTATGCTGTATTGATTTTATCCCCCACCCCCACCGTACTGTATAATTGTACAGCTGGACTGTGCAATCGTACTGCTGTACTATACTGTATGTGTGTATATATATTTACACAACTTTGCAACTTTAAACTTCCATGAATAAAAACGGTTAACCACATGTTAAAATGTACATCTTCAAAAAGTTAAACAAAGACACCTATCACTTCCGGTTAACGTTCTAACTGTTGGCACACACCCATGGGACCCTGCCGCCCTGAGCTGTCATATCGCATCTGTCATGCATATACATGCTTCATACCCCGTGAATATTCTTTTTGCTGTTATTTAAGGCTTCAATATTCCTGTCGGCCCGCTCTCCTTCTGAACCAAGCTGTTGATCAGGCTTTAAAAAGGGTCCATTTAGGGGGAAACGTCCGAATCTGCCCACCGGCAACAGGAACAGAAAAAGAAGAAGAAGAAGAAGAAGAAGAAGAAGAAGAAGAAGAAGAAGAAGAAGAAGAAGAAGAAGAAGAAGATCATGTTTCATCTCTGTTGAGAGCTGCACATGCTCAGTGCCGATTGGGGCAGGAGCTGGCGGAGAGTGTAGCGTTAGCCGGAGTTAGCAAACTGTCGGCAATTTGGCAATATTTTACACGGGAAGATCCGCCAAAATAGATAATAAAATAATGAATTATCTGCATGTATTGTTCATGTTAAAAGGGTTTAACCTGAACAAGAACAGCCATCATAGCACATCCATACAGGGTTGTACGGTTCGAACGCTATCGGATCCGTACTTATTATCGGCCGATATCCGAGTACAGACATCCGTATCTGGAAAAGAGAACATCATAGAATCTCTAGACCCACGACAAGACAACTTATCCTTTGATTGTGTTTCATGTTGTTTCCCCATTCAAACACTTTCTCCATCACTTCTTCTCTCCCCGTCTCCCGACACCACCTCCTTCCATCACGGCCGTCCTCGCTTGCTCCCACTCTTCCTCTTGCTCGCTCTTGTCT
Organism: Taurulus bubalis; assembly: GCF_910589615.1. Lineage (NCBI taxonomy): Eukaryota > Metazoa > Chordata > Actinopteri > Perciformes > Cottidae > Taurulus > Taurulus bubalis. Next base: position 25,524,563 of record NC_136602.1, on the reverse strand, counting down.
CTTTTACTTTTTGTCTAATTCCAGGACCCGGGGCTCCTTCTGTGCTGCTCCGCTCTCCCTCCGCCTGTCCTCTGCTCGCGTGCAGAAGAGCGGGCGGCCACCTACGAGAGCTTTGTGTTATGTAATGAGATCATCTGGAGACTAATGCTGTACGTATATACGAGCAGCCATTAGCGGCATCTCTGTAGCATGACCACTTGTCTGGCTGGTGGTGCACACGTCTTTAGGCTCGTGCACAGATGGGTGATGGAGGGACTTTGGCTTGAGCAGCAAGGCTCAGTGTCACTAAAGCCTCCAGATATCAACATGTGTTTGCTCATATGGGGTAATCCTCCACCCGATAGTGCTTTTGTCCTGGATCTGGTTTGTACCTTGTGTTTTTCAAGAGGTGAGACGTGGAAGGGAAGTAAGGACAGATGGACGACAATGGCATGTGAGGAGATGGCTGCGCACATCCACGCGTCGGTCCGCAGGGTGTTGGGGAGCGGTAACAAAGACATGAGGGAATAGGCACATACCGTAACACGCTAAGGGGTTATATGCGTCATTTGTTAGCTGCATTATCTCTCCTGACCACCAGGGGGCGACTCCTCTGTTTGCATAGAAGTCTAAGATTCATGTGTTAAAGTTGCATTATCTCTCCTGACCACCAGGGGGTGACTCCTCTGGTTGTATAGAAGTCTAAGATTCATGTGTTAAAGTTGCATTATCTCTCCTGACCACCTGGAGGTGACTCCACTGGTTGTATAGAAGTATATGCTCCTTGTGGTAAATCTGCATTCTCTCTCCTGACCACCAGGGGGTGACTCCTCTGGTTGTATAGAAGTCTAAGATTCATGTGTTAAAGTTGCATTATCTCTCCTGACCACCTGGAGGTGACTCCACTGGTTGTATAGAAGTATATGCTCCTTGTGGTAAATCTGCATTCTCTCTCCTGACCACCAGGGGGCGACTCCTCTGGTTGTATAGAAGTCTAAGATTCATGTGTTAAAGTTGCATTATCTCTCCTGACCACCTGGAGGTGACTCCACTGGTTGTATAGAAGTATATGCTCCTTGTGGTAAATCTGCATTCTCTCTCCTGACCACCAGGGGGCGACTCCTCTGGTTGTATAGAAGTCTAAGATTCATGTGTTAAAGTTGCATTATCTCTCCTGACCACCTGGAGGTGACTCCACTGGTTGTATAGAAGTATATGCTCCTTGTGGTAAAGCTGCATTCTCTCTCCTGACCACCAGGGGGCGACTCCACTGGTTGTATAGAAGTCTATATAAATGACTCGACTTCTCTCTTGATTTATTCCCCCAGTAAACATTGTAAACATGAGTTTATGTCTCAATCTCTAGTTTCAAGTCTTCTTCAATACAGCATGATGTTCATTTAGTAAATTATGGTCATTTAGAGTCAAACAGACCATAAAGCAGGGGACGCTTTAGGGCGGGGCTACAAGGTGATTGACAGGTTGCTACCAGAGACGTATACAACGTCTCTACGTCACTCCTACACATTCCAGACATGGTCATTTCTGTTTATTGGTTGCAAAACAAAACAACACAGTGAAGACCATAATCCAAGATGGCAACAAGCTGCTGAGGCAATGAGAAACCAGCGAGTCAGCTTGATGTGAAAAGTATTCAAATCAGAAAAATCTCATTTAAAAAAAATAGACAGATAGCTTCGACCAAAGAAATCTGAACTCAAGGTCCACTTGCTACATCTTCCTCCAGCAGATGTACGCATCCTCAACTGATGTCACCCAAACACATTTCCATCTGCTGAGGAAAACCACGAGTTCAAATAGATTTGTCTACAGAATGAATACAAGTGAAAGCGTCCATGATTTGTCTGGTTTGAAAGGAACTCAACTCAAGGCCCCGACCCAAACCTCACAATGAACCCTGACCACGTCAGCACCGCGTCGCTCCTTCATCTCCTGGCAGTTCTCTTGGTTGTGTATGGTCATCTTTCATCACTATCACAGTGCACGGCTGCTCGTGCACTATCACAGTGCACGGCTGCTCGTGCACTATCACAGTGCACGGCTCGCCCAATGGACATCACAAGGAACACGACTCCGAGTCACGAAGCTCCAGCGCTGCCGCTGGGAACGTCAGAGAAAATCGT
>NC_136602.1:25512440-25517440 GCF_910589615.1 Taurulus bubalis | reverse complement strand
GGTCTGAGTCCCTTCCTTCTGGCAGGAGGCTGCGGTCCATGAGGAACAAGACACTTCCGTTTAAATATACACTTAACATTCCTGTAAAATTTGACGAAAAACGCCTATCAAGGTATACCCAAAGTAAATTGCAAGCTGTACTTGAACTATTTGGAGTAAATGCATGGTCTTGGTCTCTTTTGAAAGTTAACAATCTGAAGCTTTTTTCCCTCAATAGTCAGAATCACTTTAAGTGCTGCTGACACTGAGTTATCTGAGTTTGAACACACTAAAGTATAAGGTTTTTATTTCCGTCTGAACATTTCTTTGTAAATAGATGCCTGTAGATGACTATAAATGGGACTTATGGACTGGAAAACACAATGGGACCATAGCCTGAAGCCTTTTCTAGTCTAAGTAAAAAGTTGATAACAATATCACAGAAAATTAATATTTTACACATGTTTTTCTAATGAAATGTCTAGGCGTTTTTTCATTTTGAGACTGAAAATATTCCTGATATATATACTATATACCTATTAAAAGGCTTATAGTCTTGCAAACTTATAGAGGTACTATTCATATATACTACCAGTATTGCTGACACAGAGAAAATGAAGTATAAATGCATTTTTATGCTAATTTACACTAATTTACACAGCTCTATCAGCAGCTGTCTCTGCTCATCAAATTGAAGGCTGTTGGGATTATTTGCCCCCCCTCTTCCTGCCTATCGTTGTTTAGGGAATTTCATTGGCTGTCTGAAACGCCTGTCATCTGAGCTGTACCACGTGACAGGCTTGAGCCACGTAAGAAAATAGAGGCTGAGCCTGAACTTCAACGTAGCTTCTGGTTGGGTAATGTAGCTTGTCAGTCAGGACATGAAGCTCCTATTGGTTCAAGTGGGGTCTCATTGGCAACGTTAGATTTCAGCGGACATGTTGATAGCGAGTTTGTAGCTGTGCGCTGTGCAAAGGTGCTTTTTTCCGTTTTTTTCCAGCTGCAATGAAATGATGCAATGCCAGTTGGTGGATATTTATGGATGTAATCACGTGTTTTGGACTAAATCTTTTATGGGATTTATTTTTATTGGACCTTTACGACGTAACAACACCGTTTTTGTTGGAATATTATGGATTTATGAATCAATATGAGGCATCATCGGTGAGTTGTCTTGATTTTCAAATCGCTTGTTTGTTTGTTGTTGTCTGACAAAAGTATTTATTGTAGCTGCTGTGGTGGTCTGATCTTGAAATGGAGTGGACAGCTGGAATCACAAGAACCGTAGGTTTCCAGAAACATATGGCACTCGTACCATAAACTATAAATAGATGTACAGAGTACAACGGAATGTACAGTGCATAGTTGAAAAGGACGCCCGCGTGACAGCAGAACGTTAAGACTTATTTTAACGTACTACCGACTTGGTCGGGTCTCGGTTCAGCTCGAGTGTGTCAGAGATGACTCGTTAGTTTCTGCTCAGTGTAACTATGTTTGTTACGTCGCTGGTAAAGAATGGAAATTACGTAAAATAGTTATGGTAAACAGTTGTCTTGGTTTCACACACGATGTTCACACTCTATTTTCTCACTCTTAATGCTGCTTCAGTAGCTCCAAACCTCTAATAATGACTGATAATAATCATGATTTTGTTTAATATTGATCTCTGACCTTTCCTTCATTTCAGTAAAGTATGAAAAATGGAGCATAAAAGATGTTTCTTGACCTTGCAAACAGATGAAGTAATCTCAACTCAAAGGTCCATTGAGTTAACCGCATCACGGCCTTCATGAATCACTTCAGTGACTCTGCACCAGCTGAACTCCTGATGAAGACTAGCGGAGGAGCGCACACAATCTGTTTCAGAATGTCCAACCACATATCTTGTCAATGTTACGCTTCTTGTGAGCCAATTAACACATTTGGAGAATCCTTGGAACTATTAAGGTCCCTCAAAAACTCAAAATTAACTTTCATATACAGCTGGGACATCAGTGTGCAAACAATTCCATTTTCAGCTTCCAACATTCATTTTAAAACATTTTTAAAATAATACTATAAATAAGCAAAAGCATCCATTCAAGAAGTTAAAACATGCAGACACACACACACACACACACACGTAATCACACCTGCACACACACACACACATGCACACACACGTAAACACACATGGACACACACGCAAACACACGTGTACACACACACATGCACACACACACACACGTAAACACACATGCACGCACACACACACACACACACACACACACACACACACACACACACACACACACACACATGCACACACGTGCACCAGAGTCAGGAGAGACAAGTCCTGACTGTCTGACATCTCCTATTTCTACTTGTCTCTTTATTGGGGAAAGAAACCATTTGTCCTCCAAAGTTGGGCTTGTTGTGACGGTCAATGACGACAGAACAGGAACATATTTCAGTCATTCATTTATTAGTCATTGATTTTTCACCATATTTAACTTTTTTTCATTTTTTTTTTTCAAAACCAACATCGTACATGTCGTAGAGTGTAGTATTTCACTCATCTTGTGTCAACGCTATGTGTGTAAGGATCATTAGATTTGAGTGTGTGTGTGTGTGTGTGTGTGTGTGTGTGTGTGTGTGTGTGTGTGTGTGTGTGTGTGTGTGTGTGTGTGTGTGTGTGTAGACTTATCACCAGAGGTGTCAAGTAACGAAGTACAAATACTTCGTTACTTTGCTTAAGTAGAAATTTTGGGTGTCTATACTTTACTGGAGTATTTATTCGACTTTTTACATCTACTCCTTACATTTTTACGCAAATATCTGTACTTTCTACTCCCTACATTTTAAAAATAGCCTCGTTATTATTTCATTTTGGTTTGTTTTTATTCCGGCTTGTCATCGTTCAAAAACACACACAAAAAACCTCTCCGCCCCGTTGCCCACAGATACGTGCGCGCACACACAGGTGAGTGCTGAGCACACACACACACACACACACACACACACACACACACACACACACACACACACACACACACACACACACACAGCAGCGGACAGAGAGCGTCGAAAAATATGTCGCGTGAAAAGTAGACCGCTATATCTGCGTTTTAAACGCTCCCAGGGTGAAGATGCAACAGCAGCTCTCATGTGAGGAGCAGCGGAGTTCTCCTCGCACCGGAGCGGCTCTCTGAACCCGGAGCAGCTCTCTGAACCCGGAGCAGCTCTCTGAACCCAGAGCAGCTCTCTGAACCCAGAGCAGCTCTCTGAACACAGAGCAGCTCTCTGAACCCGGAGCAGCTCTCTGAACACAGAGCAGCTCTCTGAACCCGGAGCGGCTCTCTGAACCCGGAGCGGCTCTCTGAACCCGGAGCGGCTCTCTGAACCCGGAGCAGCTCTCTGAACCCGGAGCAGCTCTCTGAACCCGGAGCAGCTCTCTGAACCCAGAGCAGCTCTCTGAACACAGAGCAGCTCTCTGAACCCGGAGCAGCTCTCTGAACCCAGAGCAGCTCTCTGAACACAGAGCAGCTCTCTGAACCCGGAGCAGCTCTCTGAACCCGGAGCAGCTCTCTGAACCCAGAGCAGCTCTCCTGCTCCAGGTGAAACGAGACAAAGTGCTCGTGTCTTCTACCAACAATGAGCTGCTGGCTTCACATATTACAAAAGTATAAAGTACACGGATATAAAACTAAGTCATTAATAAATACATGGACAAAAGCCTGTACTTTTGGGTAAATGGTTACTGTACGCCGTTAACAGGTTACGCTTGCGCATGGGCGACTCAAAAAATTAAAAGCTTATTGTTTTCCACAAGGAGCTATTTAGTAGTAACTAAATATGAGTTATTTTTTGCACAGATAGAACTTACACTAAACATTGTCTGATGGGGCAATCTGATTTACTTGAAAGTGATTGCAATTTTCTTCATTCTGTTATTTATAAAAGCACAGATGAGTCACACAATTATGTTATTTACAGAAAAAGTTTGAGAACCACAGCTTTAAGTGTTTGTGTCGCAGTCGCCGCCGCCTATTTTGCACGATTACAATACTTATAGGCAACTAGTTATCATGTCTTCCGCTCCATGAAACGCATGTTAATGCTCAGTAGTACACATATGGTACTTTATTGTATTTGCATTGTAATAAATGTGATCATTTTAAATGGGCATATATGCAGCTGAAACGGGTAGCCTAGTGCATCCCACATTTTTCAACATAACATTTTAAAACATTATAGTCATTATGGCCTTTATAAAAATGATTGTTTTGGGGAGGTGGGGTAGTGCACTATAGGCCCCTGAGACGCAGCTTAAGAGTTTGTCCTTAATGGGGAAAAAAATTCCCTTACATTACTTTTACTTTTAAGTAGTTTTTAAACCAGTACTTTTACACTGTTCCTTAAGTAAAACGCTTGAGTTGATACTTCAACTTTTACAGAAGTATTTTTAAACCCTAGTATCTATACTTCTACTTGAGTAATCAATGTGAATACTTTTGACACCTCTGACGTAAACACACATGCACACACACACGTAAACACACATGCACACACACACGTAAACACACGTGCACACACACACACACACACACACACATCCATACACACACAAACACTCATTCACGCACACACACACATCCATACACACACAAACACTCACTCACGCACACAAACAAACACACACACACACACACCACATCCATGCCGACACACACACAAACACTCACACACACACACACACACGCACACACAAACAAACACACACACACACACACCACATTCATGCCGACACACACACAAACACACACATACACACACACACATCCACACACACACACACACTCATATACACACACACACACACACACACACACACACACTGCGTTTGTGATGTGCTGTTGGTCCCCACATTGTCCTGTAAATCATTCCAGGTTCCATGTTTGTTCCTCTCCTCCGTGGACCGTTGACGCTGCTCGTCGTCTTCTTTTTGATCATGAGGGATTTAGTTAGAATTGTTGAAAGGA
>NC_136602.1:25424940-25502440 GCF_910589615.1 Taurulus bubalis | reverse complement strand
TATCTTCACGCTGCTGTTGCCCACTAGCTTCACGCTGCTGTGGCCCACTAGCTTCACGCTGCTGTTGCCCACTATCTTCACGCTGCTGTGGCCCACTATCTTCACGCTGCTGTGGCCCACTAGCTTCACGCTGCTGTGGCCCACTAGCTTCACGCTGCTGTGGCCCACTAGCTTCACGCTGCTGTTGCCCACTAGCTTCACGCTGCTGTTGCCCACTAGCTTCACGCTGCTATTGCCCACAAGCTTCCCCACTGCCAGGCTGCAGTCCTTTACTGAGCACGGGAAGCACGCCGTGTTTCCTGGTCAGCTTGTGCAGCTGCTCCATGCTAGAGCCGCACACCGAGCAGCACGCGCCGCTCGACTGCACACAAACACAAACAAAGACTCGGCAACCAGCTAAACTACACAAAACAACCCAGTGAACTCTACACACCACAAAAAACTCTCATACACAACATTACTCAGTGAAGAAAGAACGGAAAAAACATCTGTATGGCTTTCAAACCACGCTCCTTCCACTCAGAGAGAGAGAGAGAGAGAGAGAGAGAGAGAGACTTATTAAGAAAATAGGCAAAGGAGACTTTTTAGCATTTAGCCAGATGGTATTTAATACGTTTCATACGTAGAAACAGTTCTAATATGAGGCCGTCACATCAATGTTGGTGCTTGCAGCCAGAGCCACAGTTGGATATGTGTTTGCGTGAGAGACAGACTACATTCTCTATAAACCCTGTCACTTCCATTGTCCCCCAAGATGATTTTTTTAAATATATTTGCTGCAAGAACAGCAGACCTCATCCAGGTGCGTTAACACCAAATAAATTCCTCGGATTTCCTGCCAAATCAGCCCAATTGGCACACGGTGTGAGCTGCAGCTTGGAGGCCTCTAATCCTCTTGGCAATACGGACAGCACCACAAATTGTATTTGAAAATTATATACCGATGCCACAGAGATGCATACGCTCCTTTAACTAGATACAGTATGTATATCAAAGAGGTGCGAGACAGACATAGATACATACTTACATTGTGTCTCTCTGTTCAGCACCGAACACGTCAGAACAGGTTGACAAGGATGTAAACTCCAGCCAACAGTATGAGCCGTATGAGTCCACACACTGCATCGAAGAAGTGGACGTGGTCATCTTGACGTCACCCATTGGTTGTGGAAAGAGAGAGAGATTTTTTTAGATTTTTACAAAAACACTTTATTTACAAATTTTCAATGTTTTATGAATACAATCAGTGTTAATGTAATAAATAACAATAAATACAATAGAATCCTTGTTCTACCGTTTCCCTTTTTTAAAAAAAACACCATCAGTCAGTTAAAAAATGTGTAAAAGACAGTTGACCGTCCGAAACCTTGCACAGTGTGTTCTTAAAACACCACCGCTCTATGAACGACTCAAGGTCGGAGATGTGGTGATAAAAACAAAACTCGAGCCAGAGTCTTGACCGGAGGTTTGTCCTCCACACTGCCGCCGCTTCCTGCCCATCCCCATGCTCGACCTGCCTCTTTCTGCTCGTGTAAATCGCCAGTTTAGCCTGGCCTGAGATGAAATTGAGGAGCTCCCACTTGTTTTTAAAACTTTTGTTGTCGCCCGCTCCCATAATAAAAATCCTCTCAGTAAAAACAACGCCGAAGCAGTAAAAAACGATGTTAAAAGAGAGAAGGGACTGGTGAGTCTCTTACACTCAGTAAAAACGTGATAAACTGTCTCACGTACCTTGCAAAATGGGCATCCGCTAAAAACAGCTGGGTTAAGAACAGAGATAAAAGCGTTCGTAGCGACGGCACCGTGGAGGATCCTCCACTGGAGGTTGCCTGTCCTTTTTTTGAGGGGGGCTTTGTATAGGAGCCTCCACTGCGGGCTGGGGCCATCTTGTCCCCACTTCTTTGTCCACACAGTGGGGGGTCTGCCGCTCAGTCCGACCTGGTGGATGCACTTCACACAGTTGCGGTAGAGAGTCTCTTTGTCTGCTTCGTATATAGTCAGTTTTGCATGTGTACGACTCTCAGAAGGGGGCCGGTCTTCTCTCCCAAGCCTGGGCTCAGGATGATGTTCGGGTAGGGGTCTGCAGTGTTGCTTCTGGTCTGGCTGCCCATCAGGAGGTGCCGGTCTTTCTGTGCTAGCCTCCGGGACCAGAGCCCCAGTATCCTCCCCGCCGCTCGGAGAGACTGCAGCCCCAGCAGAGAGCCCAGGGCCTGGGCGTCGGTCAGTGCCGGCCCCACTGCATCCACCAGCTGCTGCAGGGTCAGGGTGCCAGACCGCCATCAGGCCGTGTGTAGTGTGGTCGCTGACGTCCAGCCTGGCCCCATTGACCAGTGGTTCTCTCAACAACTAGTGCAGAGAGTTGGCTTCCGGGCACCTTTTGTGGTTAAAAAGGGCCCACGACTTGAAAACACCCTGATAAACAGGAGGCAACATAGTTAATTTTAATAATTTAGGATCCATTAAAAACAGAGCATCATCCAAACCCAGGTTATTGGCACGCCTCAGGATGCTGCTGGCCACATCTTTCCACACCAGATCTGCCGGGCCTGTGAGGTACCTTTGAATAAAACACAATCTAAAAGTGGCAGTCCGGCTGGCCAGGTGAACAAGGCCCTGTCCCCCCTCCTCCCTGGCTAAAAACACAACCCCCTGTGGCAAATCCACCATCTTTCTTTGGATCTCCGCAAGTAGACCTGAGGGGGGGGTCCACACAGGTTAGCCGGTGCCACAGCTGGGATGCAACTAGGTTGTTAAGAACCAGCACTCTCCCTCTAAGCGACATCTGGGGGAGCAGCCATTTCCATTTTTTAAGTTTCCCTTCAATCTTTTCTATGACGGTCTCCCAGTTCTTCTTTACTATATGGTCTGCTCCCAGAAACACCCCTAGGTACTTTAGACCTCCTCTCTTCCATTCTAGGTTTCGGGGGAGAACTGGGAGACCGCCGCGCCACTCACCGACAGCGAGGGCTTCACTTTTCCCCCAGTTGACCCTCGCTGCCGAGCTAAAATCCTCTACAATACCTGCTAAAATATTGACCTCGTCCTGGTTCTTAATAAAAAATATAACATCATCTGCATAAGGAGATAAAATCAATCTTCCATTAAAACCTGGATAAAACAACCCCTGAGTGCTGGAACGTATTTTGTGGAGGAGAGGTTCAAGGGAGAGAGCGTAGAGCATCCCAGACAGAGCACAGCCCTGTCTGACCCCTCTACATACTCTAAAAGGAGCACTCAGACTGCCGTTGATTTTCAGCACACTCTCAACATCCTTGTATAGCACCTTGATCTTGGCTATGAAACCAGCGCTGAACCCAAAACTCTCCATCACTTTCCACAAGAAACCATGTTCAATGCGGTCAAAAGCCTTTTCCTGGTCCAGGGAAATCAGACCAGTGTCTACACCTAATGAACTAGAGACATCCAAAACATCCCGAATTAGGTGGACGTTGTCCACCATGGACCTGCCAGGGACCCAGTAGGTCTGGTCCCGGTGGATGACCTGCTCCATGACCCTCCCCAGCCTGGAGGCCAAAGCTTTGGACAGGAGTTTGTAATCCACGCAAAGCAGTGACACAGGGCGCCAGTTTTTGATGTCCTGCAGGTTACCCTTTTTGGGCAGCAATGCTAGGACTGCCCTCCTACAGGACACTGGCATGGAACTGGCTTCACCTGCTGGTTCTTGGTTTTTGCTAAAAACGCTTTTAGTTTGTCAAGTGTGATCGTTTTGCTTTTTTGGCTGCTGCTAAAAACAGCGACATCACTGCTGTCAGACACACACCCATCCTCCGCACTCTCATCAGTCACACACTCATTTGTCACCCCCCTCCTGCTCGGCCTCCTACGTTTTGCTGCACTTCTCTTTTTGTTTTTGTTTGCTTCCTCCAGCACCACTTCCTCCATCTCTGCCTCTTCCACCTGCTCACTCCACAGCACACTGTGCTCCTCCATGTCCTCTTCTTGCTCCTTTGCCTCTACGCCCTCCTCACCTGTCTTCTCCTCCACCTGCCTCACACACACACCACTCACACCAGCCTCCACCTCATCCTCTCCCACTTCACCCAGAGCACCCTCCCCTCCCGGAACAATCTCCTCACCCAGAGCACCCTCCCTTACCGGTACAGTCTCCTCACCCACCACTCCCTCACACAACAAACCCTCACCCAAAACCCCTTTTTCACCCGTGGCCACCTCCACCCCCGGTACATCAACTGAACTCACCCCATGTGTTGGGTCGGCCACACCGGCGGGGCCCCGCAGAGAGCTCCGCGGAGCCGCGACCGGCCACTCGGCGGGGGAGGTGGGGCCTACGGGCCGAGCCGGTCCAGCCGAGCCGGTCCGCCCGGTCCGGACGCGCCCGCAGCCCAAACTGGGCCGGGCGGAGCTGGCTCGCTCCGCCTCGGACAGGCTCTCACCGTGTGTCCCTCCTCTCCACAACCGAAACACCTCATCCTCGCTGAAGTGGCGTATATTGTGTAATCATAATCATCTACTTTCACAATGAAACGGAGGTTGAGCTCCTCGTTCCGATTCTTCAGTATCATATACAGTTGTCTCCGATGAGACACAACGTGTTTCAGCAACGGAGACTTACACCCAGACAACATCCTGCGGATCGGGGACGCCACCTTCCCGTGTCTGGACAGCTCTCTGCTGAGGAACTCATCGGAGATAAAAGGAGGGACGTTCGACAGGACCACCTTGGTGGCGGGCTGGGACAAAGGCAGTACCTGCACGAAACAACTGTTCACGGTGATGCCTGTCTCGACGACGGAGTTTACCTTCTCCACCCGGTCCAGAAACACCACCACCGCACTGTTCATGCGAGCGGCCGACACCACGCCGCTGTGGCCGACCATTTCCCCCACAGCGAGACCGACATCCTCCACGCTGCAGGGGAACGTGGCGCAGACCTTCACCCCGTGTTTCCGTGTCAAATGTTTGTAGCACGGGGCAGCCATGGTGCTAGCCAGGCTACCCGCACCACAAAAAAAAAAAAAACACTAAATACACCAAACACCAAACTATAAATACTATACTATGTGATTAATAAACTGTGTGAAAAGTATAACATTAACAGAGTGAAATCACACAAAAGACGCACACGCTCTGTCCCACCACCTGCTCTCAGCTCACACACTCTACTGAGAGAGAGAGAGAGAGAGAGAGAGACTTATTGAGAAAATAGGCAAAGGAGACGTTTTAGCATTTAGCCAGATGGTATTTAATACGTTTCATACGTAGAAACAGTTCTAATATGAGGCCGTCACATCAATGTTGGTGCTTGCAGCCAGAGCCACAGTTGGATATGTGTTTGCGTGAGAGACAGACTACATTCTCTATAAACCCTGTCACTTCCATTGTCCCCCAAGATGATTTTTTAAATATATTTGCTGCAAGAACAGCAGACCTCATCCAGGTGCGTTAACACCAAATAAATTCCTCGGATTTCCTGCCAAATCAGCCCGATTGGCACACGGTGTGAGCTGCAGCTTGGAGGTCTCTAATCCTCTTGGCAATACGGACAGCACCACAAATTGTATTTGAAAATTATATACCGATGCCACAGAGATGCATATAATAAATCAAGGGAGAAGCTGCTTTAACACATGAGGCATATACTTCTATGCAACCAGAGGAGTCACCCCCTGGTGGTCAGTAGAGAGAATACAGCTTTAACACAAGAAGCATATACTTCTATACAACCAGAGGAGTCGCCCCCTGATGGTCAGCAGAGAGAATGCAGCTTTAACACATGAAGCATATACTTCTATACAACCAGAGGAGTGCCCCCCTGGTGGTCAGGAGAGAGAATGCAGCTTTAACACATGGAGCATATGCTTCTATACAACCAGAGGAGTGGCCCCCTGGTGGTCAGGAGAGAGAATGCAGCTTCAACACATGAAGCATGTACTTCTATACAACCAGAGGAGTCGCCCCCTGATGGTCAGGAGAGAGAATGCAGCTTTAACACATGGAGCATATGCTTTTATACAACCAGAGGAGTCACCCCCTGGTGGTCAGCAGAGAGAATGCAGCTTTAACACATGAAGCATATACTTCTATACAACCAGAGAAGTCGCCCCCTGCTGGCCAGGAGAGAGAATCCAGGTTTTAAGACACTTTCGCATTGGCTTCACTTGGCAGAACTGGAGGTTCTAAATTCCTTATTTCAGTAAACTACCCATTGCAGTTCTGTTTTAGTCTTACTTGATATAAGTGCTTCCTTTGATATCATTGATCCTACCATCCTCATAAATCTGATTCAATAGATGCTTCAGTCTCGCAGGGAAAGCCGACGTGTATCATATTTGACAAATGCATGTTTTGGTCTTCCAATGTCACATTCTTCCTCTGATAAGATGACCGTGCTTTCCGCTGTTTTTTTTATTCTGTGTTTTGTGTTGTGAGAAAAAACCAGAACAGTTTTTCATTTGTCCTCAAATTTGACCAACAACACAAAACTATCCATGTCAATTTTCAGATAAGCAGAAAGGAACAACTGTCAGATATAAAGTAAAGATCCACGGGTCTGCTTGGACGTCATCCAAATCCACATGTACACACATCTCTCGCCCTTTTTACTTGTTTAGAGACTCGCACCTGCATGGACATTTCATTCCCCATCCTTTTGTCCCTGTGGGCTATGTTGCTTTTTTAAATCATATATTGCCTCAATGTATGAGTGATTTCTTTATGGATGCATGTTAGCTTTCTCAAAGATATGATCAATTATATCAGATTCTAAAAGTGTTCCTTTTCGTCCGTGGAGGGTTGCTAGTAGATGGTGAGTACGTCCTTATTAAGTATAAATCATAGTCACACTCCTCTACCTTCACTGCAGCGCTCCATAAACCTGTGATTACATACCTGCAGCACTGGGACCGGATTCCCACTAGAAACAGTTGCTGTGGTGACTGATGGAGAGATGGTTACTGCTGGGGAGAGAGAGAGAGAGAGAGAGAGAGAGAGGGAGAGGGAGATGAGAGAGAGATACTGAGGCAGAGAGAGCTAGAGAGAGAAAGGGAGAGATGAGAGATACGGAGGGAGAGACAGAGAGAGAGAGAGAGGGAAAGAGAGAGAGAGAGGGGAAGAGAGAGGGAGGGGGAGAGAGAGATACTGAGGGAGAGACAGAGAGAGGGAAAGAGAGAGAGAGGGAGAGAGCTAGAGAGAGAGGAGAGAGAGAGATGAGAGAGATACGGAGGGAGAGAGACAGATAGAGGGAGAGATACTGAAGGAGAGAGAGAGGGAGAGAGCTAGAGAGAGGGAGAGAGAGGGAGAGAGCTAGAAAGAGGGAGAGAGAGGGAGAGCGAGAGGAGATAGATATGGAGGGAGGGAGAGATGAGAGAGGGAGGGAGAGAGAGAGAGAGGGAGAGAAAGAGAGAGAGAAAGAGAGGGAGAGGGAGGGAGAGAGAGAGAGAGGGAGAGGGAGAGAGAGAGATACTGAGGGAGAGAGAGAGAGAGAGGGAGAGAGAGAGAGAGGGAGAGAAAGAGAGAGAGGGAGAGGTGGTGTGGAGCAGAGGAGGAGAATTGTTTGCTGACCAGAGGAGATGTGATCTTATGCTAATGCTCGTATAAAGATTGACATGTCACTGTCATATTCTTTCTTCTATGAGGACCATGATGCATAAGCCACGCCCCCTTTGAAGAGCAGCTCAAGGCTCAAGGCCACTTCCTGTTCCCTACAGATGGGTCTGGATCAAAGATGTCTCCTCATTAGAACCGTACCGTACAACTAAACTGCACTCTCAATTACACTTGAATGTTTTTACACATTTTCTCAGTTTTAAACACGTGTTCACATTGTGAATTGAAACAAAACAAAAACCGCACACAGAAAACTACTTGAGGAAGATCAGAGGATGACATCTGGCTTCAAGAGAAGGTTTGTTGTGTGATTCAACCTGACTGGACAAAGGGATTTGTTCTTCCCAAAACCAAACTAAGTGGTTTTGTTGCCTGAACCTGACTTTCCTTTATTAATGTAATTAATGTTAAGTTGTTCCAAGTGACACATTCCTGCACACGGGGCCGGAGGTGGAATGGGAGATAATCCTGCACCTCAAGGTGCTCCCACATATCATGTGTGTAAAATGATCATTGTAATAACGTTTAAGATTGCATTTTGTGACTAATTTCACATTTCACTATCTTTTTTAATTGTAATTTTCGTTACACACTTTCCCTATCTGCAACATCACATATTAATGATAAAATAAGCTGCCCCAAAAAGTTTCATACATCTTTCCAACATGACACGTGACAGCACATCTATGACTGAGCAGATGATGTAATCAAATCAAATTCAGCATGTTTTCTTTTGTTGGAGGGGGCGGGGCTTGTTCGATTCACCAAGTGTCATTTGTTAACCACACCTAGAGCACCATCTAGTGTGAGGTACCAGGCATCACACTCCAGTGAGCCCTACTGGAGCTTCTGTCTGTCTTCAGTGCCTCAGTGCTCCTGCCCAGAGCCTCCTCACTGCCAGCCTCCCTAAGCGGGGTCAGGAGCACTGGACCTGGCTTCAAGGTGGAAGGCGTGATGGACTTTGCTGTCTTGGTTCAGCCTTCGGAGCCTCCGTGTGGTTATAGAATGTGTCCGTTCCTCACAACCTGGTTGGTGGAGGCCTTTGTTCGCGGTGTGGAAGCTCCAAAGAATCAACCTCATAACGAAAAACTATTCTGGTAGTTTCTGCCCCATCATGTTTTTCTCTCTGAGTTTAACAAAAACAAGAGATGTCTTAGATTTAAAGACATATCCTCCTGAGTCCCAGCCCATTCATGTGTGTCCTCTGTGGTGGACACTTTGGTTTTGCATCTCTCCTTTTACTCATTTGAGTTACCTTGTCAAGTCCTGCTGTACTCTAAAGAGCACATGTAATATAATATACTGTATGTACTCTAAAGAGCACATGTAATATAATATACTGTATGTACTCTAAAGAGCACATGTAATGTAATGTACTGTATGTACTCTACAGAGGACATGCAATGTAATGTAATGCATGTACTCTAAAGAGCACATGTAATGTATGTACTCTAAAGAGCACATGTAATATAATGTACTGTATGTACTCTACAGAGGACATGCAATGTAATGTAATGTATGTACTCTAAAGAGCACATGTAATGTAATATACTGTATGTACTCTAAAGAGCACATGTAATGTAATGTACTGTATGTACTCTAAAGAGCACATGTAATATAATGTACTGTATGTACTCTACAGAGGACATGCAATGTAATGTACTCTAAAGAGCACATGTAATGTAATGTAATGTACTGTATGTACTCTACAGAGGACATGTAATGTAATATACTGTATGTACTCTAAAGAGCACATGTAATGTAATGTAATGTACTGTATGTACTCTACAGAGGACATGTAATGTAATGTAATGTATGTACTCTAAAGAGCACATGTAATGTAATGTAATGTATGTACTCTAAAGATCACATGTAATGTAATGTATGTCCTCTACAGAGGACATGTAATGTAATGTAATGTATGTACTCTAAAGAGCACATGTAATGTAATGTAATGTATGTACTCTAAAGATCACATGTAATGTAATGTATGTCCTCTACAGAGGACATGTAATGTAATGTAATGTATGTACTCTAAAGAGCACATGTAATGTAATGTAATGTATGTCCTCTACAGAGGACATGTAATGTAATGTAATGTATGTACTCTAAAGATCACATGTAATGTAATGTAATGTATGTCCTCTACAGAGCACATGTAATGTAATGTATGTCCTCTACAGAGCACATGTAATGTAATGTACTCTAAAGAGCACATGTAATGTAATGTATGTCCTCTAAAGAGCACATGTAATGTAATGTAATGTATGTACTCTAAAGAGCACATGTAATGTAATGTAATGTATGTACTCTACAGAGCACATGTAAAGTAATGAACTCTAAAGAGCACATGTAATGTAATGTAATGTATGTACTCTACAGAGCACATGTAAAGTAATGAACTCTACAGAGCACATGTAATGTAATGTATGTACTCTAAAGAGCACATGTAATGTAATGTATGTACTCAGAGCACATCCTGGGCTTTCCAGTGACACCACATGGGTAGTGGTGGGATCAGGACAACTTCCTCTTTCTTTCCACACAAGATCAGCAGCACATTTTATGGAAAGTCAAATGGTAAGTCAAATATTGCTAAATTATTGTCTTTTTTACGATGGTATTTATATATCTTCTTGTTTATTAACATGTCAGGAATGATATATTTAGTTCTGAAGCATTTCAGTTATTTGTTTATTTAAATAATAGTCCTTTTATGAATGTCAATTATAGTGGGCACCAGGACAACATGAATGTATTTAGGACTCAACATTGCATTTAATCCAAATAGATTTGTGTGAGGTTTAATTATTATTCCTGTTATTAGCTTTCATTTAATGGTGTTATTTCCCATCATAACAGATTCACACCTGTGTACCTGGGCTTCTATACTGTAGATGACTCTACAACCTGCAGACTGAGTCCATCAGTACTTTACACATTGACAACACAGTATTTGAAGATTTAGCAGCATTCATTCAAAGATGAAGACTTATGTTGTTTTACAATCAAGTTGAATGTATTATGGTTTAATATCACTCTATCACCATAATTTGTTAGTTTTCTTATCTTCTATTTTGTCTGTCTTTTCACACGGAAATGGTCCTGTGATCCACTACAGTGGACATGCTGTAAAATTAAAAATTAAAATAGTTTTCAAAAAGTCTAAATTGTAAGATGTGTTTTTTTTTTTTTTAGGTAGGAAATCACAAAAAAAATTGGAAGACACTATTTTCCCTCAGTTCCCAGGAGGATATTCACAAATTGGATGTTTGAGATCATATTATTTACCTCCTTCCACAAACAAGTGAAACCAGGAAGGCAGAAGTAGATATCCACGACATAGTTGTGTAAATTCCTACAGGGCTGTGAACTCACCAGAGAGGGAGGCACATTGACCACAAACACAGATAAAGCTGTCAAATTGTTTATTGTTAGTTTGAAGCAGATATGTGTGGAACAAGAAGCGCCATCAGACAACTAAGATGTCATTTATAAAGTGAAGGACTGCTGGGAAACCGGTTCTGTGGCTCTGTGACGTCTGATCCTGTCAGCCGTGAGCTGTGAACATGTGCTGCTGGAAAACGCTCCATTGACTTTCTACCATTGGAGTGTGAAAGGCTGTCGGGCTGCGGGACCTTTCACTGGGGTTTCTCCACCCAGACCTCGTTGTGATGAGGAAGGCTCCAGTAGCCCTCGTAGCCCGCCCACGTGTACGCGGTGGCATCAGCGCCGGGTTTCTGCGCTTTCTTCAAGTCGCTGTAGAGAATCTGTGCGTTGTCTTGAGCGCTCTTGATGCTCGGAGTGCCACCATAGAACCTTTTATATCACGTGGAAGCAAAGACAGAAAACCAATCAGATCACTTCCAGTTCATGTTCATTTCTATTAACTCTTCTGTCTCTGTTATGTCAATATCACTGGAATGTGCCAACATATTCAATTACTTAAATCTGCAAAATTAGTCGCGAAAAGAGTGTGGATTCTAACCCCAATAAAGGTCAAATCTGGTTTGTTTAATTCCTGTTTGGTAGCTTGTGAACTGGAACAATGATACATAATTAAAGTGTTTAATGACTGGTAGAAGAAACCCCCATATGACAGTGAACTGAAAGACACAAGAGGCATGTTCACCTGACATAGACAGTGACTTCCGGTCTGCTCCGCAGGGTGACTGAGTCAGTTTCAGTCTGGTTCGTGCCAGGTGAAACAAACCAGGAATACGTCAAATCGCGGTCATTGGTGATCAGCACTGGCCAGCAGTCAGTGTCAACTGGAGCAGCAACAGGGTGACACGCAGGCAACAATCATCAGTCTCAAAACCTGTAACATTTCTTAATGGAAAAACTCCCAAAATGTCTTTAGTACAAAACTTAGACAAAAAGTCCAGCTGCCAAAATTTAAAAAGGCCGACCACATTTCAGCAAATGTGTTAAATGTCGTCATTTTGGAACCAAAAAGACATCTTTAAACATGTTTTACATCAGCCTGGTATCATACACAATGCCCCGTTGTAACTACTTAAATATGAACATAATAGTGTAACACGGTAACGTAAGTAACGACGTAATGTAAGGTACAACGTAACGCAACAAGGTAGCTAGCGTGAATAAAACACCTCCTTACGTAGCATTATGCTACAAGCATAACGACAGTATGTAACAAGTGTAAACTCAGCGTTTTCTTTTGATTTCACATTGGACACGGACAGCGGCCTCCTGCATGAAAGTCCTGTGTTTGTTTGACACCTGGCCTTATACCTGTTTAAAATCACAGAATATTTAATAATGGTCATTTAATCTGACCAAATGCAAACATGTTCACATGAACAAAAAACAATTCTAAAACTTCTTGGAGGCAATACGATAGAAGTTAAGACAAATGTAACACCCGAGAACAAACACCTACACGTTTTGAAATTCTCACATCTATTTCGGTGAGTTATAAACTGATACGACACAACAAGACTTTCCCTGCCCAGAAATTCCACTGTATGCCATTTTGTTCTTCCTTCAATAACCTCTCCCATTATATCACACGTGATTTCCAAGAAGTAATTGTTTTGTTCTTGCTGTTGTTTTATCGTTTGCGTGGGACTGTCGTCCTTCATCTCTACGCAGTGGAACGCCTCCCTGCTGCTGGGCAGTTCAGTAGAACCTTATCTTCTGTTTAAACCTCATGAAGCCGCTATTCTCCCATGACCCATTTAAATACAGAGATATCCCGTTAAACCACAGCACATGAATTACACTGAATTACAAAACCAAAATGTGTTAGTGAGAGACTTTTGGTTTCACCCTCACATACTTGCGACTTTCTTCAGTCTCAAATGAGCAGCCATTAAATCAGAGGGCCTGGATCCTCCCATCACGGTGCCGATCCATTCAGAGGGAGCGTACAAGCGCTCCTCAAAATCCTGGAGACAACACACACATGAGACACTTTCTCCACGTTCTCTAGAAAAAGAGCATGTCGATGCTGAGTGTGTGTGTGTGTGTGTGTGTGAGTGAACTGCTGTGGAACCCACCTGGTTCTTCTCAATCACTCTGAACTGAGGGCACTTGCCGCGGCAATAGTCCGGAGCGGTCCAAACCGGTCCTCCGCAGGCCGACAGCAGGACGAGGGCGATCAGGGACAGGTGCATCCTGCAGGACTCTCCAGGGGCAACAGAACACACTGGAGACTAGCTTGTGATTTAAACCGGTTGTCTCGAGCGACCGGTTTATCAGGTCACGTGGGCCACGCCCACATTGTTCCTCTCTACCAGCAAAACACACACTTCTTCAAGTTTTTTTCCGCAATGACTCATGTCGGTCGTGACAAGAGCAAAGAGCAGGTGTACGTACTGTATGTCCTGCAGGGAGAACCAGATGTACTCAGCATGTTGATACTCATTATTAATAATCAGCGTGCTTGAATCTTTTTGTGTGATGATAATACAAGTGTTCTATTGTGTGTGTGTGTGAAACAGTAGCACAGCCGAGGATGTTCAAGGTCAGATGTGAGGAGTGTGGAGTCAGAAAAAGGAAGCGCAGCTGTGACTGATACAGGATGGTACGGTGGAGACCAAAGGCAGTCCACGGCACACTCTGCACTCTTCAATATGATATTAAATATGTAGATAAGAGAGACACAGAAAGCATTGTGGTCATAATTACCTCGGTACAATTTCAATGCTACTTTCACAGAGAAATATTGATCGTTTTGGCTTATTGCATTTATTTATGTAATACAAGGCATTGCTCAACAGCAATTTAAAGCTGGTATAGCCAGCTACAACTTCAAAATGTGTCTTACAGCATAATAAAATAATATACATGAATGTACAAACCAAAGACGCCAATTGGCTGCATAGTGAGTACTTTAACCTATGTACATCAAGTAGATTTATTATATACTTACATACTTTAACTTTGATCAGATTTTGGAACACTTAATGAGATAGTGATATGTACGAGCAGTAAATACAATGAACATTAAAACAACATAGCAGGGAAAAGGACTCTAGTGACTGTGACCTGGAGCTAACTGTACACAATGCCCCCAAAATACCAGTTCAGACAAATCACAGGAAACACAATATAAGAGAATGAAAGTGTGAGGGCTTGATGGTGTGAATATGAATGGGACAGAACTTTGCTGCAACATATCATGTGACTACATAAAAAAATATTGTACAATTGTGTATTTATTTTATACTTTTTATTCACTGATTTGAATGTCTATTTACTCGTTTTGTCAAAACGAAATGTTTGATGAATGTAAATAAATATGTATATTTTCTGTTTGCATTCCTCTGATTTCATGTGTTTTCATGTTCCATCTTTAATCCTAATGTTGTAGTGTAAATGCATTTTATCGGCTAAACTCCCACGTGCCTCTTTGTTTACCTTTTTTTTCACGTCTTGAGTCTTCCATTAGGAACTGTGTGTTTAACGTCACAATGCTATGAACTGTGGGTAATTCTGGATCATAAAGGGCTCAAAATGTCTGCCAGAGAGCCTCAAGCACTCCACGATGTGACAATGGGACAGAACTAAACGCTCAAGGACTTCGCGGGAGCCTCAAAGTCCGTAAGGGGGGAGATTGAGACTATCTCCACCCTAGTCGCACACAGCTCGACTCCTCCAGGACGAGTGTCCGAATGAAGCCGCTTCCAGCGCTCCTTCAGCGGACCAGCAGCAGTTTGATTCAGCGACAGCAGGATGGCGGTGGCGCCGGGCGGAGCTTCTCAACGCCGATTGGCTTTCGCAACTCAGCGCCGGGCTAAAAAGCAGAAATCGAAAAAGCAGGTATTTATTTTTTGCCAGTATTTAGGTGGTCTGTAAATGTTGAGGAATACAACTTGAGTGGAATTGAGAGCCACATATTCAAAGGAAGTAAAATGACCAAAAGACATCTGCTTGCATTGAAGAGACTCATTAAATAAAATAGCAACTCCACCTCCTTTCTTATGCGCTCTTGTTTCACTCGAGACTGAAGTTGGGAGGTGTTGCTTCAATAAGAACGTCTAGTTGTTTGAGCCGAACAATGAGATCATTGATTACAAATGTTTTGCCTGACAGAGACCTGACATTTAATAAAGCTAAGTTCAATGTGTTTAAAGCACTGTTTTGACAGGCTGTTGAAGAATGAATGTTACATTTGCAGATTTACTAACGTTTCTTCACAGCCTCACCTTTCCTTTTCTGTAATTCAGGACAGGAATTGAGAAGGCTAGCTTCATACAGGTGTAAGGGTCAGAGGGGAAGGGTAGTGGCAGGCATCTACATTCCAGCCAGAAGGCTCCGCCCACTCGTCAGGAGAGCATTGAGATCAGGTGTGGGAAGAGACGCACCTGATTCTGATCTCCTCGTCAGGGAGGTGAACAAAAGCCTAGGAGGGGAGCGGTGCAGAGAGACATGCAACAAGAGAAGAGAGGCTTCACCTCTTCTTCAAGGAGAGTAAACCACTAAATCGGCTAGTGGCTAGTGATGGGCAAATGAAGCCCCGTGAATCACTGAGGCTTTCCAGCCCATTGCTTCACCAAAAGGTTCACTCATCGAGGCCTCAATGAAACAGTGAATACTGCCATCTGCTGGACAAATTAAATTACAGTCAATGCCATTGTACCACGACTTGAGCTGAAATGTATGATTTACTTATGTGTGCAGAAACAATAAACAATGGATATTTCTATAGTATGATCATGTGTAAGTATGTGGACAACAACACAGACATGGAGCTCTGTTCTTAATTAAAATACCAATGACAACATTTCAAGAGTTTGTATTTTTATTCAAAAACACTAGTTTTTCCAATGTTTTTGGATTCAGGCGGTTCCTTTTTTTAGACAACACTTCTCCAGCCTTCGAAAAAACCCTCTCACATGGCACTGAAGACGCTGGCGAACATAACCAGGTTACTGCCAGTTTGTGAAGGTGTGGATACATGGCTTTATGTCCATGCCAATATACGAGTGGATCCTCATCCCTTGAAATATTCATCTCTGCCAAGTAACGATCCACTTCAATCACGGCATCTGCCACCACACTTGAGCTGCTCCCGCTGCTGTTAATGGCGTCATCCAACAGCCGCCAAAGTTCACCTAATAACAAAAAAGGGGGGTGGGGTGTCATGCACAATACCACTGTCATAATCAAGGATACAGATGGGGTTACTTACTATTGCCACCAGATTGAGCCACGCGAGTGTTTTGCAGCTGGTCTGGGGGGGCAGATGAGGCTTCATGCCTTATTACATTTGCACACTCATTTTTCAGCCGGTTCACTGCTTCTTGTCTCCTGGTTGCATTTTCGAATCCTAATTTTTTAAATCTTGGATCCAATAAAGTTGGCATTGTCAGGCCACCTGCTGACTCCAAAGAACTCATGTGGTCCCTCAGACGTCGAACAAGGTTGTCCCCCAGCTGCCTCGCAATGGTGGATGCATTCATTGTGTGCATCTTGTTTGTTATTGCATGATGCAACATCTTCATGAGAGGTATCACTTTTGAGGAGGATACCCTCTTCTCAGCAGAAACCTCAACTGTTGCTTGGTGGAATGGGGCGAGTACACTCAGAGTGTTGTTCACAGAGTCATACTCAGCTACTGTAAGGGGGGTAATGTCTGTTTTCAGTGAGGCCAGGGCTGCCCCCACTGGCTCTCTTAGCTCATACAGCCGCTGCAACATAAGGAATGTGCTGTTCCAACGCGTGTCTACCTCTATTATCATTTTGTAGGGCTGCCTTCCCATCTGCTCCTGCACTTGGACCAGTCGCTCTTTCGCAGTAGTGCTTGTGCGGAAGAGGGTCACCAACCTCCTACATTTCTGCCTTAATTCATTTAGTCCTTCCACATCATCGAAGGACTTGCGAACAATAAGGTTTATTGTGTGAGCAATGCATATTGCATGCCTCACATTTAGCTGTCTCACACAAGCGTTCATGTTTGATGCGCCATCAGTGACAAGACACTTCACCTTATCTCTGATGCCCCACTCCTCCATGAGCTGTACATGCCCCGCTGCAAGGTTTTCTGCTGTATGGGCCTTTGGAAAATGTTGCACCCCAAGCAGAGTAGTGCAGAGCTGGTCTTCATCGTCAATGAAATGGCACGTCACTGCCAGGTAGGCGTCCATATTGATGGACGTCCACATGTCAGACGTGAGACTGACAGCCACAGCCTTCTGGACCTGCTCTCTGGCCTTCTCCTTGGCCTCCTGATATTTTATATCCACCATTGCTTTCAGAGCCTGAGGGTGAAAAGAAGAGCTGTTATGATGACCAACATAAAAATGACCACATTGGCTCTGTTCACACACCTTTCTACTGGGGAGAATATAGTTGGGATCCATTAGGTGCATGAGCTCCCTGAAGCCCACATCCTCCACAACGGAGAACGGCTGGGAGTCCTTGATGATCATGTTGACCACAGCCTCATCCACCATTGCTTTTCTGGAACCTGTAACAGTTATCAATTAACAGTGATGCTGGTGTGTTGTAGGAGCTGAACACGAGATTTTGACAACATGCAAAAAAATATCTGATGGTACTTTGGCTTGTATCCGGCCTGTTGGCAGGCTGGGCATGCTCATGCAGTGCTCTGTAATGGCGAAGCATGGAGGAAGTGTTGTTGCTGTATGTTAGCTGTTTATCACACAGCAAGCACCTCACCTTTAAGGAAGTCATACATATTAGGACTGATAGTTCAGTGTATAGCGAGTATACAATATTCACTATTTTATGTATATCATTACACATACAAACCTTATTATGATCAGTCAACTCAAAATACTCCCATACAGGTGAGGACTTCCTCTTTCTTGCTGGCTCCATCTTTGTGAAAAGGAATTTGTGGCAAAACAAACAAAAATGGAACTGGCAGGAATGTTAATGCTCCTACAGTGCTTTGTAGTAAAATCACGCTTAACATATACATGCACCATCACATGAATAAATCATTCCCCAACACCAGTGTTTATTTTTTCAACTCATTTTATTAATGATACACAAAACAGTTGTACATATTTCACTTAAACATGTTATCTTTAAGAATGAGTAACACAACACTGCTGTCAAACTGTGGCTTCCCAGTGACGTCTTTACATACATGAGTCAAAGTAGAGTGTATGTGACTGAAGAAAGTGACAGAAGGTGCACATATATACTCAGGAGTGACATTTACAAACATAATAACTGACATACACACAAACAAACAAACCAGTGTAAAAGGAAAGAAAAATATATATCTCACATCAAGGGCCCTACAGTGGGGGAAATGATCTACACTACTCCTTCTACTTCTCCTACTCTCCTGCTACTGCTACTCTTATTCTGACAAACTCTCTCCAACTCTCTCCAACTCTCACTAACTCTCTCTAACTCTCACTAACTCTCTCTAACTCTCGCTAACTCTCTCCAACTGTCTCCAACTCTCTCTAACTCTCACTTACTCTCTCCAACTCTTCTCACCATAAACGCTTACAACACCCACAGCGTGCCTCGAGGTTTGAAGCGTTTTATTGGGAAGTGATACGGTGAACGAACCAATGACGTGATCTGTCCAAACCGAGGCCTCGTTTGTCATCGGTTACGTCATTTTCCGGAAGCGATACAGGCCTCGAAGCGCGGCTTCATTTGACACGCCCACTTTTACTCGAGACAAGCCTCAATGCCTCAGTTCATTTGTCCCATCACTACCGACACGCCATATATCCTTCTTTACCCGCACCCCTTTTACATTTTTGTACCTTTTTAGCAGTACTTACTTAATCTTGCACTTTGTAGTTTGACTTTCTTGACATCATTGTACTTCCTCAAGTCTTGCTGTTCTGAGTTTGTACTCAGAAACATCAACCTAATGTGTCGAATTAGAACTTACAACATAAAATAGAGCAAAATAAAAAAGGAAAACCGTTTTTAAGGCTTTGGTCCCCTCTTTCATTAACACATGTTGTAGAACAGACACTCCTTTCTTTTTTTTACTTTTTATTTTGCATTTTCAACGGCAAGGGCAATCCTTGACATTTAAATAAATAAACATAAGAAAATGAATAGTAGATAATCAAAACAGTAGTGTTAGTATAAATAGTTTAGCTTATAGAGAGTATAAATGCTAACCTTTACATACATGAACATCTACACCAACAAATGCTTTTACATATACACAACCATCCACATCCTTACCCGCATGGCGTACCCACATGTATATACTTTTTACACATACCCACCACAAGGAGGCATCAATGAAAAGGGAGGACTGAATAGCTAAATGAACGCCCCTGGAGTTGATGTCAGTGTAGTGTTTTATCATCCACAGTAATGCCGCACCCCAGCAGAGCACAGCATGAAATAGGACACTAGCTAACACTCCCTGATAAAACACATGAAGAAGCTTTCTGCTTATGTCAAAGGATCTAAGCTTCCTCAAGGAGAAAAGTCTTGACTGAGCCTTTTTAAATACAGCATCAGTGTTCTTTTTCTAGTTCAATTTACTGTCCAGATGGACCCCAAGATATTTATATGACTGGACCATTTCTATCTGCTGGCCTGCAATTATCACAGGGGAGACCTCTTCCTTCTGAAATCAATGACCAACTCTTTGGTCTTTCCAATATTTAGTTTTAAGAAATTGTCCAGCTGACAAAAGATTCAACCCCCAGTTTATAGGCCAGGTCATTGCCTCGGGTCAGTAGACCAACCAGAGCAGTATCGTCTGAAGGGGGCTAAAACTGTGCCTTGTGGTTTCCCAGTTTTAGTTCAAATAGTGTCGGAAAGTTTTTTTATCAAGCCGGACAAACTGTGGTTGAGATAAAAGGTAATCCAAAACTCACAATATACATGTATACATATACACATACATAGGGGCAGGGTTGTGTGACGCGGTGCCGAAAGTACTCCACACGGAATTCTTCACCACGATTTGTCAATTTGTGTGTCTGATTTGGCAAATTTACTTTCGCAAATTTAGCTCATGCCGTGAGCATAGTCCGTGCTGGATCTTTGTTACGTGTCCGTAAGATGGCACGTTGCGTAATTGTAGCCATCGTTACTAACGCAACTATCACCGTCAACTTTCTTTCAGTGATCTTAGTACTGACTGGTAATCATTTATTTTACAGAGAGGATTCACATCTGCAGCAGTGGACAACATGCAGCTTTGCTGCAGCCATCTGCACCTACGCTGTCATGGAAGACCTGGACACTGTTTACCGGGTACAGCTGCACCAGACCCGGCGCTATGGGCGGGCCTTGGCGGGCGGGCCCGCCCTCGGACTCGGCTGGGCCCGTCCTGGACGGACAAGCCTGTCAGTCACTTATCACACGTAAAAAAAAGAGCGCAACTCTCTGTCGCCGGCGACAGGAGCTGTCACAGGAGGTAATATGCAAACAGGATGCAAAACTAAGATTACCGTAACTCCTCGAATATTTATGCCATCGACGTAATTCCAACGGATTCTGGACGCTAAGAAGCGTAGCTTTCCAGTGCCATGCGGTCCATTACGGTAATGGTATAGAAAACGGCGGCGAGCTTGTCTGTGGGGGAGGGGTGGAAGAGAGCAGGGCAGAGCAGCAGCAGAGAGCAGGGAAGAGAGTTTGACTGGCTTTTCACTGCCTTTTGAGTGGTGTTTTCTTTGGAAATAATATGTTGTGGTTGTAAATAATAGTGTTAGTATAGTTTCTGAGAGTTCTGCCACTTCTGGCCCACCTAAACCCCCCACTAAAGGCCACTTTTCTGTCCACACAAACACAAAGAAGGACAGTGGGAAAAGGACAGGCAGAAAGTCATGTTGGGGAGGAAACAGTGTACTAGCTGCCTCTAAAAGCCTGTCTGGATGTTTGAGGAGGGCAATAATGGGTTCTGTCTTCAGCTGGACAGGAACTGCTTCAAAACGCCTGGACATGGACACATATAAAAGCCTATAACATGGACATTGAATGCTCTATGCAAACAAAACTGTTTGAGAAGATGTAAAATAGGTTAAATTTCATTTCTGTAATCTCAAAAGCTTTGGTCATGTTAATTTTCAATTGTTTAGTAAAGAAATATGATACAAATTCAAATACCTAGCCTTTAATAAATAGCCTTTATAACATATAATAATGACAAATACTTGCCAGATTTTTACATTTCTCCTGAAAAAAGGAGCAAAATCATTTTGATCACAGACAGACGATGCTCCACAAAGGAAAGGCCAACCTGATTATGCTTTGGAGAAGTGAATGGAGGGACACTGTCCTACGCAAATTTCACTTGGCGGCCAACCGTTGTCTCCCGCTCTACTAATGGTGAGTCATCTGGTTTTATCCAGCCTGCTGGCCCTATGGACGAGGCTAAATGATTGGTTGTAGGCCTATGTGTTTGTTCTTTCTAACAAACAAACAAACATGTAATGCAAAGCAATGTCTTCTTAATTTCTGTTGTAGGCTAGCTGTTGGTAGGCACTTTTCGTCGTTGCTGCATGCTGCGCTCTGCTCTCTTTCGGACAAAGACCGGACAGTGTGTTGTTGTTGAGTGTGTTATCGTTATTGTAGTTGTTAATGTTGTTGCTGGATGTGTTAGTCTAATCATTTTAGACCTTTTTAGGCCTATTTTTTATTTTTTTTTGTCTTGTTGTGGCTGAATCTGCTATCTGCTGATCTACAATATATTGTGGGACTTATGTGTTGCTTGATTGCTGTGTTGATTGATTGCCATAGGCCTACAGTTCATCTTCGTCTAATTCTATTGGGTAGGCTACCTGCTCAGCTGGCCTATTTATTAGCTTGTGAGATTCTAAATAATACCGTCTGTCACCTTTTGGTGGTGGAGTTCGATTATAGGTGAAAAGTTGAACTACTATGCTACCATAGGCTGTAAAAAAAAAGTGCCCCCCCCCCAAAGCAACGTAAGGCCCCCCGCAAATCAGTGCCTGGCGCCGGGCCTGAGCTGCACATGTACACCTGTGAAACTGTGAAGTTAGTACTGACTAGTAGTCATTTATTTTAAAGAGAGAATTCACCACAGCCATCCACACCAGCCCGGGTTTGTTTTCTATTTCTGAACATGTATATTGTGTAAATAATTTGTTTTAATGTATAATACATGTTTTATTTGAAAACAAAAAATGTTGTAATGGTCATTTTTCATTTGCACACACCCCATGAAGCTTTATCTGCAGTATGAAGTCATTTCTCAGTCCCATTTCTTTTGGTGAAAGTAGTGACAGACAACATTTCTACTCAGAAAACGTTAATAAAAAATTTGGTTTTAGACATTTATTTACATGTATCTACCATTTTACTCATATATTCCGCTGCTTTTGTGAACCCAATACATTTGTTTGACCAATTTCTAGCACCAAAACAGTTCGTCCACATGAGTAAAGGTATGTTTTCACAAGAGATATGAAGAATTTCCAAAATCGTCATTTTTCAGTTTTAGGGCCATTTATTTTTATTTTTGGTGCCTCATTATATAGAGCTGAGATTGTTCTGCAATTTTGTATGTAACACATGGGTATGTATCTGATATGCAAATCGAGAAAATTACCTCAGTTCCCAGAGGGTTAAGCCTCAACATCTAACATGGCATGCAACCGGCTTCAAAGCACTTCAACAAATAACTGGTTCATAGATGAAGTTTGCAGAAGCACATAACCCCTCTGTGTCATAACCACTTTATAACCACAGTAATTACAACTAAACATACCTTAGCCAACCTTTGGTAAAGTAAGATACGGTAGAGATGACCAGAGAGATGACCAGAGAGATGACCAGAGAGATGACCAGAGAGGTTATGTAGAGATTAGCGAGTTACCAGAGAAATTAGGTTTTTTTATTATCAGGATTTCCTACTATAATTTATTTTTTTCTATAATTTTTTAGTCCTGTCTTAACAAGAGGAGATCAAATGGAGCGGAAGAAGGTGAGGACGTAACATGAGGGAAAGGGTGGTGTTTAAGATATATTACTGTAAAACTAAATATGAATATGAAAACACTAGAGAAGACAAAATGAGGAGTTATAGAAGGTGCTCCATATCTACCAGGAGAAACATGTAGTCTTATCTTCCAGCCGCAGCAGATGGCGCAACATGACAAAGATGCGTCAGGAGAGAGAGAGAGAGAGCCGGGGACGGAGCGAGAGAAAGAGAGTCTGTTCCCAGTAACGCGCCTCATCTCTACGGCTATGAACCTGCCACCTCCCCTTGCCGCCCTCCTCCCCTCTTCCTCCCCTCCTCCTCCTCCTCTTCCTCCCCGACGGTCGGACAGCGCAGGTAGTGCGCGCTGAGCGGCGGCGGGAGTGCGCAAAAAGCCGGCCGGCATGCACCTGGAGAGACACCGCCCCCCAGCCGGAGACGCAGCAGCCGCAGCAGCATGCGGACTGACGCTCTGATCGGCGGCGCTACAGCAGCAGGAGCACCTGGAGCCGCAGCATGGGCGTGGGAGAGAGCGAGGTGATGCCGCGGGCATAGGAAGGGTGGGAGGGGGGTACCAGCAGCGCTTTGGATCAGAGTTGTCCCGAGTGCATTTGTCTTTCTTTCTGGGGGCTTGGTTTGGTGTCGCGTTCACCAAACACGGCACTTTTTTCTTTTTCTTTTGCCAAACCTCCGCTGGAGTGACATGGAGAGAGGCGCGCAGCAGCTGCTCTCCAAAGGCGCGGAGCGTCCGACGGAGGACGTCTCCATCGTGACCGACGAGGAGCTGCTGAAGTCGGGCAAAGAGGAGCTGCTGCGGCGGCTGCGGAGGGCGGAGGCGGGCAAGAGGAGCGCCATCATGGAGCACGGCAATCTGATGCGGGAGGTGAACCGGAGACTCCAGCAGCACCTGCACGAGATCCGGAGTCTAAAGGTGAGACGGTCACGAACACGCGCACGTGGACGCGGACAGGATCAGGAAGAGGACGTGTGAGCTGTGTGGCACGTTTATGTCATATTATCAAATGATTCTCAATAATTCAGAAACCTGTTGCATGGATATATCCTGTCAATTCATTCAAATATATTCATGACATATACATACTAATAGTATTGTTTTTAGAATATTCCCACTTCTGTCTTAAGTCTCTGCAAGAAAACCATCATTCAACGAGTTTAGGAAATCTTTAACAAAATAATAATACTATAATAATCCTAAAATCTGGTTCCGAATTCTCCAATTTAAGGTTTGCTGCTTTCCCCTTTTTGATATCATAATTGACTTCAAATCTTTAGTTTTTTTTTTTTCAACTTCACCAGATATTTGAAGTTGGGATATTTTTGTCATTGCTTTAGATTCATTAGTTATTCTATACTGGATACAAACTAATACATAATGAAAATAATCACCAGTTGCAGCCCTGATTTAATGATTGATTAATCTGACTTTGAACTTAATCACTGCTGATAAAATGTCAGCAACCGGTGAAATATGTCGTCACAATATCCTGGAGCCCAAATCTGACATTTTTAAATGATGTTTTTCAACGAGACGGAACCAGATAATGTTTTTCTTTTTTGCTTGAATAGCAAACGATTATCAAAATAGTTGCAGATTAGATTTCTGTTGATCGACTTTTGGCTTTTCAGCTCAGAATCACCTCACACACAGGATGCATCCCAAGTCTCTAAATTGTCGTTTCCTCGATTGAACCGGAAGTGGTTCTGCGTCGCCATCTTGACAGCCGTCTCAAAGCTCTTATTCTGATATGAGGAGCGGGGAGGGAGGAGCCCCGAGAGCGGGCTTACAGGAAGTGTTTTAACGCTGGACACGCCCCCTCACTGTTCATCTGTTATCTGATTGGACGCTGCAGCTGATGGACTGATCGCTCGAGTTTCATACCAGAGACCATCACAGATCTGTTTTCTGATTCACCATCTGGTTAAAACACGTTTTACAACATGTATCTTTCATTCAGTCACGTGAGGCGGATCGTTCCTGACTGTCGGTTTGATGAGTTATTTCATTTAAGTTTAACCTGAAACATTGAGCCTAAAAAATTTTCCAGTGTTGAAGAGAAACCATAATCATATTGTGGGTTATTTTATAATGATGTCACAATCACAATTGCAAAACATACAGACATAAATAATGAATAAATAAGACTCATTCCGCCGGTAGAATAGATCCTGCGTGTATAAGCAGGACACAGAACACATATAAATACACACACTGTGTATAAATACTCAATGCAGTTTGTTTAACTTAAAGAGAAAACATTTCCACTCTGACGGATGATAACTGTCTTTATTAATATACTATAAGTAGTAGTTTAACACCATTAAATCAATTGAAAAAATACGATAATTGGTATCAATATTTTAAGTGCATTTTTATTACAATGTTCACTAAAAATGGTCCGGACCAGAAAACAACTCTGTTAAACTGATCATGTTTACAGACACAAACTCCGTCAGCTGTTAAAGCGACTGACAGCTGATCAGATGTCAGTCAGCCGTCATCAGAAACCGACGTCGCTTCACGTGACGCTTCAGAGGAAAGGACATCTCTCCTCGCATGGCTTCCTAAGACGCAAGGAAAGGACGTGAAGTGAAGGAAACGGGGATGCAATTTAGAGACTTGGGATGCACCCACAGACAGACAGAAATGCATGATGGGAACTCTGCTCTCATAAGATCAGTCCCAGCAGGAGTGTGTGTGTGTGTGTGTGTGTGTGTGTGTGTGTGTGTGTGTGTGTGTGTGTGTGTGTAAACCAGGACGTGAACCAGAAGCTGCAGGAGGACAACCAGGAGCTGCGGGACCTGTGCTGCTTCCTGGACGACGACCGGCAGAAGGGGAAGCGGGTGTCGCGGGAGTGGCAGCGCCTCGGCCGCTACAGCGCCGGCCTGATGAGGAAGGAGGTGTCCATCTACCTGCAGAAGCTGAAGGAGCTGGAGCAGCGGCAGGTGGAGATCGTCCGGGAAAACCTGGAGCTCAAGGAGGTGTGCCTCATGCTGGAGGAGGAGAGGGCTGTGGCCGTGGTTGGAGGAGGGCCCGGAGGCCCCGGACGTAGGAGCTCCATTGACAGTCAGAGCAGCCTGTCTCAGCTGGGTGGGGGTGTCCAAGCCCCTGGACTGCTGCGGGACGTCGGTGATGGGAGCAGCACCTCCAGTGCAGGGAGCACCGATAGCCCAGACAACCCCCACCTGAAACCCCCTCCGCTGGGCTCCAAGCACACCCACAAACCGGAAGACGTGTGCGAATCCACGGGCAGAAGGCACAGCTCCACCCCAGAGTACCACACCTTTCCCCAGTCCTGCCGCCCCCGCGGGGGATCCCTCACCAACCTGGACCCTCTTGGCCCTTGGGGACGCAGCCCGGAGAAACACAGCAAGTCCCCCACCAGGCTACCGTGCAACTCCCACGCCAAACCCTGCAGCTCTGACCTGCTAGCCCACAAACAGCTATTGATGTCGGGGAAAGTTTCACCGGGCGGCGGGAAGAGCTCGGCCAAGTCCAGCCCGGAGCTGAGTCAGAGACACCGGTCGGTCAATGTTGCGGGGGTGGGCTGCGGGGGTCCCGAGGCCAAACTGGCAGCGATGGGGACGCCCGAGCACCTGAGGAAAGGGAGGGTAATCGTGGGTAGTCCGGAGTCTATACGGCACCACCACCACTATCCGCACAGCCCAGGGGCGGAACACGGCAAGGGGAGGTATGGCAGTGGCTCCCCCAGCCGGGACGGGGGTCAGAGGAGGACACTGGGAGAGGAGATGGCCCCTCACCACCAGAGTCTGTACAACGGTAGGCAGAGGGTAATTCTTATCTTCTATTTAAATTCATAACTCATTCATGCCCCATAAAGAAGAGCGTTATTCAAATTATAGAACGCTATACCAGAATGTTATCTGGCTTTGAAATTATAATTATACAGTTTATCATAGTTATACTTCTCTAGCTTCAACACACTAAATCAGCCAAGAACCTAAAGTTCTGTCCTGGCCTAAAAACAAGACCTGAACCCGGTCCATATCCGTGTCTACCTGACCCAACGGAACCCCCTGGTACTGCCAAATTTGAGACTGGAACCCAATCAGAGATAGAGGCTTTATTATTTATTGCTATTTCTTTTATAAGGCTATATGAATTGTTTGGAAATTCTTCAGAGGAAGCAACCTCCGATTCTGCAGAGTGAAGCCAATGCTGAAGTGTCTTAAAACCTGCATTCTCTCTATGACCACCAGGGGGCGACTCCTTTGATTGTATAGAAGTCTCTGCTTCATGTGATAAAGCTGCATTCTCTCTCCTGACCACCAGGGAGTGACTCCTCTGGTTGTATAGAAGTCTATGCTTCATGTGTTAAAGCTGCATTCTCTCTCCTGACCACCAGGGGGTGACTCCTCTGGTTGTATAGAAGTCTATATAAATGACTCTACTTCTCTCTTGATTTATTCCCTCAGTAAACATTGTAAACATGAGTTTATGTCTCAATCTCTAGTTTCAAGTCTTCTTCAATAGAGCATGATGTTCATTTAGTAAATTATGGTAATTTAGAGCCAAACAGACCATAACCTCTTAACGTTCTGCCTTCCCGCGGGCATCTTTTACTGTACATTCTAGTGTACACTGTACCCCCTATTTATAGTAAGGTACGAGTTCGGTACAAGTGCCATATGTTTGAAACCTACGATTCTTGTGATTCCAGCTTTGTAACCCGTTTCAAGATCAGACCACCACAGCAGCTACAAACAAGACTTTTGTCAGACAACAAACAAACAAACGATTGCAAAATCCAGGCAACTCACCGATGACGCCTCATATTGATCCATAAATCCATAACATTCCAACAAAAACGGCGTTGTTACGTCGTAAAGGTCCAATACAAATAAATCCTATAAAAGATTTAGTCCAAAACACGTGATTACATCCATAAATATCCACCAACTGGCGTTGCAGGAATATTTTCAGTCTCAAAATGAAAAAACATCTAGACATTTCATTAGAAAAAATATTAATTTTCTGTGATATTGTTATCTGCTTTTTACTTAGACTAGAAAAGGCTTCAGGCTATGGTCCCATTGTGTTTTCCAGTCCATAAGTCCCATTTATAGTCATCTACAGGCATCTATTTGCAAAGAAATGTTCAGGCGGAAATAAAAACCTTATACTTTAGTGTGTTCAAACTCATATAACTCAGTGTCAGCAGCACTTAAAGTGATTCTGACTATTGAGTGGAAAAAAGCTTGTTACCTTTCAAAAGAGACCAAGACCATGCATTTACTCCACATAGTTCAAGTACAGCTTGCAATTTACTTTGGGTATACCTGGATAGGCGTTTTTCGTAAAATTTTACAGGAATATTAAGACCATAAAGCAGGGGATGCTTTAGGGCAGTTAATTAATGTTCAGCGAGGTCCAGTTCTCATACAAAGGTCCAGTATGTCTCACTTGTGCTATGATTTAGTCCCATATATGCATTGAAGGCCTGCAGCTTTAAATTCAGTTCATTCAGATGCGAAGTGATAATTATATTATTTTTCTAATACGAGAAATTGTTTTACTTGTTGCAGCTCTATTCCCTCTGTTGATATCATTGTTGGGTAGTGAATTAATGTCAGGAGCCTTCATTTTGCTCCAAAGAGTCGTGCTTTGTCTCGTAGTGGATGTTCACGTTTGCCGCTTTTAATAATCTTCACGGCCTCTGAACATATGAAACTGAACAGGTGTTAACTGCCGTAGGAAGAATGAACATATGAGAGTCTCTCCATTGTTGGTTCAAAGCTCTCGTCTCAGTTTTCTCTGACTCTCAGACGGTTCACGGTCTCGTCTCCTGTCTGTTTGTATCTCCCTCAAGCCGCAATGCTTATCGGAATACATATATTTGATTGGCCGAGTAGCATCAGGTGATGTGATTTGCAACGCATGCAATTGGTCGATGTGTTTCCTGGACCGCTGAACGAGTGTCGTAAAGGCTGGGAAAGCGGCGTCTGGGTCCGGCAATTAGTGAACGCTGCTTTAGGGCGTGGCTACCTTGTGATTGAAGGGTCGCTACCACATCGCTGTCCAATTTTGGTGTTGTCCTTTGTTTTTGTCTTTGAAACTTTAACTGTGACAGTGTGATTTTAGTTCATGACAGTTAACAGATGTCATGTGCTGTTATAAACAATGCAACTAGTGGAGGTGGCAAGGCGCTCAGTGTTGCCAGATTGGAAATGGCGAAGTATCTAAATGGTCGTATTTGGAGGATAATTATCGTGCATCTGGCAACACTGAGATCGGTCGACCAATGACAGTTCTCTCTACAGTCAGAGCTCGCGCAAGAAGGTGGAACGTAAGGGAGATACCATTTCCAAAACTTGTAAGGGCGTAATAACTACTTTGTGAAAGACCCAGAGAAACACAAATATCCAACGAGGCAAAATCCCGGACATTTTTGGAACCCCTGCCGGACGCATTTCTTAGGTCTCGAAAAGAGGACATGTCCGGGAAAAAGAGGACGTCTGGTCACCCTAATTTAGCGAGTGCATCTTGTGCATCTTGTGCATCTAGTGCAGTTAGTGCATTTAGCGAGTGGCCCAGGAAGTGGGGATGCCGTGAGCTACAACAGCTACTCCAGGTGGCTAATGTGTTCACTTTAGGTCGGACTCACAGAGCGAGACTTCGTGATGCGGTGGTTGCCACACGTCCGTTAAATGTGACGTGTGGCGAATCTCCATCGGCTGCCCATTGTCTTGTTATAGCCCACTGTAGTGTATGGTCTCTGAGCATAGCAGTGTCAATGACAACTAGCATATTTACTTTAAATGCAACGTGGCATAATGTCAATTTTCTATTTAACACACACAGACGCGCGTCACGGCTCTTCCATACGTTGCTGGTGCCGTAAAAGACTTCCGCTAGAGGACACACCTGTGCACACCGCAGCTCCACCGACAAGCGGAATTCACACTCATGAAACTAACCCAGACTATGTGTTTGCATAGCCCGCTCACCTTAGGTTCAGACCTTGGCTTAATGGACGGGAGGAGCAAGGTCAAGTGCACCACGCTAAGGTGGAAGAGCCGGAGGTACAATCACACACGTGTTTGTACGCTGGGGAACGGGGCTGATGCAACTCTCCGGGGCGCGTGGGTTACTAGGTACGCTAGAGGAGACGCACACATCTAAACCTTTGAGAAAGTGAAGTGAAAGCAGAGAGAGTTAAAGAGTGTTTGTGTATGTGAGCTGTCCACTCACATTGGCTCACATTTGACAGGTGCTCAACTCTTATGCTATGTTCACATGGAGTTTCCTCATTCACACTGAAGCAGGGTGCTTTTTGAAAGGCAGGGGACACGTTGTGCTCCGAAACAACCGGGGAGACGCAGAAATACATTTTCTTTGCTCTTAATCCTAAATTAATTTAGATTCCATTAAATATTCCAAAGCACTCCTTTGTAAGGTGCAGCTGCTTCTCTCTGTTTATGAGATGTGACTGAATCAAGCCACTTGACCCATCTTTTGAGTTGTGGAAAATAGTTTAATTCAGGATTATTTTTGGGGCCTGTTATTACACAGGTGGCTTGTTTGTATGTAAGGTGTTAGGTGTAAGGGGAGGAGCCAGGTATTTTCTTTGTTCATGCGTTTGTGACATCATTCTGCATCTCAACGCTGATTGGCTTTCGCAACTCGGCGTCACGAGAATTTTCCGTCAAAGCGGATTTTTCGCAACGCTCGTTCGCTTGAAACGTGTTATTCGCACCACGTTATTCGCGTCATTCGCGTCTGCCTGGCGAAAAATTTGCTTTTCTGCAACCATTCACGTCTCTGCATTGACTTTGCATGTAATCTACTTGCGCGATTAATTCACAACGCTTTTGGTGTAAACGCAACATAAGTGGTGAGTAGTAGTTTGAAGTCTATCCTGTACTTGACCGGGAGCCAGTGGAGGTTGTGTAGGACCGGGGTGATGTGTTCGTAGCGGCGGGTGGAGGTGAGCACTCGGGCGGCAGAGGTTTGGACATATTGGAGTTTATTGAGGATTGTGTTGGGGGAGCCGTAGAGGATGCTGTTGCGGCATTCAAGTCAGGATGTTGTGAGAGCATTGATAAGAACTTCGGTGGTGGCAGAGGACAGGGAGGGCCGGAGGCGTGCAATGTTCCTGAGGAAAGAAGGTTCTCTACCCTCTCCTCGGCAGGTTGTCATGGCAATTCACCGTGACAGGGTTTTTGTGCTGCAGGCATCCGTACAATATTCAAATCCTCGGTTTGTCATAACTTTTTATTTTTTTGTGAACAAATGTCATTTTGAAATATTTTGTGAGTATAAATGCTCTTTTTATCTTTCAAAGTTTCCTTGCCTGTGTTGTTGTTTGGTAAATACTCTTGTCTTGTGTCATCCACCTCGGGAAAAATAATATGCATTTAAAAAAAGAAAAAAGGATGATGCTCACAGTCGAGAGCAAACAGATGATAAATAATCTTCCCTCTTGCTTTACTCTAGTTTTTACCTCAAGATTGTTTCACAGCACCAAATAGGCCTAAAGCATCAACTGTGTGGGGTCTGACCACATCAATAGTGAGCGCTTAGGTGCAAACAAAACAAACAAAATCACATATCTCTAAAGTACCGGTAACTTGCACGATTGTTACTTTGTGGATCTGTATTCTGGAATTGTATCATGCTTTTTGCACTCTTGGAACTCTGCTCACTCTCACGGCTCCACATCTTCTTTATCCAATCGCATCACAGGCTGTACCCGATGCTGTACTCTGGTGTCCGGCAGCGGCAGCGATTCCTATAGTGCTGAGTGGAGCTGCTCTATATTGCAGCTCAGGCCATGGGAAATAGCTGTGCACCTTGGGTAGACTCAGGATCGCTGACTCGGCTGTTACCAGGAAACAATAGCGTCTGGATGTACTGTCCCGTAAACCGAGACGATGCATGCATATTCATCCCAGTACCATTTGCAGCATGCTGTATGCTTTAATAACCAGGCTTTTGGGGGCTTGTAGCACTCATTGGGACTCTTGGAGGAAAAACACTGTGTCCAGCTCAGTAGAAAAACAGATGCCTTCATCAGCACAGACTCATATTGCGACGGATGTGGAAAACACTTTGGCTTCAAGAAAAAGTCAGCTGGAGCTTAGTTACTATGACTCAACAGTTAAAGAGTTTTTAGCATCGCGATGGAGCAGAAAAGTCCAGAAAGCTGTGTAAAAGCTATTTATCAGATGAAAGACCGCTAAGCATCAGTATTCTCTGATTGCTCGACATATCTGACATTCCTTATGCCGTCTATCTCCTGTTCATTCTATGCTTCCTGTCAGATAGTGACTGGAGATGTCATTTCAATCATTGGCTTCCTCACTCACTTCTCCAGGGTGTTCCGAGTGGGAAAATAGCAGTTAATTACCGTAAAAGTCAGTGACAAGCCGCTCCTACCTCCGGTCGGTGTCCCCGCTGTAGCAAGCTAGGAGCTAGCGCTGCTGCTAGCTAGCGCTGCTGCTGCTACCGGCCGCTGCTGCTGCTACTGCCCGCGTCCCCTCTGCCCAAGTCTGGTGTCGAGTCTGGTCTCACAACCTTCGGTGGTTTTCGGGGAGCTAGCGGAAGTTAGCGGGGAAGTAACGGAGCAGAAGCCCCAGCTGGCTACAGCGGGGAGCTAACGGAGACACTGACCGAAGGTAGTAGCGGCTCGTAACCCGACTTTTACGGTAAGTTGTTTTGTCTTCAACCAACTTAGAAAGAGAACAGCCAGCAGGTCCAGATTGGGCTGCCGACTCTAATGCGATGCTGAAATTCTCGATTTCAAGTGAGAGCTTTGACAACTTATTTCTGATTCTGACTGAGGAGGGGAGCTGGTGGCCGGGGACTCGCTCCGACCACATTGAGAGGTTTAGTTCCACAAACGGCATCATGAACAGTTCAGATGGTGAAAACCTTCAAGGCTCAGGCACCTGCAAAATCACCCCACCCCATGATTGATGCACAGCATGATGTATGTTTGAATTTAACTTTTGTTTAATTTGTTTTACATTAGGTCATCTTTTTGTAATGACCTTACATCCCACAGTTCTTCTTTCTCAGATACTGCCTCTGTCTGGAGTCTCAGTCATTCCCATGGGCACAAGCATGTTAACCCGCTTACGGTAACTTCTGCTTCTTTGCTGTTGCTCTCTACGACGCATTCTCTCATTTTTATTCTCAGGCTTTCTCTCTCCATCCCTCAGCTTCATCCATCGCCGCCACCTTTTCATTCATTCCACTTCCATTTTCTTCCCATGACCCCCCGTCCCACGAGCATGTGATACCTATTCTTCTGGTTGCTGCCCCCGCATACAGTCGGCGTACGTCTTCGTTAAGCCGCCTTCATCAAGGGCCGGCCCTTTTACAAATGGAGGTCATTAACTTCAGTGGTCTCTCTCTGCACTGCTGCCTTAGTGCACTGAATAATTGAAAAGGCCCTTTTCATGGCAGCACCAGTGGTATCAATGCACGCCGTCTCAAACACTGAAGAGACCCTCAGGCCGGGCGGCTGGGTTTGAGCTGAATGTTCATGAGAGACCCTGAGCATCCTCAGCTCTGATGTGGGACGGATGTGCACCAGCAGAAGGACCAGACGGGTTCACAGCCGGCTGAGAGTTCCTTCACTCTACAGTCAGTTTGGGAACCATCATCATCATCATCAAGTGAAGAGCAGCACTGGAGGTTTGGAGAGTCGTGGTTAGAGAAGTTAGAACTAGGCCCGGGTAATATGTCCAGTTAAGGCGGCATGTTATTGGAAAAAGTTTATTTTATTTTATTTTTCTCTCTGTGATATATATTGCCATATTCCTTTTTTTTTTTTAAGGATAATTCTCCCTTAATTTCATAGGGCCATGAAGGTACCACCTGACCATCAGGATTAACTAACATTCACACTGATGGGAGGAGCTACCATGAAGGTACCACCTGTCCAT
Organism: Taurulus bubalis; assembly: GCF_910589615.1. Lineage (NCBI taxonomy): Eukaryota > Metazoa > Chordata > Actinopteri > Perciformes > Cottidae > Taurulus > Taurulus bubalis. The sequence goes on along the minus strand of NC_136602.1, from coordinate 25,468,542 downwards.
CAGGGCTAACTAACATTCACACTGATGGGAGGAGCTACCATGAAGGTACCACCTGTCCATCAGGGCTAACTAACATTCACACTGATGGGAGGAGCTACCATGAAGGTACCACCTGTCCATCAGGACTAACTAACGTTCACACTGATGGGAGGAGCTACCATGAAGGGACCACCTGTCCATCAGGACTAACTAACGTTCACACTGATGGGAGGAGCTACCATGAAGGAACCACCTGTCCATCAGGACTAACTAACGTTCACACTGATGGGAGGAGCTACCATGAAGGAACCACCTGTCCATCAGGACTAACTAATGTTCACACTGATGGGAGGAGCTACCATGAAGGGACCTAACTAACACACCGTAGGCGCAGCTAAAGGGGCAACTTGGAGTTAAGTGTGTTGGCCAACCGCCGGGATTGAACTGAGTTGCTCTGATAGAAGGACAACCCGCTCTATCAGTGTCTTTGAGTATTATGAAAAGAGCTATATTAATCAAATGCATTATTAGTTGAGCCACACTTGAGCCACAGTCGGTTTCAAACCAAACCATGATGTTTTTTCCTAAAACTAACAGAGCCGTTACCAATCCGCAAGCGGCAGCGATAAGCAGGCGTTTACATCTGTGACCACCAGCCTCCAACAGTCACGTGTCTTTTTGGGAGTCATTGGCCAACTAACCTGTTCTGTCGTATGAAGTACGAGCATGTGTTGCATTCATGGCGCTCTGAAGCCAGTTCAAGTTCAAGTTTGAAAGCTATCTCTCTCTCTTTCGAACACACACACACACACACACACACACACACACACACACACACACACACACACACACACACACACAGACAAGGCTTAGGGTCTTGTTGTAACAAGCTAGCATTGTTCAGAGAAACCCATTTAGGCCGTGCTGGTCTAATTGAATTTGTCTGCTCCTGGTGTGTGTGTGTGTGTGTGTGTGTGTGTGTGTGCGTGTGCGTAACATGAATCTCAGCTGCTTTGGTGTCAAACTGGGATGTAATGTTCTCCCTCCAGAGCTCCAGACTGGAGAGCAGGGCTCTGTGTGTCATTTCCTCTCCTTTTCTATAAATAAGCTCCCTTTCCCCTTTTCCCCCACAGCTCCCTTTATCTAGGTCCATCTTATACGATGCCTTTTTGGTTCATTTTGTCTGTTATCCTGATATATATATATATATATATATATATATATATATATATATATATATATATATATATATATATATGAATCAGAAATCTTGGGATTGAATAATTACAAATAAATACAAACGCTGTTTAAAATAATTTGCTTCTATACAACCAGAGGAGTCACCCGGGTGGTCAGGAGAGAGAATGCAGCTTTAACACATCAGAATCAGAATCAGAAACCGTTTATTGCCAGGAATGTTTGCACAAACGAGGAATTTAGTTAGGCGGAAGGTGCATACATTAGACATTAAAGGAGACAAACAACAATCAACGACAGCAACAGTGCAATGATGTCTAAATCAGATAAGGATAAAGTGCTCAGACAACAGATAACATTAATATAAGTGTATGTTAAAGTGACGTGTGTGTTTAAGTTAAAGTTAAGTGTATGTGGCATGAGTGTTTAAATATGAAGTGTGCAGTGGAGTGACCGGTAAGAGGAGAGAAAGGAATAAAAATAAATGGTCCGAAAGAATTGTCCGAGAATAGTCAAGAACATGAAGCATATACTTCTATACAACCAGAGGAGTCGCCCCCTGGTGGTCAGGAGAGAGAATGCAGCTTTAACACATGAAGCATATACTTCTATACAACCAGAGGAGTCGCCCCTGGTGGTCAGGAGAGAGAATGCAGCTTTAACACATGAAGCATATACTTCTATACAACCAGAGGAGTCGCCCCCTGGTGGTCAGAAGAGAGAATGCAGCTTTAACACATGAAGCATATACTTCTATACAACCAGAGGAGTCACCCCCTGGTGGTCAGGAGAGAGAATGCAGCTTTAACACATGACGCTTTGGTTTCAATCAGCAGAACTGGAGGTTGCCACCTGGTTTCACCTCGAGCGGATAAATGCTACTTCAACATTGTTGCATTAGCATTATCAATCTAATAATGTCCTGATTTGTCACCCAGCTTGATAATAAATACTTCATCATCACTGAAAGCAATAATCCACAATAACTTGTTTTGACCATTGTTGAAGGTGACTGTACTATTAATATTGTAATCTGAGACATCCTATATATAGATCACTGACCGGTATTCAAGTTTTAAAACCTGTTTTTCAGACTTTCTCTATGTCCTGCTGTTTGTTTTTCTTAATTTATTTGCTATTATGAGTCCAGTAACCGGCTGAGAGGATTTGCGTCTCTTACATCACACCCCGGGCGGTATCGGTTCGACAGTCGATTTAGGAAATGAGAAAGACCTCTTTTGTCATCATTCATCTGCTAATGGACCCCGAAATTAAAAAGGCTGAATCCTCCACAATGGCCTTCACTGCCGTTACTAGAGTGTAAAGTCCAGGAGAAATTAACTGTTTCTATTCACACACACACACACACACACACACACACACACACACACACACACACACACACACACACACACACACACACACACACAAACGGTGTGTGTGTGTGAATAGAAACAGTTCATTTGTAGCACGACACAAGTTTGATTGACACGAGACCTTTGCTGTGTCCTCCTGTTGTGCACAATTCAAAATGACCTTGTGTGTGTGTGTGTGTGTGTATTCTTAGACTTGTACATAGCTGTTTAACCACAGAATGAATGAATTAATACCTTTTGGGAAAGTGTAGACATCTTTGCCTCAAAGGCCTGTTTGAGCATGTTAAGCATCAGGTTAGAATTAAGTTTATTTTAGGGGAAGGGTTGGGGTTAGGTAAGTTGTGATGATTAGGGTGAGGGACCTCACAAAGATAGAAGTAAAGGGATGTGTGTGTGTGTGTGTGTGTGTGTGTGTGTGTGTGTGTGTGTGTGTACTTTCAGCTCACCATGAAGATACTTTCTGCCTCTGCACAGTAATGTGAGATTGAGCCAGCTGAGCCCCAACAAAAACTGCTGTGTTTTCAACTGCACCTAGGGCACTGATCTCTCTCTCACACACACACACACACACACACACACACACACACACACACACACACACACACACACACACACACACACACACCGATACTAACATATGCAAAAACATGCGTGCAGGCCATCTGTTGCAGTCAACACCATGCCTGACCCTTCCAACCAACAATGGCACACCAAGAATACATGCACACGTGTACTACAAACAAACAAACACACACACACACACACACACACACACACACACACACACACACACACACACACACACACACACACACACACACACAGTCTAGTTTCTGTCAAGGGAGCACATCATATATGACTCTGCTGCTGCTATTAATACACATAAGCCACATGGTTCTGGATACCTGCGTCTTTTGGGCTGTCACTAAAATGAAAACATATTTGTGACCATTTGAACTACCTGAGAGAAACTTGCTTTGCTTGGAGTTTAAAATGTCCCATGTATCATTTTGGCATGCAAAGTCATTTCAGGTGCAGACGTTCCTGTTATTCCTGCAGGTGGACAGCCATCACTGAAAGGTTGCAGCCTGTACAGGATGTTTTTCTGTCGCAATATTCATCCAAACAGATTATTTTTAAGCTCCAAATGGGTCAGTTCACCTGAATCACAAAAATGGTAAGTATTTTCTCACTAAAGGGTGATTTGTAGTGCTACTTTAAGGGGTAAAGGGTAATATGTGCATGAATCTGCTGTACTCTGTGTTTTAATCTGGATGGAGACGTTTGAAAACGATGACGCAGACACACACTGTGTGGGTCTTATCGTTGTATCAGCACGTCTTATAAGAATGAAAGCAGCATTTAAATACAAATTAAAATCAATAGAAACCTTTTTTTTCAAGGAAAAACAGAAGTTTTAGTCAGGATGTATTAAAGGCGGTCAACACTGACCCTCTGGCTGTTTCAGTCACTAAATGCTCCCTCAGGAATGATATTAGCACATATATGCTTCTACATTCATGAACATCAGTGTAACATAAAAATCAAAGCAACATATCTGAAACCAGAGGTTCCATCATTCTCATTACTGTCTATCTTTGCCAATACACTGACACTGAGCCAGATTATTTGTAAGAGTACATGTAAATTACACAATCTATATAGATATGTATATATTAAAAAAATTAATTAACTGATTAATCGCAAAGATTTTCCGTGATTAACAGCGATTAATCGCATTATGTGCCAAATTCAATAATGAATGAAAAACTAGTGTATTGCACGCTTTTATTTTAAAGTAATGTTATCAGAACCATATAACAGGCACTCTGGAGCAACAGCAAATTAACATACAGATTTAATGAGCCATTCGCAGTTTCACTGTGCCGGCCGTGTGAAATGTGTTTTCTTTTTTTAAATCTGGTTTCCTGTTTTGAGATAAGGTGCTTTTATTTTGAAGGCGAAAACAGAGTTGAAACGGAAGTCGCATGGTGCGCCGTTCAACGGCTAAAGCTACGGTCTTTACGGTCAATTTTGAATGGAGAAAGAAGTGATATCAGCACTCCCCCGAAGAGGCACGAGCTCTTACTTGGGTTTTGGAATAAATAAAACAGTTAAAAACCATGAGTCAAAGAGCAAGACCATCTGTCGGAGGGGGAACGCTACAAACTGTAACTCTGAGATAACTGTGTTACAGGATGTCCAGTAGTCTCAGTGAGAGAACAGCTGGTGCTCGTTGTAACGTAGTGCGCTCCGTTTCATACAACTTATGTGTTCTCCTGACGACGGTGCGTCTGGAGGCTCATACGCGCCTCATTCGTTGGATTCTAAGGACGCTGGTTGGCTGCATCAATGCTGTGTAACGCCTTTAAGGTACTTCAGCTCGTAGGACTCCGGTGATAAGACAATTACAGTTTGCAGTGGTTACAAATAACTTTATGTTCAACTACGCCGTCTGGTAGAGCTTTAAAATGAAAATGTCCATTTAAGAGTGCAGTACCTTTCTCCATTATCTCGGTTGATGTGTGGAGTAGTAGTGTTGAAGCCCCTCCCGATGCTCAGACAAAGAAAAACAAAACATGCTGTTAACGCATGATAAAATCATTGTCGGTGTTAATGGATTGCTGCGTTAACGTACCCAGCCCTAGTATATGTGTGTGTGTGTGTGTATATATATATATATATATATACTACCCGGGTAAGTTATATATAGATGTGTAAACAGCAAATCAGAATGGAACGATCAGAAAACAGGAGGAGGGCTTCTTACTCACTGCAGTTGAGGTAAAAATAGGCCTACTATTTGAGAATGTATTTATTCTTTTATATGTATTAATAGCACACTGTACTGTAACCAAACATGATGATTTGGATTCTCCAAGTCAACATCCACCCTTCAAATTATGAGGCACTTTACCGAAGGAAATTATTAAAGTCCACTTAGCTTCAGGAGCTTTTGATTATCATTACAGTGTATGAAGACAAGTATTTGAATTCCACCAATTCAATTCCAGTGAAGATAAAGGAATGCTTGAACTGTAATAATTGGACACGGAGGCGTTGACAATGATTTTGGTCAATTATGGAAGCAGAAAAAAAAGGCTTGCTGCTGATCTCATAGTCCACTTTTACCCCTTGACACCTGGTTTTTAATGCGGTGTCCACATTGAGATGCACTTCAGATCCGATCGCTCGGTCCGGCCCAAACAACCCAACGTCGCATGCTAGCTGCTTAGCCATTGCTAGCTGCTTAGCCATTGCTTCATAAATGACTTGGTTGCAATATGAATTGCCAAGTTTTGACTGCATAGTGTCAACCAAACTGAAAGCAAACACTTTGGTCTTGTCTTCTATCTATGGTTAGCTTGAACGTCCATTTTGACGAGTTCTTGCTTCTTTCTTGCCGATAGCTAACCCTGTACTTTCATCTGGTCAAACAATCAAAGTTTCAATCTGATCTCCCAAAAAGTCTTTCAACGCAAGCTGTTGAGCGGCTCGTATTGACTGGTTCTCAACAGTTCTCTTCCTGTCGTTTGTTCATTCTTATCTGGTTTCAGACTTTGGGTTTTCATAATTTGACTTAAAATCTGCTGCAGCAATGAGGACATTTCCCCCACGAGCATCATTAAACTTCATCTCCACCATGTGGGCGTGTGCCTTCATCCAGCAGTCGTCTGTTGGATGAAGGTCCAGAAGGGGAGAACGAATGGAGAGTTCACCGGCTCTCGTCCCAAGAGGGGTTGGAACAGACGTTCATGAGCTGCGATGCCCGCAAAGCCCACACAATCTGCCCCCCCCCCCTCCCCCGCCACTGACAACTGTTATATCTGCATGCGCGTTTGATTGAAAACCGGAAATAAAATATATGTTCTGATGTGTTGCACCAACGGAGGAACAATATGTGGTGTATCTCCAAGGCTGAGACTTTTGGATTGAGTCTCACTGAATAGAGGACTGTGGGACACAAACAATGTGTGTGACGCATGTTGCCAGGCTGACGCAGGCTGTGAGAGTTTGAAGATGTGTCATGGCGGCCATGTGCCACGCTGAAGGTCGCTTCGTCTTTCAGGATCACTGTGAGTAACTCAGGGTTGACGCACAAACACAGCTCCCACCTTCCTTTCTTTCTGCAGCTGCTTTCTCTCTTTTGAAGTATTTCTTCCCAATCCACACCACTCGTATTGTCCGTATTCCACAACTTTCTGTATTGGTCTTTAAAAGCTTTCAATAAACAAAAATATTTGTATTTATCTTAAAAGCAGTGGTCTTTATCTCGGATTTCAAACAGATATATACAGATAAATAAGACACAACCATAGGTGATAAATAAGAAGTGGACATAGTCATTGTGATGTCGTCAATTGGTTTGTGAACTAGTTTTGAGCCTCAAGTTTGGCATGTTGGCTGTCGCCATCTTGTTTTATGCAACCAGTGAACGGACGTTGCCATATTTGGTAGTGGAGGAGAGATGCTGCCCCGCCCTAAAGCATCCCCTGCTTCATGGTCTGTTTGACTCTAAATGAGCATAATTTACTAAATCAACATCATGCTTTATTGAAGAAGACTTGGAACTAGAGATTGAGACATAACACGTGAAGCTGGTTGCCGCCTGGTTCAATACCAGTACACATATTGTTGCACCCCTGATATCTAATCTAGCATGTTATTTGCCTGATGAGAAGAACAGTCGTGGGATTGTACGTGGATTATGTTGTTTAAATGATATGGTCTGTGATTGTGATCAGGAGCCCTTATTTGGATATAAATGTTCTGGAACATGATGTAACTGTCTTCCCCTCGACATCAAAGGGTTAAACACACCTGCCTCCAGCTCCCTCAGAGACGGATGCTGTCCAAGTGACAGGCACAGTCCGAGTAGTCTCTTCGTGTGAGAGTAGTTTATTCTCCAGGGTTTCAGACCCCGCATAGCGCCAGGATATTCCTGATCTCTGTGTCAGTCAGCTCTCCGGTTGCAGGTGTGTCAGATGAATAAGATGCATGCAATATAAAATGGATCCTGTTTAACACACATGCACATAGCTATAGTTTTTCTCTCATAAAGACAGTTACAGCCATTGGGATACACATTGCAAGTAATTGAGATAATCCGTGCTTGTAAAAGGCCTTTACCATGAGGACAGATTGAAACACTGAGGGCCCAAATCACTTGAAGCGTAGTGACAACGATGGAACCGAGAGCCCGGCTCTGTCCTTTAGTTGTTGCTATGCAACTGCAAAGTCAGCCGTCAAACACTCGTTCTTCCTGGTCCCTGCTTCGTTACGGGCATTGTTACCTTTCTCTAAATATAACCTTTTCCAAATTGATAATCAAACTTCATATTATACTCACAATTGATAATCTATGTGCTTTACGGAATGTCTTTTAGCTCATTATTTTGGTTTTGTGCCCTGCAGCTTTACTGTTGCGGTCGAGTCTCAGCCCCTTGTCACACTCATTTCCAGCTCCAGGTTGAACGTAGCGTAGCATGTAGCAGCTAAAGGACAGAAACCTCCCTCAATCAGTCGTGACCCGACTTCAGGACAATGATTATTGGTTTTACATTCCCCAGGATGCCAGAAACACAACTCCTAATCAATACTAATTTTGCTCCCTGTCTGCTGGAGGTGTATATTGGCAAATGCTTGCTAAGACATCCGCCATTTCAACCATAAACCATATACAGTATGTCAAGATTTTGTTTGCAGTTTGGTCCGTTGCGCCAAAGTGGCCATTCAAAACGTAAATGAATGAAAATCAATCAATTTCAATGGAATCAGATCAGTTCATGGGGGCAAATTAATAAGGGCAAACTTCCGCTTCAAATTCAACTCGTGCCTTTGACAATGAGCAAACTGTCTAGACAGGGCTTACCTGTAGGGTGAGTAAAAAAATCCGGTCATCGTTATCTTCCAGAGCATGAAAGGTCTTGCCAGGAAAAGCAGTGAGCGTAATTATAATGCGTTAGATTACGCTTTTTATCCCTATGTTACAGGAAACATACGGGTTCTGACTTATTACAATCCGCCAACGTAGGTTTACTTAGTTTTTAAGTTTATTGTTTAGGTTAAGGAAAACATTGTGGTTTGGATTCAAACAGGTATGTTTTCGAAGCTATGTAGTCGATGTAAAAACGTCAACGTTGTCTTTTGGTCAGTCTCCTGAGTGAAAGTCCTGTGTTTGACCCTTCCATCGACTCCGGCCTCCGCAGATGTTCTCGTTCTTTATACGACAACAGTTGCTCTGAGCGTTAATACGGACAACGATGGGTTCACATTGGAGGTAGTTGAACGTCCGGGGGTCTCATGCAGGCACTAAAGGGGGCCCTTGTGTGATGGTATCAGATCCTGAGTGGCACTGACCAGGGGTTAAACGGATAGTAGTCTCTCATCTTGTGACCGGCTTTAGCCTCATCATACCTCAAGCCACACGGCAACAGTCTACAAGTCCACTTCAGTGGAAGCCGGTGATACGAAGCAACCGACTGGCGCCCAACACTTGTTGCTGTGTGACAGCTGGACACCAGCAAAACAAACTAAAGTGCAGCTGCTCTCAACTTTCTTCAGCGCTCCAATGATGCAGTAAAGCGGGAACCAATCATGTGTCTGGTCCATCCACAGGCTGTGGACTTTACTAAATAAAGTGGACTTACTCATCTCGGCGTCACCCGTTGGTTTGTAAACTGCCTTTTCGAAGCCTTGAGTTTCACCGTCGCCATCTTGAAACACGGCCGTCGCCATGTTGTTGTTTTCGCAACCAATAAACAGAAGTTTCCATATTTGGAATGTGAAGGAGTGACGTAGAGACACTGTGTACGTCTCTGGTGTCAACCTGTCAGTTACACTAGCCCCGCCCTAAAGCGTACCCTGCTTTTTCTCATAGACTTCTATACAACCAGAGGAGTCGTCCCTTGCTGGTCAGTAGAGAGAATGCAGGTTTTAAGATACTGATCACTGCTCACTATGCAACTCTATCTCATCCTGCAGTGGTGCATATGTGTTTGTCTTTGAGAATACCCTACAGAAACACAGTTGCTTTGTTGCTAATTGAGGGGAGCATTATCTAGGGAGGAATAATTTCTGAGCAGCATTATTGCAGAAAGAGAGAGAGTTGTAGTGAATGCAGTATGTGGGTGTATGCTCTAGACTGAATTCATTTCCTGCTAGAGACTCACTGTGTGTGTGTAGAATACAGTAGTTTATGCTCCACTGGTACTTTTTACCTCAGTGTAACTCAATCCAAACAAGCCTATTTGCAGTACTTACCACAAAAAGGGGAAATAGAGAGATAGGAATGCAGTTTGTCAGGAGCAGCTTCTGTTCAGGGACAATAGAGAAAGTGAGAGAGGAGCTGTACAGGAAGCTCTGTGGACTCAAGCGGCCGCTACCAAGCATTTTTCATCAAACTCCGATATGAGATGTACATTATGCATATGTCAGCAAAAGGTTCAAATTGCAGGGATGTTTGTCTGGTACTACAGCTCGTCTCTACGTCTATGCATGTTACTGCAGGCCGCTGCGAGTACTGATGTCGTTAGTGTTGTATTTAGCTCCTAATATCAAACACATCAGGATTCTTACTATGTTTGGCGTTTCATCTGAGATCACTTTAGCCCGGGTTTGACACCAGAAGCCAAGGCCCTCGACAGTGAATGCTTTAACATGTACCTATTGCATACTTATTTAATTTCATCCCAAAAGACTGGCAGCACTTTGTGACACATGAAAACACTTTGACTCTGTTAAGACTTTTTTACGTGACACGTTTTTAAAATGCGCCTTTGGGCGATCGGAGGGGACAGCGCTAAATGGAAGTGTGAACTGCCACCAAGGCGCTTTCTGATCCGATCCCTCAAACCGCTTGGCGAGGGGTCTGGGATACATCTGTCCAAGTGTCTTTTGGAGCGTAAACGCTACTGCGTCCCCAACAAGCACGGGGAACATACGCCATGAGCCCACGGCTCCCTTTTGTTCCTCCTTTTTCCTCCAGTTGGTTTTTAAAATGGCGTAAACTTGCTTTGTCCACAATGTCTGAATATTTCACAAAGCAGTCGTCTTCCTTTCATTTCCAGCAGGCTAGACACAGGAAGTGCATTGCTGCCTCCCCCGCTGGTTAAAAACAACAACGCATTTATTCGGTGCAACTGTAAATGATGATCCGTGTTTACTTGCATGTAGAAGTGAGGAGGAAGTGAGATCTGGAGTGGTCCCTGGAGACGTCTGCTGTGAATCCTTCTCACGCCACATGTGAACTGACGTTTTAGAGCTTTCCACTTGTGATGGGATCACCCAGGACACACATTACTGGCAGGTCTGAACAGCGCCTATGATGCAACCTGCAAAATGCAATATGATTAGATTTGTATTAATATGTCAACAGCCACACAGACAACAGAGTTTGGATTGAACGCAAATAATTGTGCTGCTCATTATTGCGCAAATAAAATAGTTGTGCAGTCTGTGGTTGTTTTTTCCTGTATTTATATTTAGCTTGTTCTGTGTAAATAATATAATACGAGGAATACATTTCAACAAAGTAAAGGTGGCGACCTGTCAATCACCCTGTAGCCCCGCCCTAAAGCGTCCCCTGCTTTATGGTCTGTTTGACTCTAAATGACCATAATTTACGAAATGAACATCACGCTGTATTGAAGAAGACTTGAAACTAGAGATTGAGACATAAACTCATGTTTACAATGTTTACTGAGGGAAAGAGAAGTAGAGTCATTTATATAGACTTCTATACAACCAGAGGAGTCACCCCCTGGTGGTCAGAAGAGAGAATGCAGCTTTAACACATGAAGCATATGCAGTACTTCTATACAACCAGAGGAGTCGCCCCCTGGTGGTCAGTAGAGTGAATGCAGCTTTAACACATGAAGCATAGACTTATATACAACAGAGGAGTCACCCCCTGGTGGTCAGGAGAGAGAATGCAGCTTTAACACATGAAGCATATACTTCTATACAACCAGAGGAGTCGCCACCTGGTGGTCATTAGAGATAATGCAGGTTTTAAGACATTTCCGCAGTTCATCCTTCTAGATTGAGCTCAGTCGTGGTTCTTTGCTTTGGTATTTTGCATATACGGTTTACCTTGTCATGTCCTGTGGCTGGAATAGATTACTTTCTTTTACAGCTCATAGCACTAGTTCATGTTTTACTGTATGTGACTGTATGTTATGAAGAGCCTTATTTTTATGAGGGAAGTGGGTCAGGAAGGTGGAATATTTGGCAAGAAAGTCATTAAGTATTGACCCGAGGGGCCTGGTGGATTATGGGATGCTACAGTACCGCAAAATCAGGGACACACACATGCCCAGATGAACAAACAGAAGCACACACACACACACACACACACACACACACACACACACACGCATAATAACATGCGATGGGGAGACGGTTCGGGGAGGTCAGCAAAGGTCTCTGGCAAAGTTCGCCTGAAGCTGGCAGCTTGTGTGGGTGCGTTCAAGTACAGGCTGTGTGTGTGTGTGTGTGTGTGGATGTGTCTGAGCATACATGAGCTTGTGTAATGTGAGGCTGTGTGTATGTGATCAGAGGTCCTGTGATAAGGACAGGCCTGCTAACTAGGCCAACAGCTGCTTCTCTGGGTATTCATCTCCAGTCCGCTTTCAAGCCCCCCCACACCCCCCCTCCCTATTGTTTCGACACAAGAACATTTTGCATATTAATGCAGCTTATATTCTCATACACTGACCACCACACACACACGCTTATTTAAAACCCCCTTTGTAGAAAGCGTGCACATGAAAAAACACAAGTGTCCAGGTGTCGGTCCTGTGTCTGCTTTATGTATTCAAATAAATACAGTATATTCACCTTCTGTGTGTGTGTGTGTGTGTGTGTGTGTGTGTGTGTGTCTGCCCTTTGATGGTGGACAGAGGGCTGATCCTCTCCTTCAAAGAGATCCTCAGATTCTCTTATCTGTATTCCGTCTTTCCTTGACAAAAAAAAAAGTAATTTCATAACAAAATGCTGGAACACACACACACACACACACACACACACACACACACACACACACACACACACACACACACACACACACACACACTACGCCTCTCTCACTTCCATCCCTTCCTTCCTTCCTCCCGTCCATCACTCTCTCTGACACACACAGCGAGGTGCATTGAAGCGGAGCAAAGCACGCAGCTGTGAACCAACCCAGAGGCGTGTGTGTGTGTGTGTGTGTGTGTGTGTGTGTGTGTGTGTGTGTGTGTGTGTGTGTGTGACAGCCCGAACCACTGAGACACAACCAGAGGCGGAAGCAGGTCAATATGAGAACAAGGGCAGTATGAACGTATGGAACAGAGAGAGAGGAGTAACACAGGTTGTTCCAAAAAGAACTGTTTCGTCAGTATTTAGAATATCCATCACCCACACACACGCAGTGACTGCTGAAGCCGTGTTGCGGCTTCATAAATGGCCGGTCAGCTGCTTTCCACATGCTCTCTTGGAGAGGTTGTGCAACATGTACTCTAGCTTCGCCGTGGTAGCCGATGGAAGCCGTGTATGTTTCCTTTTTCTTTCATGCTGATGTGGATGTGCGGAATATCAAAATCTCAAATTACACTGTTGAGTTGCTATCTGGACCACTTACAATCTCTCTGATATTATTCTGATATATCACTTGAGAAAACTACCGTATGACGTGATGCATAAAAAACATTCAGTCGGTGATGCAGAAAGTCAGAGTATACAGTTTTATTTTATTTTCAAGGATGTCTGTGTCGTCGCTGAACTCCTGAGTATGTCTGCTGTGTTTTTTGGCCGTTTGTTTCTGGTAGTGGCAGTGACCTGTCAATCACAGTAGCCCCGCCCTAAAGCATCCCCTGCTTTATGGTCTGTTTGACTCTAAATGACCATAATTTACTAAATGAACATCATGCTGTATTGAAGAAGACTTGAAACTAGAGATTGAGACATAAACTCATGTTTACAATGTTTACTGAGGGAATACATCAAGAGAAGTAGAGTCATTTATATAGACTTCTATACAACCAGAGGAGTCACCCCCTGGTGGTCAGGAGAGAGAATGCAGCTTTAACACATGAAGCATATACTTCTATACAACCAGAGGAGTCGCCCCATGGTGGTCAGGAGAGAGAATGCAACTTTAATACAAGAAGCATATACTTCTATACAACCAGAGGAGTCGCCCCCTGGTGGTCAGGAGAGATAATGCAGCTTTAAAATATGACGCTTTGGCTTCACTCAGCCGAACTGGAGGTTGCCACGGTTTCACCTTGAGCGGATAAATGCTACTTCAACATAGTTGAAAGGAAGGCTGGACAGGGGGCCTCTAGGGACTCCACGTCCCTAGAGGCCCCCTGTCCAGCCTTCCTCTCCGTGACCTCGCTAGCGGGGAAAGAGCCAGAGCTGGTGCAGGTGGTGGAGCATGACCAGCTAGATATAGTTGGGTTAACCTCCATGCACAGCACTGGCTCTGGAACCAAGCTCCTGGAGAAGGGTTGGACTTTATCCTTTTCTGGAGTTGTTGTCAAGCTGAAGGAGGCCTTTTGGGCCTGGTTGGCCCAGGGGTCTCCTGAAGCAGCTCAGAGATACCGGCAGGCCAGGAGGGCTGCAGCTGCGGTGGTCGCGGATGCTAAAACTCGGTCATGGGAGGAGTTTGGGGAGGCCATGGAGAAGGACTTTCGTTTGGCCTTAAGGAGGTTCTGGCAAACCATCCGACGGCTCAGGAAGGGAAAGCGCCTGACCAAAACGCCTGAAGACTTTGGGGTGGTTGCACCCATATCCCTGGCGGAGGATGCTAAGGTAGTCAAAAATCTCCTTGGTGACAAGGCGCTGAGGGCGGATGAGATCCGCCCTGACATCCTGAAGGCTTGGGACATTGTTGGGCTGTCTTGACTGACATGCCTTTTCAATGTCTCATGGGGGTCGGGAACAGTGCCCATGGACTGGCAGACCGGGGTGGTGGTTCCCATCTTCAAGAAGAGGGACCGGAGAGTATGCTGAACTATCGGGGTATCACACTACTCAGGGAAAGCTTAAGCCAGGGTGCTGGAAAGTTGGCTCCGACCATTTGACGAACCTCCGATTCAAGAGGAGCCGTGCGGATTTTGACCCGGTTGTGGAACAGTGGACCAGCTCTTTACCCTCGCAAGACTACTTAGTGTCCTGGGAGTTCGCCCAACCAGTCTACATGTGCTTTATGGACTTGGAGAAGGCTTTCGACCGGGTCCCTCAAGGGTCTTTGTGGGAGGTGCTGCGGGAGTATGGGGTGCCGGACCTGTTTCAACGGGCCATCTGGTCTCTGTACGCCTGCAGTAGGAGCTGTGTTCGTATCCTCAGTAATAAGTCAGACACGTTCCCGGTGGGTGTTGGCCTCTGCCAGAGCTGCCCTTTACCACCGGTCCAGTTCGTGACCTTCGTGACCTTCATGGACAGGATATCTAGGTGCAGCCAGGGGGCGGAGAACATCAGGTTTGGGGCTCTTAGGATCGCCTCTCTTCTGTTCGCAGATGATGTGGTCCTGTTTGCCTCCTTGGACCGGCCTCTCCTACCAGTCCAACTGGTAGGAGACCCCGGGGAAGACCCAGGACACGCTGGAGGGATTATATCTCCAAGCTGGCCAGGGAACGCCTTGGGATCCCCCAGAATGAGCTGGAAAATGTTGCGGGTGAAAGGGAAGACTGGGTCGGCCTGCTGAACCTGCTGCCACCGTGAACTGACTCCAGATAAGCGGCTGATAATGGATGGATGTTGCAATTCAGGTTTTATTAATACTGTCCTGAGTATATCGCTGTCAAGATAAAGACCCGCGCTGAGACACAGCACGAACAGCACAGTTGTCTTTGACAACGAGAGAACATAATTGTGTGCAAACACACATCGTCAGATAACGAAACGTGTTCCTCTCGTCTCGTCAGAACTAGGCTCGCAGTGAAACGGCATAATTCACGAGCGTTTAGACCACAGTGACAGTGACGAGATTCGGCGTGGCTGCCTCTGTTCTCACCGACCGCCAGACAGTTTATTTTCATAATCAACGTTGATGTCTATGACTGTGAAGCTCCTCTTTCGCGAATGCACAAGAATAAAAAAAAGAAGATGTTTAGCAGCCAAAACAGATTCAGACCGACTGACATATCTATGGTAACTGCCAGAAAGGAGAAAGGACAGGAAATGCTGCCGATGGCTGCCCATCTGTGACGGGAATCAAAGTGGATTGACAGAAAGAGAAAAGTGTCCGCGTCGCAGTAGTGAGGGGGCCCACCTTCCACTTCGAGGGCGCAGGGAGATCTACCTGCTCTTCAACCAATCAATAGGTTGATGGGGGGGGGAAAATCTGCATATTTTCTTGAGATTAACTAAACCGGCCACAGTCCACGGAATAAATTAATTATAAATACCCATGCATATTATATATAGCAGCATATTTAGTATATGTTGCGGTAGTGGGAGCATGTCGCCCAAAAGAAACCTACACGAACGCGGGTCGATGCATGCAGAGTGGCCCTTCCACAGACCGGGGATCAAACCTGAAACCCTTTGCTGGGTGGCGGCAGTTTAAACTACTGCGCTGCCGTGTTGCCGCTGTCACACGATTTTCCATAATTATATGATTTCCTAAAGTGGAATGGGCTGTTGATGGGCCTATATTTCATATAAATGCTAGAATTGATTTGTTCATCATTTGTTCTATTTTCTCTGGCAGCTCTGATATCTGCTGGTTGCTGCACCAACTCCTGCAGGAGCGTAAAGCTTTGGGACAGGTGAGTCGCATGCACACACTTTTAGCTCCTGTTTTAAGCTCCTTCTAGTGGTCTCTTCAGCTGCTCAGTGCTCCACTGTGTTGACTAAGGGAGCTGCTGATGTTGTCTCTCTGCTGTTTGGTGCTGGGCAGGTGGAGGCAGAGAGGGCTTAAGAGCTGTAGTGCTCTCAACCCTCTACTCAAACCAGACTCTCAAGAAAAAACAAGATCCAAGCAATGAGCTGATGTTCAACCCATTGGTGATCATTCCCATTGGGTTCCTCACTACAGGCGGCAGATTGTACTTTGTCATAAGATCTATAGTTAATGTAAAAATATTGATACGTTTATAAAAACATTACAGCTTTTTCTGATTAATTTGTGACGACGTGTGAACACACAACCATGTATCACATTTTAAATATTAATTTAACTGTTGAAACCTATCTGTATACATGTTTTATTTAAAGTAATTTTACAGTTCATCCAATGGTTTTTAATACCATGCATTGAAGCCTCTTCCACAAAACATACATATAATTCTGGTCGGGAAATACAAATAAGCATATTGACTCTGGCAATAGCTGAATCCACCTCAAGTTTCTTGCCAAGGACAACATGTTTCAAGCTTACAATTAAAAAAGCATCACGATAACAGTCTAATTTGTTTTTGCCCGAGCATGTTTTTTTATAAAGAGCTTGAACGCATCAGAATGTCCCTCAATGTCACCTCTGTTGAAGTTAGCGCCGTTAGCGCTGTTATTAGCCGAGCAGGAAGTGATGGCCACCTATGTTCTCAATCAGCTCAATCCGGAGCTACAACCCTGACTCATAGAGCAATATCTGGGGAAGCTGGCTGTGTGAGTGTGTGTGTGTGTGTGTGTGTGTGTGAGAGTGTGTGTATGGGGTCACCCCCATGTGTGTGTGTATGACCCCTGCTTTAATGACCCCTTGGCCGCAGGGTGAGTGATGGCGCCGGGTTAATATTTAATGATGACGCAGTTCTTAATGGGTGAATAAATCAGCCTCCCATCTTTAACTGGAGAGGACACCAGCCCTACATTCTGCTGAGATCAGGCTCCACACACACACACACACACACACACACACACACACACACACACACACACACACACACACACACACACACACACACACACACACAGCACACACGCAGTAATTGCACCTGTTTTTCTTGTCTTCCAGCTTTGATGCCTCCTGACCATGACATGCCTCTTGATCAGATGCTGCTGTGATACCCCCCCCCCCCCCCCCCCCCATGAGACTGAAGAGGACGGATAGAAGATGGAGGCACAACCGGATGGAGAAACAATCGTGCAATAAAAAAAAACAAGCAGTGATGGCGAAGGGAGCCAATGAGTGAAACAAGGAGATAAAACACTGGAAACATTGGAACATTCTGCTGCTGCAAAGCATTTCCCCTGTGGACCACCAGAAAAGATGGAGGGCTGAATCCCCGCATTGCCAAAAATGAAGATAGGGAAATACGTAAGACAGCTGAGAATCTTGGCGTGGCCAACAAACTGGTCTACCTCTCTGGATGAAAGAGCCGGTCCATGGAAGAGCCACACCGGAAGTCTCTTCACGGTCACAAGCCGGGGTGGTTTTCAAACTCAACATGTGATGACGGCAGTAACCACTTTTACCAAGTCATTGCGGACCTGGAAATTAAAAGTACAAGAGAAATTACTGCGTCATTTTAACTTATTTAAAAGATACTTGTCTTCTGTTACAACTCTGGCATTTAGAAGCTCCACTAAAAGTAGCATTGTACTCACCAGAGGAATGGCTGAGCTCTGGCAGCATGGCCAACCCAACGGGAGAGAGACGCCAGAGGTCAGACCATCAGAGGTCAGACCATCAGAGGTCAGACCATCAGAAGTCAGACCATCAGAGGTCAGACTATCAGAGGTCGTACACAAGCCCGTTTATTGAGGAAAACCTCCACTGACCCCCAGCTGGTGGGGTCTGGTGGGAGTTGCAGCTTTATCCAACATTCCTGTTTCCTACTCTGATCTGCAACAATTAGTTGATTAATTAATTGATGATCTATTTAACATTATGAGTTATTGTTTATAATAGAATGCCAACATTCTTTGGTCTCAGCTTCTAAAATGTGAATATTTTGTGGCTTTTCCGGTCTTTTGGATTTTGAACCGTCGGACAAAACTATGACACTACTACACAACTACGTCCTTGGGTTTTGGCAATTTGTGACGAATTCAGACAAAAAAATCGATCAATTGACAAAATGATTGATGGATAATGAAAATGATTGTTGTTGCAGCCCTTCTCTCATCCAACAAATATCAGCCTTGTTACAGTTTACTAACACAGCTGAGATTACATATTCTTACTGCTGCTTCCACTTCCACCAGTAAACCCCTAGAAGGCTTTTATTGTGAAATGTTTTTTATAAATGCAATGTACCTTTTCCACCAGTGAAACCCTGGAAGGCTTATGAGCCTCATCGTTGCTCACGGCTTAGCGTGACATGAGTATCTCCGCCCGTATTAAAAAGAACTGAATAAATACGATAAACTCTGATGGATGTCAACGCTTCTGCTAAATTGAGGGTTTCGTTAAAGCTTGTGTTTATTTCCCTTCTTTTTGTCACCAGATCTCAGCAATTCACTTGATTGGAGCTGAAACAATTAGTCGATGATGAACAGCTACTTTTTTTTTACAATGTGGTTGTTGTCACTGAATATGTTGAATACGACACTGAAAGCCAGACTGTAATAAAGACAAATTATATTGAAAGACAAACAAACAATAGCGTCCGTTTGGAAATACGACAGCAGTTCATTCAAATTGGGAGAAGTTGACACAGCAGTTACCAGCACAGCTCTCATTTACCTCCGTTTGATTTGAATAAGCTAACAGAGGAGTCGAAAGCCAAAAATGATTAAAAAAAGGAATTTGGAGTTGGTACATTTTTCAATGTGTAATGTTACCATGTTAAATGAGGGAATACATCAAGAAAGAAGTAGTCATTTTCTATAGACTTCTATACAACCAGAGGAGTCGCCCCCTGGTGGTCAGGAGAGAGAATGCAGCTTTAACACATGAAGCATAGACTTCTATACAACCAGAGGAGTCGCTCCCTGATTGTTAGGAGAGAAAATGCAGCTTTAACACATGAAGCATAGACTTCTATACAACCAGAGGAGTCGCCCCCTGGTGGTCAGGAGAGAGAATGCAGCTTTAACACATGAAGCATGTACTTCTATACAACCAGAGAAGTCGCCCCCTGGTGGTCAGGAGAGAGAATGCAGCTTTAACACATGAAGCATAGACTTCTATACAATCAGAGGAGTCGCCCCCTGGTGGTCAGGAGAGAGAATGCAGGTTGTAAGACACTCCCACCCACATCAGCTTCCCTCAGCAGAACCGGAGGTTGCGGCCTCGTTGTTATAGCTTGGGAGGATTCATTAACAGCAACAACATGTCCGTCAAGTGTCTCTTGTGCGGTCGTCATGTACATAGTCAAGTTGCCGTCAACCACTCGCTATTCCTAAAGCTAACTAAAGTGCATCTGTTGCCTAAACCCAACTTCCTGTGAGAACATAAATTTAGTATAGAAAGACACTAATTTTGAAACGCTGTGTTGGTCACTGCTCATTGGTTTGGTGTTTTAGGTTTCTAAGTAGTAGAATAATCTTTCGAGTGTGTGACAGATGTACAGCTCTATCCACCGTGGGTGGGTTAGCGGAGACTTCTTGGGTTTAATGAATAAATGCTCCCACATACTCACACCTCCAAAACTCTGTGTTGTGCTTTGCTCTGACGGAGGAAAAATATCTTTCATTGAAAGCACAGATGCAAAGAGTCCAAGGTCAAGAAGGAACCGCGTAATGACTCACAGACTTAGCAGAACAGAACTTGAGGTTTGTGTAGAAAATGTTTGTTTTGTTCGAATCATTCACTATAGATCCACCAGGGCCGGTTTGTTTCGCTTGGCTCCAGCAGGATGAGGGGGATTTACTTTATTTTCTGGATTTTCACCAGCAGATGAAATGATCAGTGTTGTCCCAATAAACTGGGTGCTTGGATGTGTGGGGCGCACAGTGGCTCACTACATAAACACATCGGACTACAGACATCCACCAATATCTGTATAATCTCTTCACCCCCTTTTTTTTGGATTGAAGAATTATAATATATTATCAAAGACATTTATGTTTTTCAAAGAGTAGTATATCTGTTTAGTTTTATAAATATATGACTACAGTTATTATTTTTGACTTCTTGGGTATTATATAACTAATTATTATAACCAGAGATGTATGTATAAGCTAATAAAGTATCTTTCTGTAAAATGCACTCCTTTGTTCATTGTGTCCTTGTGCTTTTTGTTGGTGAATATGAGTTCTTAAAGGAATAGTTTAGTCTCTGAGACCGAGACGAGAAGCTCATTACAAATCTCATATCTGCATAACATATGGAGCTCAATAGGCTAGTATTTATGCCAAATAAAGACTGGCAGCAGGAGAGAAACTAAAGGTCCACTTACTAGTGTTTTCGGTGCTTTCGACTGCATCTCATGGTCTTCGTCAAATGAGTAGAACTGGCCCACTGTCATCATGTGTGTTAAGTATAGTTTAGTAACTTAGGCCAACATGTCAGGGCTTTAATTCATTTTGTTCAAAGAAAAAAAGTTCAATGAAATCTGAAGTAAAGAAGTGAAAATGAAACACCAAAGTATGTATTACATGTAAGTGCCTCCAGAATGTCAGGTGTTAATTATGAAAATAAACACTATTATTATGTTATTATAATATCACCTGAACAAAATCCCATTTCAAACGATGGTTTTATCCCCGGCTCCTCAAGACAAGACCAGCTGCTCAGGTGGAAAACAAAGAAAAGACTTTGACAGTGAACGCTTTGCTTTACGTTTCGTAATATCATCCAAATGAGCTGAGAGGCTGGTAACTGGGTGAAATCTGTCAAATAAAAGAAAAGAATATTTTGCACAAACACATTGGTCCATCCAATCAAATTCAATTCTGTTTATTTTGTATAGCCCAAAATCACAAATACAAATTTGCCCCGGTGGTCAGCGGTCATGCAGTGTGAAATATTTTTGAAAAAGTGTGTTGGTAGAATATCCAGCAGCAGGAGGAGGATTTCAGATGTTGTTTAATGTCTACTAGGCTTCTTTGGTTCATTGAGTGAAATTGTGTCATGATATTTGAATGGATGCTATTTAAAGATGACAGCACACATCCTGTGGTTGCTGTGGAGCCACCGACTGCTTGTCTTATTCTCTGAATTTTATCAGCAAAATAGGAGTCAGATTGATTGCATGCCCAGGTGGATTGGAGCGTAGCCGTTACCGACACCGGAGGGTTTGTTAGCCTGTCGACGCTAGCAAATAAGGCGCGTGTATTGTTTTGGTTTTTGGCTATGATGTCAGAGAAGAAGGCCTGTCTTGCATTTCTAAGTTCAAAATTATAATTGTGAAGTCTCTCTTTATAGATACCACAGTGAACCTGGAGATTAGTTTTCCGACCCTCTCTTTTCTCTATTCTGACCAGCGTGGCATTTCTCCAAGGGGATCTTTTCTTACCCGAGACAACCTTCACCTTAGTGGGTGCAATGGCGTCAATACAATTTTTAACTTTATAATTGAAGCCATCCACAAGCTCATTGACTGAGATGCAAGAGAGGCCTGGTGTGGAGCAGAACTTCTGAATAA
Organism: Taurulus bubalis; assembly: GCF_910589615.1. Lineage (NCBI taxonomy): Eukaryota > Metazoa > Chordata > Actinopteri > Perciformes > Cottidae > Taurulus > Taurulus bubalis. The sequence continues at coordinate 25,446,530 of NC_136602.1, read as the reverse complement.
ATAGTTCACTGGTGTTTTCAGTGATGTCACGCTTTGTCACAACCTTGGTTTGGACATTTGTGTGGAGAGAGATTGCACTCAAAGAAAACACAGGAATGATCAGAGAGTGCAACATCAGTCACAGCAACCTTGAAATGTCCAGACCTTTGGTGATGATTAGGTCTAGTGTGCCCCTTGTTGAGGGTGGGACCTGTTACATGCTGACAGGGTTCATACACATTCTGACCAATGGATCCATGACTTTTCCATGACTTTAAGCCAAATTTCCATGAGCAAACATTTAGTGAAATCTGGGTGTAAACAGTAAAAAGTGAGTAAATGTAGTATTTAAACTAACAATGAGAATACAAAGCATACAGTAAACCTTAAATGACACAAATGAATGAGACAATAGTTTGATTAAAAGAATAAACATTTATATAGATGCCTGTATGTATGCCTGCTTATATTTTGAGCGTCTTTCTTTTAAAAGCATATTCATTATTTCAAACTCAGCGTTCATGAACACATGAATATAACACATTTACATGACTTATACTAAACTTTTGGGATTTTATTTTTTTCAAGGACTTTCCAGTCCTGGAAATAACCATTTATAAATTCCATGACTTTTCCAGGTTTTTCATGAGCGTAAGAACCCTGTTCTGAGTCAGGTCATAGTTATCAAGGACACCCCATAGCTCTATAGACCCTCTGTCCTGGGGATTATCAACATGGATATTAAAATCACCAACCACGACAACACAATCAAAATCAATACAGATTATAGACAGCAGTTCAGTAAACTCATAAAAGAAGGTTGCACAGTATATAGGAGGTCTATAAATGTTGAGAAAAAAAACTTGCGTGGAATTGAGAGCCACATATTCAAAGGCGGTAAAATGACTCATTATATAAAATATAACTCCACCTCCTTTCTTATGCGCTCTTGTTTCACTCATGAAACTGAAGTTGGGAAGTGTTGCTTCAATAAGAACAGCTGCACTGTTATCTTGGTCTAACCAAGTTTCGGTTAAAAACCAAAAATCAAGTTTGTGCCTAATAATGAAATCATTGATTAAAAATGTTTTTCCTGACAGAGACCTGACATTTAATAAAGCTACGTTTAATGTGTTTAAAACTCTATTTGCCCTATTTCTTTGGACAGGCTGACGAGGAATGAATGTTAAATTGGATAAATCTGCAGATTGACTAATGTTTCTTCGCAGCCTGACCTTTCTTTTTCTATAAGGAAGGACAAGAATTAAGAAGGCTAACTTCATACAGGCCTGACTGTTCTTGGAGATAATCAGTGGTGTCATTAACCTTGCAGTCCAGACCCAAAATATATAAAGTCATGTCTTCATCAGGTAGTGGAGATAGAGGATGGTTGTGGAGATGTTGTGGAGGCGGGAGAGGGGCACGGCGCTATAGGGAGATCACTCTCTGCCTTACACACACACACGCACACGCACACACACACACACACACACACACACACACACACACAGTGCTGCCCCATCAATAACATGTGTGCATTCTCTATTTATTTTTATTTAATTATAGCAGAAGTGCATTTGCATGCTCTGTATGTGCGTTCAGTGTACAGACAACAGATGGCTGGTTGCCAGAGGAAATGTCGCCCTATTTTTTATTAGCTGGGATGATTTTAATATGTGCCACCCACCCACCCACTGCTGTCAGTATGACACCCTGCAATAGAATGCAATACAATATAATATTGTAACGCGCAATAAAATCCCAAATTGCCACTGTAGAACCACAGACTCTTCTGGATAGAGTTACGTAAGTTTGTACAGTGAGAGTAATGCACTGTAACAGCAATGGCCTGCAGTAAAAATACAAACACAACCAAAATGCCGTGCTGTGTTTTAATACGAGTACATACTATCTGATGCATTGTGATATACCAGAAATAAAATAGGGTTTGCCAGCTGTCTCACTGAGATTTGAATCTACTTTATTCTCCGGGCCAAGTATTTAAATCCTGAGTTAGCTCCGCCCTCTTACTGCCAGCCCCAAGGCTGAGGGCCTATTTTGGGGTTTTTGGCATGGAAATGTGGAGAAGTGGGCAGTTTGAGCGGGCGGTCATAAGTGAGCAATGGGCAGTGAGGCGGACAGTCAAGTTAAATGTGGGCATCTATCCTGTGCATATTAGTGCCCTCGCATCGCTGCAGACACACACTCCTTTCCGCCTCATTGAGCCCGGCTTGTTCTTACATAATTGTCCGCTGAGCCGCGAACAAACTGCTGGCTAACGCGACCTCGTGTTTCCACAGTTTTTTTTTAGTCTCGGCTAATCCTGGATTGTGAGAACTCTTTTCCCAGGGGTCCCTGCAGGGGCCCTTGCTCCAAGCAATCGTAATCTGTCAGCAAAGAAAGTGTTTTGACCGTTTCATTGAAAGGTGGGATGCAAAATAGTGACGGCACTTTGCATTACGCAATGTAAGACGTGGCTTCTGTCACTCATCATGTCTTCAGAAGGAAGCGGTGAGTTATGATGCAGGCCAGCTTCTCTGCTTAAGGCTCTGGTGTGTGTGTGTGTGTGTGTGTGTGTGTGGGGGGGGGGGGTTGATGAGTGGGTGTGTGAGAGACAGCAGCTTGTAACTTTGCATCAGAAATGAACACTGACATGCTGCAGTCTCTGCTACTAAACTAAAACCGCAGGAGGTTGATACAAAGTCTACAGCAGCACGAGCTGGGCATTGCTTTAAAACACATATTAAGAATATAAACACAAAAAGTACAACAAATCTATCTCACTTGCTACTTGGGTGTAAATGCTTACACAACCTGCAGTTGGTTGAGAAATTGGGCGCGTATCGCAAATGGTCACGGTTACATTTGCCGGTGATGGCTCTCAATGAATCTGAGAAACGATGAGGATTCTGCTGAGTGAGCTAATGCCCCCAAATAAACAGAAACTAACACATTTTACTTTCACAAAATGACACGTAAGGAGGAGGTTAGAGTGGTGGAGGATCGGCAGCAGCTGGCACTGTTTGCATGAGCGTGATCTTCAGAGAAAAGGCCTTTGCTCTAAGCCGTTCTACAATCTTTAAAGGCCTCATCTCTGTATTTTTTATGTGTGTGTTTGTGCTGGAAGACGCATAAAAGAAGTGAATCAACTCATCAGAAGTGATTTTGTATGATGACGTCTGCATTTACAGTGGCTCTGAGTGGTCAAACAACTTCAGGGTGTTTATAGAAGTCTGATTGGTACAATGTGGGGTTGTGTTTATTTAACATTGTCGACTTGGTGCGCAAAGGCAAGAACAGCCATCTTTCAGCCACCAAACCGCTGTTTGTCTCCCCGTAGAACCAGAAGTAAACATGATTTATTTATCACGTAACTTGCGTACTTCAGTGACGACACTTTTGTAGTCAAACAAATATCTATTCCTCAATCTAAGTAGTTTTGGTGGCTAAACCTCACTTACTTGTTTCGTAGGAAAATGCATAATGTCCTAACTCAGGGGTCAGCAACCTTTCCTATCCAAAGAGCCATTTTGCCCTTTTTTCCACACAAAAAAATGTGTCTGGAGCTGCAAAAGCTATTTGATATCACAACTTCTGAAGTTTTATATATAGTCATAATATATATATATACAAAAAACGATAGTTTGTTGTATTTATGAAATTATAGAACAAGAATAAAGACCATTTTTGACATTGTATTGCTATTTTACCTGTTTATAACTATCAAACGAAAGTTACGAAGGTAACTACGGTTCTATGAATCCTGGATGACTGCCAGAGGCAGTGTTTTCACACTGGATATCTTCCGTCTTGCGCTTGCGCAGTTCGAGTACATATACCAAAAATGTCACGTGTGACCTCGGATGAGTCCCCAGCCGGGTATAACTTCCGGCCTCATCCTGAGATCATGTCCTGCGGAATCTTCTCGCGAAACCAAGAGATTCCGAGTGACCAAGAACTCTGGCGGTCATCCAGGATTCATAGAACCTACATACTACCTTCGTAACTTTTGTTCTATTTCATCCTTACTGACCGCCAGAGGCAGTGTTTTCACACTGGATGACATATACCAACAAAGTCAAGAGGAATGTACAGGAACCTACCTCGTCTGACTCAGGCAGAGGAATGTGGACGAAGAACCGCACCCAATGGGTGAGGGGTGGCAACGTTCACTCTGTAGTATCTGGTAAAGACAAGAAGCTGCTCCGACCGCCGTATACCTGCGGTGGCCTCGACATAGGCTCTGAGGACCCGCACTGGGCACAGTAGCCCTGACCTCTCCTCTCCCAATGGAGGGTTAAACTGTGCGAGCTGGATAGGTTGGTTGAGGTGCGAGCGTGTCAGCACCTTCGGAAGAAATGCTGCATTAGGCCATAGTGTAACACCAGAGCCATCTGAGTTCCACCTCAAACAGGATTCACTCACCGACAGGGCGTGTAACTCGCCTACCCGCTTTGCCGAAGTAATGGCAAGGAGAAAGACGGTCTTTGCTGACAGCCATCGCAGCTCTGCCTCTGTTGTCTCAAAGGGAGGTGAGCATAGGGCGTCCAGTACCACGAGGGGCCCTCGGGGTGCTCGGAGGTCGCAGTCGCTGAGCCCCCCTCAAGGAGAGGGACACAAGCTTGTGGCTCCCCACAGTGCCGTTGTCGATCCTAGCATGCTGCCATGAGATAGCAGCTACGTAAACCCTCAGGGTAGAGGGAGACCGGCCCCTATCTAGGAGGGACTGCAGAAACTCGAGTACAGTAGGCACAGGGCACTGTACCGGGTCTTCTTTGTGAACCCCGCACCAGTCGGAAAACAGCCTCCATCTACACTCGTACTGTAGACGGGTAGATGGCGCTCTGGCATTTAGAATCGTCGTCCTGACTGGTTCTGTGCAGCTGCTCAGCAGCTGGTCGGGCCCTGCAACGGCCAGGCCCCTAGGTGAAGGCGCCTGGGGTCGGGATGCCAGATCAGACCGCCTAGCTGCGATAGGAGATCCTTCCTGTCGGGGAGGCGCCATGGCGTCCCGCGACAGAGTCTGTGCAGCAGAGGGAACCAAGTCCTGGCGGGCCATAAGGGGGCCACCAGCACCAGCCTGTGGCCCTGCTGAAGAACCCTGAGGAGCGTTGGCAAGATCAGGGCAATTGGGGGGAAAGCATAAAGAAAGCCCTCCGGCCACGTATGAGCCAGGGCATCTTGACCCAGAGGACTGGTCCTCTCTACCAGGGAGAACCAGCGGGGGCAGTGGGTCGAACTCTCTGAGGCAAAGAGATCCACCTCTGCTCTGCTGAAGAGGCCCCAGATGCTGTGCACGACCTCTGGGTGAAGCCGCCACTCCCCCGGTGGAAGCTTGTGACGGGAGAGGGAATCTGCAATCTGGTTCCGCTCTACTGGTAAATGCATTGCCCGAAGGCTGGTCAGGCGAGGGGCTGCCCAGGTTAGAAGGGCACGGGAAACCCGTAGCAATCCTGCAGACCTGGTGCCCCCATGATGGTTTATGTGGAACACGGTCGATGTATTGTCCGACCGAACAAGTACATGTTTCCCTCTCAAATGTGGAAGGAAATGTCTGAGCGCTAGGTGCACAGCCTGTAGCTCCAGGACATTGATATGTTTCCTGCGTTCTTGAGCGGGCCACTGCCCTCGAGCAGTCCTGCTCTGCCACACTGCACCCCACCCTGAGAGGCAGGCATCTGTCGTGACGACCTCCCGACGGGATGGGATCACGCCCATGGGAATGCCTCCTGACAGGTATGCTCTCTCCCTCCACGGGGATAGAGCTCGGAGGCACTGCTGTGACACTCTTACTGTCCTGTGCCTGTGGCACTTGACGTCCAAGTGAAGGCTGTTCAGCCATCTCTGCAAGGGGCGCAGTGACAGCAAGCCCAAGGGAACGACAGCTGAGGCAGCTGTCAATTTGCCTAAGAGGCGAAGAAAGAGGATGTAGGGCAACCGCCTGCCCCCTCGGAAGAGGGGGAGGCTGCGGAGGATGCTGTCCACACGCTGGGATGACGGACAGGCTCTCATAGTGGCCGCGTCCAGAGCTAGACCGATGAAGGTTATGCTCTGAGAAGGGATCAGAGAGCTCTTCATGTTTACCCTGAAGCCCCACAGGGCCACATGAGAGAGAAGGCGAGCGGTATCTGTCGAGACGACCTCCCGACATGATGGGATCACGCCCATGGGAACGCCTCCTGACAGGTATGCTCTCTCCCTCTACGGGGATGCGGGGTGCGGGCATGTCTCGGCGAAGGCCGGAGAACTGCTGCCTGGTCTGAACGGCCTGCAACAGTTCGCTGAAGCGCCTGCAGAGCAGCTGAGCCGAAAAGCTCCCCGGGTTCGACTGGGACAGTACGGAGGGTCCGCCTACATGCCTCTGACACGGGTGACTGTGCCAGCCAAACCTGGCGGCGGGTCTGAACCAGGGTTGACATCATGCGCCCGAGTTCCCTTGACATGAGTGCAAACGCCTGCAGTGAAGCGTCACTGAGGCTGGTGGCAGTTGTGTCGAAGGTAGCCTGCTGCAGAGAAACTGAGAGGACAAGCATAAGATGAGAGAGGGAATTGCCAATACGGCCCATGCGTGCTGCCATGTTGTAAGCTTGGCAAAGCAGGTCGTCCGTGATCCGACATTGCAGTCGAGGACACATGGTGTCCGGCCTCAGAGTCTCCTCAGGGGAAACTATGAGAGATGCAATAGTTGGCTCGACGGGTGTCATGTGCTCTTGCCGCCTCCTGCATGGACGCCAGGATTCGGGCATCTGCCGAGAGACGGGAGTGAGCCTTGGGGTTCCTCCAACATACGTGCAACTCCCTCAGATATTCCTCTGAGGGAGGAACAGAAAAGGTGGCAGGGGCGGGAACGCGCCTGAAGAAAGCACTAGCCGGTGCGGGTTCCGGCTGCTTTAAATCCAGTTGCAGGTGTGCCAGTGCCATGCGAATGACGGACCCCATGGAGTCGTTGACTGGCCCCTCCGAAGGAGTATGGGCTGAGGAATGGGAACCAGGCCCGGAAGAATGGAAGGCCTGCCCGTCACTGTATTCAGTAAAGAAATTGCCGGACGCTGTCAACGAGACAATGTCCTCCTCTAGGACCGGTTCCTCTAGGACCGGCTCGGCCAGGGGTGGATCTGATGCCCCAGTCCCCCCCGCACTAGGGTGGAGGGTCAGGAGAAGAGACTTCATCTGAGCTAGTTCGGCAGTCAGTAGCTCCACCCTAGAAGTCAACCTTCCGGATTTAGCTCTCCTAGGAGGGGAGGGTGGGATGGAGAGACCCTCCATTAGGTGCTCGAGGCCCAGACAGGAGGGGCAAAGGTCATGGCCGTCTTCAGGCTGGAGGGGAGCCAAACAGGTCCCACAGCCGGCAAGGTCAAACATGACCGTGACTCAATGTTCTACCAGTAGCTCCAGCGCCTCTTCTAGAGCACCAAGCTAGTGGTAGGGAAAAGAAAAGAAGGAAGCACCATCCTGTGGCAACAGGTCAGGCACAGTCTGTCTAGGAGAGGGGAGAGCAGCGCTCTCTTCACAAGTCCAGCAGCTGTGTTCCTCGGTTTCCTCCAGTCAGCTTCAGCGAGAGCACTGAGCTAGTGGGGAACCGGCCGAGTGGCAATAGGTCAGGCACAGTCTGTCTAGGAGAGGGGAGCGCAGCGCTCTCTTCACTAGTCCAGCAGCTGTGATTATTGGTGATCAGCCAGTAAGCTTCAGCGCTTTCTTCAGAGCACTGTGCTACTGTTGAGACAGGCCGGCACAGTCTGTCTTCTGACAGCTACTACTTCTTTTCTCTGTTTAGTAGCTGTCAGAATTAGCGTGGTCTCGGTTAGCCTGCTTCCTCCTAGCTTAGGGACACTTCGCCACTATAACAGCCGCAATATCTGCCGACATTGATGCACGCGCACAGTATCGTCAACGACTCACCCCGCAGCGCCACCAAGTCAGTCCGCACGGGACGCTCTGGTCGCTTATGCCGGCCGCGACGGTGTAGCAACTTAGCCGCGCCGAGTGGCGCGCCCGTTAGCACTCCGCTAATTAGCCGGAGCGCTCCTTAGAGCGCCCTGCCAATCGTGGGATCTGCAGCTGTCGGCAAATAATGTTAGTCGATCTCACCCGATACTTCACGGTGTAGAGGTGATGACCGGGGATGGGTACGCTGCCTGGCTCGACGGTCCGGATGCCGAGCGCACCGTTCCCTCCTACGAGGGTACAGCTTGTCGCACCCTTTGGAGGGCGAGAGACCCGCGACTCCGACCGGAGGTCACAAGGCTACCAGTGACGAGCTCTGTTTACACAACTTCAGCTTTAGCTGATGCTAACACGTTCGTTAGCCTGCGTTCGTTAGCCTGCGATCTCAGGATGAGGCTGGAAGTTATGCCCGGCTGGGGACTCATCCGAGGTCACAAGTGACATTTTTGGTATACGTACTCGAACTGCGCAAGTGCAAGACGGAAGATATCTAGTGTGAAAACACTGCCTCTGGCGGTCAGTAAGGATGAAATAGAATTCTTATGAAGAGGAGACAAAAAATAGTCATGTGTCGGCTACATTAAGATCAATTAAAAGCACAACTATGCAAACCTTGAATACTGTCTATAAATGTGGCTCATGTGGTAGAGTGTTCGCCCTGTAGTCACAAGGTAGCAGGTTCAATCCCTGTCTTCACGTGAGTTTTACATTTTAAACTCACATCTTTTGCTACGTGAGCTCCGCAAACGGAGGAGGACGGATCCGTCTTTACTAGCGGACGCCTCAGTGTCTCATGAGCTGCCACAGAACCAGCAGCAGGAGTTGAGTCTGGAGACTTGATCAGTTTCCTGAAAGTATATTTACTTTGCTCAGTTTACTGCAGCAGTTGAGGAATCGCTCTTCTGCAGCTTGACACCTTTCAGTTTTTTGCTAATTTTGCGCCACATATCAAGCAGACAGGTCAGCAGCATCGTTGGCAGTGAAAGCAAATGAATACGTCCACGCAGAATTAAACGCTCCACTTTCCTCCGTGATATTTCTTTTTTATTTATTTATTTATCCGTTGATAATTTAGCGAGCGCGGGGCTCTGAATCACGAGTAGCCACCTGCAGGAAAGAGGCTTAACAGCTACGTGACAGGCCGTGACGCACATTTTAGTTAAATTAATATTTAAACATTTATTTTGATTTTTAGTGACCCAATATTACCTAAAACTCCAAGATAAGAGGAATTCCCTTTGAAAGTTTTTCCACAAAAAAAGAATAAAATAAAAACGTCTTTTTTTTATTGTCAAAGCCTCAGGGAGTCGCAACAGACGGGCTAAAGAGCCGCATGCGGGTCCGGAGCCGCGGGTTGCCGACCCCTGTCCTAACTGCACACCTGCATGAACATGATTAGAGGTTACTTAAGGCCGTGTTTAAAGATGTTTTAATGAGCAATAAATAATAGATTTTGGAAGCACTGGAATAACTACACACTATTTAGCATTAGTAAAGCATGAGTAAACACTTAATTCATAATTTATAAAGCATTGTTCCAACAAGAACACTCATTAGTAACTCATTAGTATGCGATTCATAAACACAGTTATACATGTTTTATTCTTTATTAATAAGATTTACTATTATGCGTTTCATGATTGGGTTTTCATACTTTATAAATGATGGATTCCCCATTTGTAAATTAAGTATTAAGGACTTATAGATGATTAAAAAGATAATTTATGAAATGTTAGTAAAAGATTAAGTATTATTATTTATACATATAATGATTTAGATATGCACTAATGGTTAGGACTATGTTAACATGTGCTTTATAAACATGTTTTAATACTGAAATTCATGATTAATTCAGGTATTACTACTAGTTAGTTCAGTATTAGTTAAGTATGTTCTGTGACCATCTAAAGTGAAGACTATCTATAGTTTACAAAGCATTAATGCATGTCATGATTAATTCAGTAGTTACTACTAGTTAGTTCAGTATTAGTTAAGTATGTTGTGACCTCATCTAAAGTGAAGACTATCTATGCTTTATAAAGCATTAATAAATGACATTGAAAGGCCAGCAGCCTCAAAGCTAACACAAGTCTCAGTTATCTTCGCAACAGAAAAAGGAAATAGACACAAAGTGATAAAGAACATTAATATGATGGTGATGGGGCGATGCCCGTCAGTGGTGAGTGTTCATGTTGGAACAATGCTTTATAAATGATGAAATAAGTGTTTACTCACACTTAACTAATGCTGAATTACGTGTAGTTATTATAAAGTGCTACCTAGATTTCTAAATTAATAGGACATTCTGGGCAATTGCAGTTAGCATGTCTGGTTCTTCATCATACTCATATTGTTGTGTTGCGTTATATTGATTTAATTATTTTGCTAATTATTTGTATGTTGACATTTATTGTGCAACCTCTAAGAACGTGTCAGTAGGAGGACTATTATAATTGTGTGTACTAGGTTTGCCTTTATCTGTTAGGTGGAGTCGTGTTGCTGGCGTGGCAAGGATGTTGTTCCACCTTCTACGGTGCCAATAGCTCTGGAAAGATGCTAATAGACAAAATCTCTCTATCTGATGGGTTAGGGTTAGTTTCTGAATCAAGGTGCAGCAAAGGCGGTGGTTAGTGTATTTCTGCTTGGTCTCATGTCTTGAACAGTTCACACATAGTGCTCGAGCGCCTGTGCCGGTGTGCCTGTTGACCCAGGCACATTCATCGTAGTTTTCACCATAGGTGAATTCTACACTGAAGCTAGATTTAGTCTCTGTGAGACAATTGCTCCAGTTCATTAAAATTAATGAATTTCACTGTTAGATCTACCAATGTGAAATGGATTATGAATGCTGCATCAAGTCTTTTTACTAGAATAGAGAGATTATTTCAGACCTGCTCGATTTCATCAATGGTCTTTGAGGCAAGTCACGCTTCTCAAGTCTTGTCTCTGTGACTTTACAGCTAAGCGTGTAGATGCCGGTTCTTTTCATCTGTTTGCACATCAGTGTATTCATACTGCAGACTGAAAGAAAGCAGCTCTGAGCGACCTTGTCAGAGTGATCATACCTTTATTCAGCAGCAGCACATTGAATCAATGCCTGTGCTACAAACCGATGCTGAATGCGCTTTCAGCCTTTATGCTCAATTGACTGGACTCTGGGTTCTTTGGTTTGGAAAAGTCCAATCCGGTCTTAAAATGCATGTATTACAACTATCTGCATATCTAAATAATGCTATGGTAACTGGGACATGTCATTCATTAAAACATGCTGCAAATTAGGACATCTTGTGATCCCAATTCAAAGTCCAAAGTCACAAGTTCAACAGCATTTAGAGAATGAAGGCTGGAGGATAACCCCGATCACCCGGCCATTGACCTTGGCTGAAGAGAAAGAACACAACCCAAGTAGCATACTCAACCATCGGACGGAAAATGGAAGATATGGAATGTGGCCCATCTGGTAAGCACAAGGTTACTGTATAGCCATCTGGGTTTGTAGTGGTCTCACCAACAAAACTTCATGACTCAAGGTCAGACTTAGATTTAAAACTAAATCTGACAACCTTTATCAGCCGATTGATAGTTATCAGCAATCTCTCATTAAAGCAAAGCTTTTGTCCAATGATAAAACATTGTATCTAGAAAGTAACCCACATGGTTGTGGTTTGGCAATGACCTTTGAACGTGTAAGGTTAGACTCTGATCTTAAATGGTTATGGTTAGGCATTGACCTGTAATTGGACTCAATGATAGAGGTGTAGAGTATGGACTCAATGATGGAGGAGTAGAGGATGGACTCAATGATGGAGGAGTAGAGGATGGACTCAATGATGGAGGAGTAGAGGATATACTCAATGATGGAGGAGTAGAGTATGGACTCAATGATGGAGGTGCAGAGGATGGACTCAATGATGGAGGAGTAGAGGATATACTCAATGATGGAGGAGTAGAGGAAGGACTCAATGATGGAGGAGTAGAGTATGGACTCGATGATGGAGGAGTAGAGGATATACTCAATGATGGAGGTGTAGAGTATGGACTCGATGATGGAGGAGTAGAGGATATACTCAATGATGGAGGAGTAGAGTATGGACTCAATGATGGAGGAACAGAGGATGGACTCAATGATGACTGTGTATAAGTGCACCCTCATTGTCTTTGGAAGGTTGAATTTCTTCAGCTGCCTCATGAAGAACATCCTCTACTGAGCCTTCTTGACGATGGAGCTGATGTTCAGGTCCTACTTGATGTCCTGGGTTAGGATGGAGCCCAAGAAGAGGAAGGACTCCACAGCGTTGATAGAGGAGTCACACAGGGTGATGGGGGAGGGTGGGGCTGAGTTCTTCCTGAAGTCCACAACCATCACCACTGTCTTCAGGGTGTTGAGCTCCAGGTTGTTTTGGCTGCACCAGGTGGTCAGTCTCCCACCTGTAGGCAGACTCGTCCCCACCAGAGATGAGTCCAGTGAGGATGGTGTCATCCGCGAACTTCAGGAGCTTGACGGACCAGTGACTGGAGGTGCAGCTGTTGGTGTACAGGGAGAAGAGCAGATGGGACTTCACCCCCACCACACACACACACACACACACACACACACACACACACACACACACACACACACACGAGACAGAGAACTCGAGGCACTTACTCAATTAGCTCTCCATTGAGCTACAATAGGCACCCCCTGACAATAGATGGAGGGGTTACCGGCGGAGCGGTGTTCCGCTCCTCGGTTTTAACACAACGATGGGTCAGACACGCGTCTGTTGCTTCGATGCAGCACTTTCGAGTCAATCAATATGGAAGATTTCTCTGTGAATTCTCGTGATTTGGAACTCAGCCGTGATATTACAAGCATATTTAGACATAACTAAGAGATGCACTTAGTGTATCCTCGCCGGAGGGTGGATGACAGACAGATAATGGCGCGCAGAGCAGTGATATTCAGGTCCAGTGAGAGAATTCCTCATACAAAGTCCGGAACATCCCAATAAGGGCCAACGGGCGATTTCGTCCCATATTGTAGTAGCCAGCAGTGTTAATGAACAAACAACTGATTATCATATGTACAAATAAAAATAGCGGTCGATTAAAGATATCTCAACGATAGTTTCATCAGGTTTCCTTTAAATGGAGGAAGTATGACGATACATACTTAATGAGGAAAGATCTTCGCATGTAAGCGTCTTGAGCATTCGAAAGCACTATATCAATTAAAGTATTATTATTAGTTTATTCATTTCAGGTAATATAGGACTCAGCTAAATCCAAATATGTAACAGGAGCTTTTGGGAAATGTGCATCTCAAAATAAAGAAAATGATTTTACTGACTTGTCCGGCTGCTTTGATGTCGGTACATCAGGGTGATGGGAGGTCCATCAAAAGCATGATATTACATTTCTCAACTTTTAAAGAGATTGTGTGAACAGTAGGGCTGGTTAAAGCTGCTCAAAGTCTCTTGTGGAGAACGCATATTCGTGGTCTCTCGTGACCTCTGCGGCATTCGTGACCTCCGCTACATTCTGGGTATCTCGTGAGCGCCACTGAATTTCTTGTCTATCGTGACTACTTTGTTACTTCCTGGTCTCAACGCCTTACTCTGTAGGTTGGGGTGTGTAAATTAAACTCTTCACTGGGTTAAAGGCGACTCACGCAAGCTCACCTAACCTGTACTAATGTTGCCATGTGTCTCCTGATTAACTCCCCTTTTCCTTAGGCATTCACTGCTGCTGTAGGTAAGGTATTGCTTTATTTTATTGATATAAAATCTTTTTGGGGGATTCGGCCGGGTCAGAACTCAGTGTCCCTGCCCCTTGTTTATCTTGGTTCAGGAGAGAGTCCGATCGCCAAAGACTTTGTACTATTCATTGTTGCACTATTCATTGTGATTCCAACGGAAAACAATTATTGTGAATTCGGAACAAGTCTCTCCTAATTGAAATGGAGCTTAGCGGTAGTTTCAGGAAGGAAGACCCTACACTACGGGTCGTTCATATATCGCAGTCTATTTCTTCATTACGGTAGCAGCTGATCCGGGGGAGGGGGCGTCCACTTGTAAGCAACCAAACAAACGAAGGCGTCACGGTGTCTCTAAGCCAATCGGATCGTTGCTGTCAAACTTTAAAGGTGTGCTCTACTCTATGCTGTCAGTTGTCATTTCAGCGTGGAAATGAATGCGACCCTCCTCAACCCCAGTCACCTCCAGGCAGCAGGCAGTCAACTCCTCACTCATCACGGGAGGACGACAGCAACTCCCTTCTTCACCACCACCACCAGTGTCCGGACTCCAGGGGGGATTCGGCCGGGTCAGAACTCAGCGTCCCTGCCCCTTGTTTATCCTGGTTCAGGATAGAGTCCGATCGCCAAAGACTTTGCACTATTCATTGTTGCACTATTCATTGTGATTCCAACGGAATAAAATTATTGTGAATTCGGAACAAGTCTCTCCTGATTGAAACACATTGACCCCAATGCAGCCGGACATGGTGCAACACGTAGCGCTCGCTTAGCACCAACAAGGTCGTCACACAGTGCGCTCACACGCCGTGGACGTGGCAGTAAAACCCAAAGAAAGAAGAGTTCAAGATAAACTCAAGTCTGAGCAGATCAATCAGCAATGTAATCGTGAACCAGGACATGCTGGGCAGTTGAAAAAACGGTCAAATCTCACAACGGTGTCGTTCTGTGACCTCAGCACACAGATTCCCCACTAATGCAAATTAAGACACAGAGTAACTGACGTATTGAGTAAGATGTTGTCCAATTACTAAATACATATCAATCAATACTTATTATACCAGATATAATCTTCTGGATGCACACATTTTAACGTTATCGTAATGCCATTTATCACAACTTGCTCGGTCAATGACTGTCCATGTGCACAAGCAGGTGCAGGATACACACTCAGAGCAGAATAAAACATGCTTTATCCACAAGCCGTCACATGTTTGTGACTGTGTGTGCGTGTGTGTGTGTTTTAAAGTAAGAGAGAGGATAAAAAAAAGTGTCTCAGTGGCTTCATTGCTTCCTCATCCTTCAGTGTCAGCCAGGGCCTCTGCTGTCTTGTAAATCTCTGGTCTAGATCCCTCACCAGCACACTTTAAACTGTGGGTGTAAAAGAGTGTGTGTGTGTGTGTGTGTGTGTGTGTGTGTGTGTGTGTGTGTGTGTGTGTGTGTGTGTGTGTGTGTGTGTGTGTGTGTGCATGAGATATGAGGAGCACAGTGTTTAAGGAATCAGATCACAATCTGCAGTGTCGGGAGACCGAGGAAGGAAGAAATAAAGACCGAGAGAGGGAAGAGAGAAGAAAGTTGCCTATTGTTCTAAAAAAAAGAAAATCATTGCAAAAGCAACCTGCAGAGACCATGAATCGAATTTCAGAAACATACCAAAGTCAGCAGGAGAAAGGAGATGGACTCTACCAAACGGCTGATAAGACACATGTAATATCTCATGATAAAACTAGAAATCATTTCATGAGACGAGTTGAGAAAACAACCAAAACACTGTTTTGCGATATCAAATCTAAACCTTTTCTAACAGCATAAGTCTACATGACATTCCCATACAGCTAAACTGGGTTCTCAATTACGTTTAAAGTGGAAGTATTTTTAAACACGGGGGTTAAAGTGAATTCAAACAACACAAAACGACTTGTTTAGGTTCAGGCAACAAAACTACGTGGTTAGGTTTCGTAGTAAATGATCATTTAGCGTAAAATACATTATTTATTTAGGTTACGTGTGAACATTTGAAGAAGTCTACCTTGACTTTCGGTTTCACACGGCCCCACGTGTTTTTGTGTTGAGATGGACACTTCTGAGTTTAGTTCCTGGGCGACCTATTCCTGGGACTATTTGGGATAAAAAGGGCTGTGGAAGAGATTCTTGTTCCTGATGAAGAGGTTACTCAGCACAGAGATCCCAATTCAATTACATTCAGTTTATTTTGTATAGCCCAAAATCACAAATTACCTTGCCTCGGAGGGCTTTACAGTCTGTAAACATAACATCCCTGTCCCAGGACCTCACATCGGATCAGGAAAAACGCCCCCAAAAAATAGAGAAAACCCTTTCATGGGGAAAAAAGGGAAGAAGCCTTCAGGAGAGCAACAGAGGAGGATCCCTCTCCCCGGATGGACAGAAGCAATACATGTCATGTGACCAGAATGAACAACATAACAGAGTTACAGCACATTACATGAATATGACAGAAATTATTCATATAATGAGTACTAGGCATGGACCATGATCCCAGCAGGACTCCTTTCACCAGGAGGAGGAAGGCCATGCTGTATCCACTAATCTTCTACGATGAAAGTAGTGTAATCACTCATAACCCAAAAATAACTCTGCTAACAAATACTAATAAATGGCAAACAATGAATGCGTTCCCAGCTTGGCTATGCAAATGTGAATTGAGCCCCCCATCCGAGCGACGCTTTGTTTACTCCAAGCCAAGACGGATGAGCTCCATCCCGGCTGCTGCTCTGCCACTACTGGCAACACAACAGCCCCCTGATTGCTAGCGCTGTTCATTTGCATTGGACACATTGTGGAAATGAGATTCCCATGGTGATGGATGGGCTCAGTCTCGCTGCTATTTAAACAGACTGACTGGAGACCTGTGGGGCACGATCCCAGCTCTACACATTCACAGTTTCTTCATCCACCGTAGCCTCACAATCTGAAGACGTTACATTATGTCAAGATAATGGTCTTAGAATGGGAATTGCCACTACTAACGGATTAATACCGTTTTCCCACGCTGGTTCGTGTTGCAAAATATCTTTAGAAAGGGGAAGATGGATAGAGATGACTTTTATTGATCGTCCAAATGCAACAAACTGATCGTCTGGATCCTTGAGTATGACGCAAAGCACTACCACTGAGGCGTTTTTTATCAGTACAGGGCTGGTGGCTCTTTGTCTACCATGTTTGCGTCTCAAAATGTGTCTATGACTGAATGTTTTGGCCAGTAACTGCAGATTGTTGCTTAAATCTTCTCAAAATGGACTTTACCTAGTTTACAAATATTTTTGTCCCCTAAAATGTCTGACCTTGACTATACTGTCTTATATATGTAGAAAGTGTATCACTAAAGAGGTGTTTTATCATTCCTCGACTTATAGATGTCGCACTTCCCTAAAATCAAATGGGCCAATGGCAAGCTACATTTGAAACGTCACAAATTTGAAAGCCCAACACTGTTTATCTGACGATAGTGATGTGCTTTGCAAGAGCGTAGACTATTACGATGGACATGATTGTGTGGATGACGAAATAATGTGAATTTAGCATCTTGTTAGTTAGCTAGCTCAGTAATTCCACTAAGCTTTCGGTTACACCAAACTTGTCACGAGTGTACTGACAACTCCTGAGGGAAATGTCTCTTTAGCTAAATGCTATGCTATTATATGCACTGTTTCACTCTTCTGATATGCTGGGCATGTAGTGCCTGGACTCATAAAAAACTCATTCCTAAAAAAGCTAACTGTACTGTCAATCAAGATTTGAGCAAAACATATTTTCTCCAGAATTACATTTGTTTTTGACCTATCACAATTTAGTTATCAAATTTCACAGAGGTCGGCATCGGGAGAAAGTTAGGGCAGATGGATGGTTCAAACAAACACAGGACTTTCACCCAGGTTTACCGCTGTTTGGGTGCCTGTATGAAAACCAAAACCAACTTAACTTATTCTAATGCTTTATTAAACGTTACATGCATGTACCTATTTAAACCAAATCATGATCTCCTTATAAACACAATCAAGCAGTTATTGTTTGTTTTTGTCTAGTTTCAATACTTTTTTCAGAAGACAGGGTAGTGCACAATGGACCTTTGGAGCATGTTCACTGAGAACCGCTGCCTGCAGCCAACAATGGCTCTATGAAAGCGGTGAGACTGAAAAAAGTGATGAAATCAAAAAAATTAGCTAAAAGATGCTAAAGTTCCTATAAAGCTCTTTAGAGGTTATTTTTGGGATATATGATGATGCAATTTGAGATATGACTGCTGCTATTGGCTCATATGTGATCAATCAATGATAATGCAAGCGCTATAAATATCTAGTGGTGATGTAACATTGTGCATAACTACAGCTGCTCTGTTGTCATAGGATTTCCTGCCCACTCTTTCATTCAAACTGTACGATACCCTTTCTGTTTTTATTGGTGGAGCGGCTGGAGTAACAGTCCGTGAACAGATGATACGATTTATGGTTAACAGTAACAATGGTAACATCATGCTCTTGCCAAATAATTATCCAACCATAGAAAGAATAGTTTCTCATTACAGCGAAACCCACTCGTGTTCAGCAATGTTTCCCGACTTAGAACATTTAGACCAACACTACAGCTCTCTTTTCTTTACACACATTTAATTGCACCAATCTCACCGCTCAGCAAAGGTCTGGCAGAGAGAGAAAGAAGGTTGCCGATATTGTCATGTTTTGTGCCGCAGGCCTTCTTTGTTCCTTTTGGCTAGTTCTCTGACATCAATGGGTTTGTAACGAAGCGACAAACACATTACAAGATACATAGTAGCACTGGCATCAGCCGTTGTTAACATTACAGCTTGGTATTGCTGTCAGTAGCCCGATAAAGAGGGAATCCATTTCACTCCAACTGTAGTCAATAGTGAGTGTAGCCTGACCGAGGCCAGTGTGGCTGCAGGCCAGATGGTTAAATACAGTCGGCCTGAGGTGGAGACTTTTTGCTTGCATAGAACTTCAGGTCTAAAAGACATGTATTTATCACATCCTTTAACTCTTCCTCCACGGCGACCGTGAGGCTGCGGTATGACACTCTCTACGTTTCTAAAATATTCATCGCTTCGCGATTATACATCGCAGAAATATAATTTTACGTCTGGCTGAAAGAGGAGACTTCCTGCTTCTGCTGTCTGCACCCTGCAACATGTTACCATCATCAGGCAAGAGTTAGGGGCATCGGTGTGTCATATGACGGTGTGCCAAGAAAGTCTTGTCACACGAAATACTTCGCCGTAATTTGTTGAATCATATGTCCGTCGACATTTGGTGAAATCAACGAACCAATGAACACTCAAGAAACTCACAAAGAACCAGCATGTCCCTACACACCTGAGCTCTGTAAACACGCCGACGTTTTCACTCATAAACAAGAGAGAGATTACGGCAAAGGATGCACTTTACTACGGAGGACGAGGACGACCCTAAAGACTTCTGCTCGAGTCTGGCGTAACGCAGATACGCACGTAGTTTGTTTACATTAGCCGTTAGCACGGTTAGCTCAGGCCCTTAACATAGTCCCTGCTGGAGCTCTGTTACGGGTTTTGGTGTACGGGGTTTTGGTGTGCGTAACTTTCTTTCAGTGAACTTAGTAGTGACCAGTAGTCATTTATTTTACAGAGAGGATTCACATCTGCAGCAGTGGACAACATGCAGCTTCGCTCCAGCCACCAGCACTACGCTGTCGTGAAAGACTGACGACGACACGGACACTGTTTACCAGGTAACTTAAGGTACACACCTCTCTGTTTACCAGGTAACTTAAGGTACACAGCTCACTGTTTACCAGGTAACGTAGGTACACAGCTCCGCTGCACATGTACACCTGTGAACTGTTCAAACTGTGTGAAGTTAGTATTGACTAGTCATTTATTCAGAGAGGATTCACCACAGATCACATTACTCCTGTACTAGCTGCTCTCCACTGGCTTCCTGTAAGATCGAGAATCATATTTAAAATCCTTCTCCTTACCTACAAAGCCTTAACTGGTGATGCACCATCATATCTTAAGGACCTTATAGTGCCATTTTACCCCACTAGAGCATTACGCTCACTGAATGCAGGGTTACTTGTGGTTCCCAGAGTGTTAAAAAGTAGGTTGGGGGCTAATGCTTTCAGTTATCGGGCTCCTCTTCTGTGGAATCAGCTTCCACTTTCAGTCCGGGGGGCAGAGAGTCACCTCATTTAAGAGTAGACTTAAGACTTTCCTCTTTGATAGCGCTTATAGTTAGGGCTGTTTCAGGCTTATAGTTAGGGCTGGCTCAGGTTTGCCCTGGTCCAGCCCCTAGATATGCTGCTATAGGCCTAGACTGCTGGGGGACATCTTAGGATACACTGAGCTCCTCCTCTCCTTCTCTTCCTCTTTCGCTCCTCCTCTCCTCTTCACCTCTTCTTTCTCTCCTTCTGGATAAATGATTGTCTCATCAATGCATATTACTAACTCTACTTTATTTTGCCATGGATTCGTGGCTGCCTGGAACCAGGGGGAGGACCCCGGTCCTCCCCCTGGTTCCAGGCAGCCACGAATCCAGAGTAGAGTTATGCAACTGGCCTGGAGCTGTCCTGCCAGCTGCCATGGCCCCGCTTTCTCCTCCCACTGCCCCTGGGATGCCCCTCCTCTCTACCTCCTTCTGCTTAATGGGTCGTGGCTATCTGGATCATGGACCATGCATACTACTCATTATATGAATAATTTTTTGTCACATTCATTGAATGTGCTGTAACTCCGTTACGTTATTCATTCTGGCCACATGACATCTATTGCTTCTGTCCATCCGGGGAGAGGGATCCTCCTCTGTTGCTCTCCCTCAGGTTTCTTCCCCTTTTTTCCCTGTGTAAGGGTTTTTACTATCTTTATTGGGGGAGTTTTTCCTGATCCGATGTGAGGTCCCGGGATAGGGATGTCATGTGTACAGATTGTAAAGCCCTCCGAGGCAAACTTGTATTTGTGATGTTGGGCTACAAGTCCACAAACCAACAGGTGACTCGCAATGACTCCATCCACTTTTTATATGCGGTCTATCTTTAACCCCCAGGTCTCAGCCTAAATCCACCCACTGTATCATTTTGAAAAATGTAAAGATCCTTTAGATCCTAACCAGCATTCAGCTCTTCGGCAGGAGACTCCCAATCCATGCACTTAATCTCCCAGGAATAAATCAGCACACAGGGGATATGTGACTGAACTGCTTCTGTGTGGTCCCCTGAGGATTTAGAGGCATGTGCGGAAGACAAATATATGGGATTTCTCTGGCAATGAACGCACAATTAAGTCAGATTATTTTCCCAACAATGCAAAACAGACAGTCAATACAATCATGAAATATATATCTATATTTTAGCCATGTCATCAAAAGATGCAGAGTAGAGAAAGAAATTGAGATGGCCCAGAGTGACACAGAGCGAGAGGCATGACTCAGCACTTCCCTTCCTCATTAGAAGTCTTGTGCGTGTGCAGAGCTGTTGAAATGTTTAGGACGCTCATTCCAAGCCGGGGCTCCCTCTCTCCTCAACCAAGGTCATCTCCTAACAGCGGGAGCGACTCGGAGACTCAGAAGACTCAGTCTCCTTTTAGGATGCGAAGGAATTCATCTTCAGTGAATCCGGAGAAATCTTTCCGATATGCTTTCAGAATACTTGCGAGCTTCTCTGCCATTTCCTCTCCCTTAGTTTTAAATATAAAAGCTTTATGACAGTCGTCATAGTACATTTGAATATGCTACATCATATTTTACATTTGATTAGGTACAGTGGTAGCAGTTTCAAGTGAAAACGGTTACAGTGATCAATTGCTTATATTGATCAAAAAGCTTGGGACAGAATAATTCCTATAGATATTCTCATAGCCGACGTCCAGACGAGCTAGAAAGCTGTAAACATGGAATCCAAACTG
>NC_136602.1:25327440-25422440 GCF_910589615.1 Taurulus bubalis | reverse complement strand
CGAGCAGCTGGTGGCGACGCTAGAGAGGGAACTGTTCCCTTTTACACTCAATTAGTTGCATTTTAATTAAAAAACAAAAAGTGCATCTTCAGGACACGAGGTATTACAACAGACATAACAATTTTTAAACAGACCCAACAGCTTTCATGCACAAACAGTCCAACAACCAAGAAGTAGTTTCAAAAAGACATAGACAAGATCAAAGTACATAACTTTAACTGAGAATACACACTCACTGAATCTCAGTGGCAGGCCGTGGATTGTGTACCTACGCATGCTATAACAGTGCACCAAAACAAAAAGTGCAGTTCAAAAGGATTCATATATACAAAATTCACCAAGATTCAAAGCTTTGTCAAGAATTCTCCCCCGATTGTTTTCCTGTCATGCAGCAGCGCCATCAGTTGTAAATTTTATATTCAGTAGGCTGTTTAATTTAATTATCCTAAAAACCCATGTTCTGATATTTCTCCTCATTTGTGTCTAGTTGAGATTCTAGAATGACAAAAACAAATATTGGCGGCACCACAGTCGTCCTGGATAATTTGATGACATTGACTTTGAGGGGTTTTATCATCAAATCAGTCAACTGTCAATCCATGTGAACTAAGTAACTAGAGTGTGACACTCGTGTCATCAGCCCACATTTACTGTGCGTGTTGGACTGTATTGATCTGAAAAGCACAGAAATCATGACACTGATTATTCAATGTCTTGGTGGTGAAATAATGTGACCATACTGCCAAAAGGATAAAATGGATAACCAATAGTTTGTTGTCTTGAATTTCTGTTTAAGATGTATGTGATGACCTCGTATGAGTCAGAGAGCCCAGTGCTGAATTCCAAACTCAATATTAGGAGCCTGAAAAGGAAACCAATCTAACAGAATTGGATACTAAATCCCAGCACTGAAGTTAGCATAATTTAACTGCTGTAATTTAATTTCCCATTTGGCTTATTGTGTCAGCCAGCTGGCGCTCTTCAGAGGATGTTGTGTGACAGAAGCTGCAACTGTCTCCAGTTAAGTCTTCCTTTATGTCACCTCTGCAGAGGTGTCTTGTTCACACCTTAACAGAGAGGAGACGTGAGGGTGAGGTATAGAGCAGTGGATATGTGAGGGTGAGGTATAGAGCAGAGGATACGTGAGGGTGAGGTATAGAGCAGTGGACATGTGAGGGTGGGGTATAGAGCAGTGGATCTGTGAGGGTGAGGTATAGAGCAGAGGATATGTGAGGTATAGAGCAGAGGATATGTGAGGGTGAGGTATAGAGCAGAGGATATGTGAGGGTGAGGTATAGAGCAGAGGATACGTGAGGGTGAGGTATAGAGCAGTGGACATGTGAGGGTGGGGTATAGAGCAGTGGATCTGTGAGGGTGAGGTATAGAGCAGAGGATATGTGAGGTATAGAGCAGAGGATATGTGAGGGTGAGGTATAGAGCAGTGGGTATGTGAGGGTGGGGTATAGAGCAGTGGGTATGTGAGGGTGAGGTATAGAGCAGTGGATCTGTGAGGGTGAGGTATGGAGCAGTGGACATGTGAGGGTGAGGTATAGAGCAGTGGATCTGTGAGGGTGAGGTATGGAGCAGTGGACATGTGAGGGTGGGGTATAGAGCAGTGGGTATGTGAGGGTGAGGTATAGAGCAGTGGATCTGTGAGGGTGAGGTATAGAGCAGTGGACATGTGAAGGTGGGGTATAGAGCAGTGGATCTGTGAGGGTGAGGTATGGAGCAGTGGATCTGTGAGGGTGAGGTATAGAGCAGTGGACATGTGAAGGTGGGGTATAGAGCAGTGGATCTGTGAGGGTGAGGTATGGAGCAGTGGACATGTGAAGGTGGGGTATAGAGCAGTGGATCTGTGAGGGTGAGGTATGGAGCAGTGGATCTGTGAGGGTGAGGTATAGAGCAGTGGACATGTGAAGGTGGGGTATAGAGCAGTGGACATGTGAGGGTGAGGTATAGTGTAGTAGGTGGGCAGATGATTCTGGCTTGTTTTATGCAGAATGTAAATTTAAAGGAGAATATTTCTGGGAGTCGGTTGTACAGCTTCCTCAAAATCACGTTATAACATTTAAATACTAATAATAGGAGTCTGATTTGAATTGGGTCTCCACCAGTCGGCTCCTGGTTGGTGCGTGGGCCCTATTAAGTGTGAACATGTAAACATGAGTTTATGTCTCTAGTTTCAAGTCTTCTTCAATACAGCATGATGTTCATTTAGTGAATTATGGTCATTTAGAGTCAAACAGACCATAAAGCAGGGGATGCTTTGCCCTATATGGATTCTCTTCATCACTTCTCTGCAGTCTAAATATGGTCACTTCCGTTCACTTCAAAAAACAAGATGGCGACAGCCAAATGATGAACTCAAGGCTTCAAAACCCATATATAGTGTCTTGTAAGAATATTTTTCATCTTAAAGGTAACACATACACTTACAGAAGTTTTCACTTAATATTGCTAATTAGACCTCTGCAACAGAAGGTGTACGTTGTCCCGTCCAAACATTTACAAAAATTGGAAAATGAGGGAGTTGTCAATTAATCACAATCTGTGCACACCCACACCATGTCCTTTACACAGGTTACAATCATTTAAAACACCTGTGTGGGTCCACAAACCAAGAAAGCTGCTTCCATTTATGTTACCTGTCTCCAGATTAGCCAATAACACAATTAAATTGCAATAGTTGCAATCACTATGCATTTTTACTACACAATATGGATAATTCAAACACTTTGCACTAAAATATGAAGAATGGGACCATCACCATTACTAAATAACCATATACATTGGGTTTCAGCTGTTTTGGGGGTTTAGTTACTCTTTAACACTAAAATGTATCAGTTCCTCAACACATTAATATGTCGTTCATAGACAAAAATGAACCTCAAATACTGAAGTTCATTTACTAGATTTGAAGCCTGAGAAAAGGAAGGTTAAAAATAACACGAGGGAAGAAAAGAACTTGTCCTGAATCGGTTCAGAGTTAAGCCAGATAAATGCCTGTGCAAAACCATCTGGGGACGCCTATTAACTACAGAACACAACACATACGCCGTCTAGGTGCCTTTTGCTCATGCATGAAGGAAGGCAGCATCAAACAAAGCCCCACTGGAAAATCTGGCAATTTGTCTCTTTAATTATAGACAAAGGCAGAAACCGTTTCTTTCAATTGTTGCTTTCAACCATCTGGTGCATCAGGCAACATATCATTTAAATAACATCTACATTTTAAGGCTCGATATTGACATTTTCTATTCTAATGGTCTTCCATGCAACTCTGGCATTGATTCATAGTAGAATTGAGATACACTTTTGAGTCTTGCACTATAGGATGACAATATATCTCATTGATCTTCGAAAGGACACATGAAGATTTATTGCCTTTGCTTTTGCCGTGAGAAGCGGAGCCTTAGGGGAATATCCCTTTGCATCCTTTCTGGCCTAAAGGCTCAGTCTGGCTGCTTTGCCTGTCGTTTACAACAGGAAGCCCGTCCCCCACCCCTTCCTAACACACTGGAAGTGGGTCTATTGGAAGACCGGTGTTCTTTTTCATTTTGCTGTGCGCTTCAGCATTGTAAAACCAAGAAGGCAGGATAGCAATCTTTAGATACATGCAGAGAATCTTTTGCTTGTAAAACAATGCTACTGATATAACACACATGCACACATATTATGACATCATTTCCTTGTTCCCATAGTCCTTTTTGTCCCCCTATCTTTCTTTTGCATGTAACACACATCAAGAGACAGTAGCATGTTGTGAACAAGCCATCAACCAACTCGTACCACTGCATAGAGTCTGCTGTGTCTGCCTCTGTGTCATTTTCTTTTATTTTATCACCACTCATCCCTTTCCTTAATCTCTTCCTTTCCTTTTTGTGTCTCCAGTTGGGTGTATTTTCTCTTCCATCCCTTGATGTCTCCGTAGCTTCAGGCCAACTCAGCGAGGTGCTGAACTCAACTGGTGTCAACGGAGTCTGACTACAGCCGACTGACAGCGGACAGACATGGACATACACAGACGTTTTGATAGTAATGATAGTTTCGGAGCAGTAACTCAAGTCCCGGATTCTCTCGTGTTGCTAACGCAGTCTCAGCGGTGTGCATTACACTGAGTCATCGACTGTGTCTTATCTGGCACTTAATACTAACTATAAAAGCAAAGAATCTCTTTCTGTCTGTCGGTACCACAGTCTGAATATAAGAAGTGGACGTAGTCATGGTGACGTCAGCCTCCGGTCTGTGGACTGCCGTTATGAAGCCTCGAGTTCGCCGATTTTGCCTTCGCCATTTTGGGTTACAATCGTCACCATGTTGTTTTTTTCAAAACCAATAAATGGAAGTTACTATATTTGGAATGCAGAGGAGTGGCATAGAGACTACTCGGATAGTGACAGTGACCTGTCAATCAACTTGTGGAAATATAAATATAAATTATCCTTTATTAATCCCCTTCGGGAAATTCTTCTCTGCATTTGACCCATCCTTGGTTAGAGGCTCAGGTTTATAATTAGGGCTGGCTCAGGTTTTTTTTTGGTTGACATTTTGGGCTATACAAAATAAACTGAATGTTGCTATGCAGATTTGGGCTGCACGGTGGTGTGGTGGCTGGCGCTGTCACCTCGCAGCGGGGGGGCCCGGGGTTCGGCTCCCGGTCTGGCAGGTCCCTCTGTGTGGAGTTTGCATGTTTTCCCTGGGTGGGCGTGGGTTCCCTCCGGGTTCTCCGGCTTCCTCCCACAGTCCAAAGATGCAGCTCAGGTTAATTGGACTCTAAATTGCCCGTAGGCGTGAATGGTTGTCTGTCTATATATGTGCCTTGCGATAGACTGGGGACTTGTCCAGGGTGTACCCTGCCTTCGCCCATTGACAGCTGGGATCGGCTCCAGCACCCCCGCGACCATAAACAGGATAAGCGGTTCGGATAATGGATGGATGCAGATTTGGTGTCGAAGACAAAATGCATTTTATACGACAGTATTCCATTACCACCAAGATCCGGGTCTGGTAACCCTGTATTTCCCCCAAATCAGTTTGTTGGCATAAAAACAGCACAAAAAAGCAAACCCATGAAAATCTGAATTTGGCATAACAAAAATTCCAACTGCATTTGGACGTGGTTTGAAATGCAATTCCAACTGTATTTCTACCGATGCAGATAACGATGTGGACACGTCTTAAAGATCTGATTAGAAATCATTTAATGGTACGGACTCTTGCACTGACAGTTTGTCACTATGCCCTCTGTGTCAACTTTACGAGGCCATTTCTCCAAATGACTGATATGTTAATCTTCCTTTATTCCAATACTCTCTGTAGCACATTGAGGTGAAGACCCCCTGACCCTGACAACCCCTCATCTGTATCTTTCACTACTCCGTTCAGCTTTTCCTCCGTCTCTGCCTGTCCCCACAGACTGTACTGAGTTATGATGTGGTGTTAACCCCTGAACCCTGGCATGTGAAAGGTCATGGCTAGGGGGTAAATAATCCCTCCCGGCAGGGGAGATACTTCCACTGGTCTCTGGACTTCAGACTGAGGCAGACAAACGTAGGCTTCTCACTTTTAGTTGTCAACAGGCTCAAGTGACAGCTTAGATACTAAGAAAAATCCCCAACTAACTTTGATCGGTTTCCAATTCCCACTGGCTTGCATGAAGATTTCGATGGGTACATAAAATGGTAACGATTAACCCTTCAGACTCTGAGGTCATTTTCTCGATTTTTCATAATTTCTTAAATTCACCTTTTAATGCATTTGCATATAAAATACATACCAAATGTTTTACATAAAAAAAAATCGCAGAACAATCTCAGCTCTATATAATGAGGCACCATTGTCATAAGGTACAAGTGTAAAGAGGAAATATGACTAAAGCTGAAAAATGTAATCTGGATTTTTGGAAATTAACTTTACTCAGGTGGTAGAACAGTTTTGGTGCTTGAAATTGGTTGAACAAAGGTTCACAAAAGCAGTGAAATATATGAATAAAATGGTAGATACTTGTAAATAAATGTCTAAAACCCAATTTTGTCTGTCACACTTTTCACCAAAATGATAAAAATGGGACTGAGAAATGACTTCATACTGATGATAAAACGTCACGGGGTGTGTGTAAATGAAAAATGACCATTACAAAAAAATTGTTTTAAAATAAAATATGCATTATAAATAAAAAATATATATTTACACAAATACATGTTCAGAAATAGAAAACAGACCCGGGCTGGTGGGGATGGCTGTGCTAGAGGGGCTGGTGGTGGTGAATCCTCTCTGTAAAATAAATGACTACTAGTCAGTACTAACTTTGTTTATTTCACAAAATGTTGACGGACACATGATTCAACAAATCTGTTGATCAGATGGGCTCACAAAAGTATGAATTAATGGATTCATTTCATGGCAGTCCATCTCAGACTTGTGATGAAACACAGTTTTTCTACTCTTTAAAATTTTAAAGGATATCTAATGCCATTCATAGATTTGTAGAATCATTTGTTGTTTTTCCTGAATTAATAAAATGTGTCTTTGGTTTAAAAATAAATAAAATCTCCCTTACTCTTTTTTTCTCCTCTCCTCCTTGCCGTGACAGCTAACAGCTTGTAAACAACCTATAGCAATGCAAACATCATCAAATCAATTCTCTACAGCCCTCATCTCTACTTTGTAAGCGCTCCACTGTCTCGTATTATTTCCCAAATGAAGAAAAGGGGAATTGCAGTAATGAACGCAGCCAAATGGCTTCAATGGAAACTTTCTCCATTCTCTGTCTGAGGAAGCACCTAGAAGGCAGACTTATGGCTCCTTAATGCCTCCAATGCTTCGTTAAATAGAGCCCACTAATGAAAGCACAGATAGAGGGTGTATTAAAAAGTAATGGAAAACACGGTTATTGATCGGGTGACCTTCGACCTCATTGTTAAATATTGATCATCCCTAAGGTTTGACTAGCTGTTCTTATAGAATTGGCAATTCACTGTATTCATAAAACAAGTGAGAAAGATGAGAGAATAATTGTTTGAGACTGCAGATGCAGCTGTGTGTCCACATCTTGTATGAAACATGAATAAAAAGAAAAGTTCCCTGGCTTTTCGGCCAGCAATCCTTTATGATCCAAAAAGCAACTTTTTAGTGCAACTATTTTGATGTAAATATTTCGAGGGAGCCTAACACCCACCTATAACCTTCTTACAGTTCATAAATAAACATGGTTTTAATGTTCAAATTTCTAGCCCACACAGCTCTGAAATCTTGGATGATAAGTTGTTGAAAGTATATTTCTTGATTTTTTTTTTGCTACACTTAACTAAGCAGGAGCCATCTGGTGTGACATCACTCTGGACAGACTTTCATGTCAAGGGGTCACTGCTGCGGAATGTGGCCTATTGATCTCAAGTAGGCAGTGTCCATCCATCTTTTTAAAGATGTATAGGTTTAGTTAATGAGGTCAAGACCGCATCTAGGTGGCCATTGTTTAATGAAGAATGGCTCTCTACACACCTGTTTAATGCTTTCAAAGTAACCAAACTGCTCAGAGTAGTTCCAATTTTAATGGGAATGCAATGTATTTATCTTAGGGTTCAAATTTACTATAAATGCATTATGCTGATGATACACTATTTAGTCTGCAATTTCAGCAACCATAGACTCTATCAGAAGTGGACGTAGTCGTCGTGACGTCACCAATTAGTTTGTAGACTGCTATTTTGGAGCCTTGAATTTGACATTTTGGCCATGACAATCTTGGATTTTGGCCGTTGCCATCTCATTTTTAATTCTTTTGTCGACAAGTGAATGGAAAGGACCATATTTGGACTGCAGTTGAGTGAAGCTGTGATATATGCCTTAGGGAGCGACCTGTCAATCACCTTGAAGCCCTGCCCTAAAGCATCCCCTGCTTTATGGTCTGACTCTAAATTACCATAATTTACTAAATGAACATCATGCTGTATTGAACAAGACTTGAAACTAGAGATTGAGACATAAACTCATGTTACTGTGGGAATAACTCACATGGGAAGTAAGGTAATTTTATAGACTTACATACAATCAGACATCTTTTTGCAACCAGAGGAGTCGCCCCCTGATGGTCATTATAGAGATTGCAATTTTACGCATTGGCTTCACTTTTCAGTGACGAGTAGGGAGAGTAATTTCATTCTCTGCTCAGGTAGACTATGTCTTTACATAGCAAACACTTGTTTTCTGCTATATTAATGCTCTGACTGTTGCGTAGTAAACCTTTAATATGCCTGGTGTTGAAATTCCTTCATCAAGTAAGATGAATGTAAGGCTGTTCCTCCATTTCCCGAAAAGAAACAACTACATTTGGCCGGTGCCCAAGTGGTTTAGTATTGCTGCTTTTTAATTGGCTGAGGAGCTTTGGCAGGGTCCTATGTTCCCCCAAGCCGTTCTCATTCCCTACATACATACGTACGCTTGGCAACACCATTTCACCCACTGAGTACCTTGGGCTTAGGCAACACAACTACTTGGTGACATTGAGGAAAAGTTTGTGGTTTGGGATAACGTAAGTATTTTTTGATAAATTGACAAAGATATTCACAATGATGGTACGACTACCCATCTAGCAACAACAAACGTGGCATGTTTGAAAATGTGTGAAAGTCAGGCTTAAAAATAATGAGAAGTCCAATGGCAGCAAGTGAAACCTGGAGTAGCCTGCAAGGTTGACACAAGTAGGAGAATGTCTTTCTTCTGTTGGTATGAATGTTAACAAAGTATAATACATTTGTATACTCAGCTCCAAATATTTGCAATCACAGTAGGTAGGTATAGTTGCATTTCTTCAGAAATAAATATTCTTATTTATATTCGACGATTGACAAAAGCTGGTAATAGAAAGCCTGGAAACGTTGGCAGAGCAGGTACGAGCCAAAGGTGAGAAGCAAAACAGCTTGTGAGAACATATTGTATCTCACTGTTCAGACAAGATGCAGCTCTACCCTGAAAGGTGCAAACTAGGGAATACTGTGAGCAGAGAGGAGAGGTGAGAAGGAGGGAGGAGAGAGAGAGGGAAGCTGATGTGTAAAACTTGAGCAGTGGGAGACAATCTGAGAGTGAAAAAGAGGTGTGAAAAAAAACTGTCAACCTGTAAACCAGGGGTCTTGAACATATTTGATATGAAGTGCTATTTTGAATTTTCATAATCAAACCAGTGTGCCACATCAACATTAAAGCTAACATTAAGTTTAATTACGGCAACCCATTAAAACGTTAATCTCCTACAGATCTCAAATTTGATTCCATCCATAAAGGCATATTCCACACAGGGACGTGGTTAATGTTTAAATTTGAATTAAAATGGAGAGGCTGAGGTTAACACTTCCGGGTCCGCCCCCGCTTCGAAGCGGGGCTATGATGTTTACGTTTTGATTACATTCATATCTTCGTGATAATACGGCACAGAGATATGGTTTTAATTCTACCGGAATCAGTAGACTTCAGCCACTTCCGCGTCCTTTTCTCGCGACATCACAGCGAGATCTGAGCATCTAAACATGGACGTGTCATATGATGCGTGCAAAAAGGTGTGGAGCACTTTCAGGTGGATGGGTTTTATATTTGACCATGTATAATGTTTACATTTGCATTCTACATTGGAAAAATAGGGAAATGTGCATTAGGAGTCATTTGTCCAGCAAAAACCCAACAAGTAGAACTGAGATCCTGTTAAAGCTCAAATTACTGGAAGTCTCAGCAAAAGCAGAACTGCAGTAAATGCGCAGCCACATGAAGGAAATATGTACCACAGGACATTTCACTGTGCTGTTTGCCTCTGATGTTATAACTTGACAGATTTAACCTTGCAGCTATCAACACTCCTAAGAGAACAGTTTATAATGGCTGGAAATTGTAGTATTTTTTCCATTTTAGTGTTTGCAGTATTGTTGAAATGGCCCTGCAGCGTGGCAGAGAGTGAGGCGGTGCAGTGCTCGTCACCCCACGGCCTTTTAACCCTGTTTGTGTCAGCAAGACAAACGAACAATCTCTCAAAGGTCTTTATGACTGCTCTCGGCTTCATAGATCTTCAAAGATCACAGCATGAAGGCCAGTGTTCTTTTATTTTATTCTCCCTGGGCTTGTGTGCATATGTGTGGGCGTTGCTTTGGACGAAAGCTTTATGCTGGACCGAGACATAAAGAGAGAGGAAGAAATAGAGACGTAGAACTTACGAGGGGCTTGAGAACAGGAGTGTTCAGGAGAGCCTTTTTCTCTTTTTACAGGAGGCTCATTGAGAGTCTAAGGGGCTGACTCTGAAGACAATAAATGAAGTGTTTCCGCTATACGTCATTCAGAAGGGACTGGATGCCACAACCATGCTACAACTCCTAGCAAAATTGTTATTATGATAAATGAGATCATGACTCAGGTGAACAAATTACTGAATACATGAACCATGCATGAATACAAAGTACTTTGTGTTATAGCACTAACAACGGGGACATGGGTTCCAAAACATTCGTCATCATTATAATGACAGCATTCAGCTACGAACAGCAAATCCCTGTCCACATCTGGATGCTTTAGACAAGAGAAAACAAAAGACATCTTTTCAAACACTAACAGCACACAAAAGCCAGTTACTTTTAGCTGATACTTTTATCCAAAGCGACTTACATGTTTGCTCTATACACCGCAGATACAGCAACGGGGAGCAATTCAGGGTTAAGTGTTTTGCTCAAGAACACATCGACATGGACTAGCAGAGCTGGAGCTGGAATCACCGATCGTCTGATTAAAAGACGGGCATGCTAACCACTGAGCGACTGTCGCCGCTGGCTGCTTAAGTGGTTACCAACCAGAAATGTAGGCCATACATTCCCTAACCTTAACAAATGTTGCCAAATCCTAACCATGCAGATAAAAAGTCATTTTAGTAAAAACACATTGGCAGAAAATATAATCTGGGGTTTTGTAGAATCATCAAATATCAATATTATCTTTGGCGCATCAAAACTTAGTTCCACCACTGTTTTATGTAAGTGAAGAAAGTTCACAGTTCCCGTAATTCACTTAAATTTCACTGCATTTGTTTAAGCACTTGAAGATCCCATCATCACTTATGTCATAAAAACAACAAATAATCGTCCAAGTCATATTGACATTTAAAGGAACAGTGTGAAACATTTAGAGGGATTAATTGGCAGGAATGGAATATAATATTTATAACAATATTGTAATTAGTGTATAATCAACTGAAACGTCCGCTTAAGTCCTTGGAGTCCACCATGTTTCTACAGCACCACAGAAGCAAGAGCTTTATTTGACCTAAAAGTAGGGATTAATACTAAAACTGTTTTTATTCATACGTTTTAATTTTTTGGTGTAATTTATTGTCATGCTGCAGCAACTCTTCTGCTGTCTCAGCGTCTCAATGGAAGTACAGCACTTGATTTAATGTACTAACCATTTCCTTTGAAAGCTGTCATTTATATTATTTTTTTCTGCCTTTTTATGTAGAATTTTATTTTGAAGTTGAAGTACATTTTTTTTTTCATTTGGTGCCCTTGTTGTTCTGCCCAGTATAACCGACTCCAATTCAACAATTAGTAGCAAAACGAAATACAAACCAGCCCTAATACCAACCAGTACAAGGGAAACTTGGCCATGCACATTTTGCAATTACAGCTTCAGGGCCTGCATAAAAACTGACATTTCCACATTTATTGATCCGTTGGCTGCAGTAAGCAGCGTTGTTTCTTCATGTCTCGGTTTTTCTCTCATTATGTAAGTACTTTAGCTCAGCTTTGCAGTCGGATAATACATGTTTTACATAAGCAATCATTGCTTTGTGGTGAACAGTTTGACAAAGTGGAATAATCTGGACAGGCCCGAACATAGACATGTGGGTCTTTCGATTCTTTCCAAAGATTGACATACATATTACTATCAGCATAACAAGCTCACACAAGGAGTTGAAATCAATGTTGCAGTGTGTGCATTGAGGGGATGAATACTAATGTCTTTTTTGACATTTAGAAATACTGAGCTTTATGATCAGCCCATATTGTCTGTGTGAATGTCAATGTGAGTCAGCAAATAGCTGCAAGGGATTGTGGGGGAGGGAAATGAGACCCAGTGATGGGTTGCAAGTGAGGTAACAAGTGTAAACAGCTTAGGCAGCACATCTGAAGGTTAATCTTGTTGTATGTGTGGGCCTGTCCACCAGTGTGTGTTCATGTGCTCCTCTGTGGGTGGATGACTTGTGATAGACTTGTATGTAATCTGATGCCATTTAGCCAATTTATACTAACAGTAAATGACATTGGTGACAGCACTGAGTTGGCTCGCTGACTGGCGAAGATGCCCTGCTATTGATCCATGCTCACACATTCTGCCTGTTGTCAGAGTTTCAATTTCACTAGAAATTAGCTGGATGACACCTTGAAGATGTTCCGAGCTCTAGAAATTGCTTTGAAGAGTGAGAGCTGAATAATAAACACAGGCGGGCCCCCTAGGGCTCTTCTCCGGGCCTTCTCAGCTCCAGAATGCATATATATGTAAAGCTATTGCCCAAGTACAAGCCTGGTCAATTAGAGATGGCATTGCCATGCCACGAAACTGCATTGTCGTACACGTTTAGAGGGAAATTTATTTGCTCCCGGATTGAGTTTTTGATGACTCACAAATATGTTTCTGATCCTAGTCTGTGTAGGAAATAGGTTGAGATGGATAGGTGGGTCAAACACACACAGGACCTTAACCCAGGATCCCGTTGTTCGTGTCTTCTGTGAAACGGCACAGGTGGCACAGGTTCTGGTCCAGGCTTTGATCATCTCGCGCCTTGACTACTGTAACTCCCTCCTGCAGGTCTACCTGCTAGTGCCATCCGACCTCTGCAGCTCATCCAGAATGCAGCAGCTCAACTGGTCTTTAACCTCCCGAAATTTACCGACACTACTCCGCTCCACCGCGCCCTTCACTGGTTACCGGTGGTCGCCTGCATCCGCTTCAAAACATTGGTTCTTGCGTACCGTGCTACGAACAGATCGGGTGCAGTCTACATCCAGGACATGGTGAAACCTCACACCCCGGCTCGTTCGCTCCGCTCGGCTTCTGCCAATCGGCTTGTAGCTCCGTCACTGCGAGCTAAACACTCAACAAAGTCACGACTGTTTGCTGTCCTGGCTCCTCAATGGTGGAATGAGCTCCCCATTGACATCAGGACAGCAGGAAGTCTCTACATCTTCCGTTGCAAACTAAAAACACATCTTTTTCGACTACACCTTGAATAAGGAAGGTAGCGCCGTAGTTGCACTTAAATGTCTCTTACTGATAGCACTAGTTTAACTTTATTGAAGAAATTTTACTTTCTTGATTCTTGTTGTTCTGAGTTTGTACTCATGGTTGAATGCACTTATTGTAAGTCGCTTTGGATTAAAGCATCAGCTAAATGAAATGTAAAAACTAAAAGTCAAATAATAAGTGACTTATTTAAATTTACATCCGTAACTTCAATAATGTAAAAAACTCTTCAGCCAAACCATGATGTTTTACTTAACCTAGCTAAGTATTTTTGTTGCCTAAACATGAGTAATATTGTTGCATTTTGATTTAGTTATGCTTCAGTTGACTAGGTCTTTAAAACTGCAAAACTTAATTGAGAATGCAGCTCAGTTGTACGAGAATGTATTGCATGCACATCCAAACAATTGAACATCCAACATTTCTTTCCCTTGAAGTCTAACTTTTTATGCAAATTTACCTCATTACAAAAGCAGTGAAATTATTAGTGTCTTCAGAGAGTACAACATTATACATTTATTGAAATAAACTTTTAAGTAAAGAATTAAATTTGAAAAATGTGTACTACCTTCCCATTTACAAGTACCGTCATACTGACAGGGATATTTTCTCCCAAATATGTCTGCACCTGGTCTGTGAGGCGCTGTAGCATACAAACTGAACATTTTATTTCCATTCTTGTCTTTGCCATCATTCTGGCACAAAGGCCACATTCATTCTTTGCTACATGAAAAATTGCAATCAACAAACAAGAAAACGAAAAAGAGTTATTACACTGAGCAGCAACAATTTGTGGCTGTTTTTTTATCGTTTGCCATAGAAAAAAAGGGATCTGAAATGATGCAGATCTTTAATGTGAAACCCGGCAAACGTGGAAGAAGTATTGAGTTTGTATTAAGCAAATTACAAGGGGGAAATGTCTTGCTAAAGTAGAACAGAATATAGGTATGAAACTGGGGAAATTAGAAACTGTAATATGGATATTTTGCCATAACGTGATGCCAGCGCTTGAATTAAAATATATCAAAACCAGACCTCTTCCCTGTAGAGAGAAATGATGAATCCATAGTTCTTTTACACAAACTCTTCTGTGTCCACTATGACTACTAGCTAATGCATTGCTGCTAAAAGATGCATAAAAGGCTTTCTTTCTGTCTCCACTTTTCTTTGTGAGACTTTAATGACACGTAAGCAGTCAGTTGCCAGTTGACTTGTGGGCTATTGTGGTTATTAATTTTAGCTTTTCATTGTAGACAGTGGTTGTAGTTGGTCGGGTGAGCAGCGTCTCATGTGACGGAGCGAGAAACAAACACTGACAGGGAGGAAGGCCACCAGATTGAGACAGAGACAGGCAAGAGGCAGCGAGAAAGAGGAGGGGAAAAAGACGGAGACAAAGAGTTGCTTTCGGCAGGTGGAGGACAACAGTGATCATTAGTCAGACATACTGAGCCACATCCTTTAGTTTGATCACATCTACCTTTGGCTTAATGGACCCATATACAATTCTTTATTCTTCTCCCTGTGTCAGTTTCATAGATTGCCGTTCAAACATAATTCTTCTCGTAAATGGACGTCTCACCAGTGACTCTACACATTCATTTAGTTCTGCGCAGATACGAATGACTGAACAGTGCGTGCTCTCAATAGTACCTTTTTTATATTCTTTTATCTCCACTTTCAATTTGTACCATCTCTGACATTTATCTTTTGTTGTCATTATTTTGTTTGTACGCATCCATTTTTGCATGCATTTTTGGCCTTTTCCTCACATTATAAAGCAACTGTCAGGGCTAGTTAATGAATCTCTCTGTAACATTGAAAACAGAGGCATTCATTTGATAGTTTAAATGGGTAGGGATACATGGGCTCAAACAGTATGCTGCACATCCACCACTCATCATTGTCTATTGTTTCGGCAGCAGCTGAGCTTAAAGCTGCACTAATCAATTTATTTTAACAACGGACCAAATGACTGTTGGTGTTGCTGAAAGGTGTTGCTTGAGGTGACAAACCCAGAGAGAGTTATCACCCAACATATAGTTCCCCTCAGCTGTACAGAGGGCTAGCTTCTTTCAATTACCTGTTTTAGCGAATAATTACTTACTGTGTTCCAACCGGATGAGTAAATAGAGAGGTGTGATATATGCATTCTTTAGCATTGTTTATGGGAGATATTATGAGCAGTTGATGTTTCCTCCTCGATCAAAGCAAAAACCTGGGGCAGCGCCTGTTTTACTGATGCAGCCGCACCGATCCGCTTGTCGATCTCCCGCTCCATCCCTCGTGAACAAGACCCCGAGATACTTAATCTCCTTCGCTTGGGGTAGGCAGTTTGTCAGCACCTGGAGGGAGCAATCCACCGGTTTCCGGCAGAGCACCATGGCCTCAGATTGGGAGGTGTGGACTCTCATCTCTGCCGCTTCACACTCGGCTGCAAAACGCCCCAGTGAATGCTGGAGGTCACGGTCCGAGGAGGCCAACAGGACCACATCACCTGCGAACAGCAGAGAGGCGATCCCAAGACCCCCGAACCTGATGTTCCCGATGTTGGCCCGTGCCAACGGGTCCGGCACCCCATACTCCCGCAGCACCTCCCACAAAAACCCCAGAGGGACCCGGTCGAAAGCCTCCTCCAAGTCCACAAAGCACATGTAGACCAGGACCCCTCCAGTAGTCTTGTGAGGGTAAAGAGCTGGTCCACTGTTCCACCGCCGGGACAGAATCCGCACTGCTTATCTTGAATCGGAGGTTCGTCAAACGGCCCCTATCACAGAAGTCCATACCGAAACACCACTCAGGTTCAGATCGGACAAGCGATTCCTCCCAATACACAAAAAGCTGCCATACACACTTAAAAGATATGCAAATACATTGGCAAATATAAGTAGTTTTATTTTTTCAACCACTTTAATTTAATCCAAGAAACTGACAATCAAAGTGTACACGGAACATAGAGCGCCCGGTTAGTGTCCGATGCCCCATGTAAAGAATTTCCAGTAGCAGTGTTACTAAAATCGGAGTTTCAGCAGTTTGGTTGAATTTGGCTGTTATTTATTTATTTTTGTAAACTGATGGCTGTAAATTAAGATTGTATCGGCTCAGTAGTCGACGTGAAATGCTGCCCCTGCATGTGGTCAGGCATTACACAATTGACCTTGAAAGGAAAACCTAAATAATTGTCCTTACAATATGTTTTTTATTGAATTAAGACACTGTATGTATCTACATATTGATGTGTTTGTATTTCACATTTTTTTCGCCAGGCTTTTTAAATATAGAATAAAACATGCGTTGCAAGTGTTTACATTTTTACCTTTTGGGTTGTTTTGTATTCCCATTTACCGCTTAGAAGCGGATGTCAATACTTCTTCCTGGTTAACGTGTTGCATTGCAGACATGTTGATAATGTATAAATTGCTTGATGGATATGTTGAAAGTGGGGTTAACTAACATAAGGACAAAACTGAAGGAAAAAAAGCAAGAAAGAACACTACTTCACGGGGGAAATCATAGAATAATGTGTGAAAAAGGGGGGGATGCGGGGAGTCTCGCTTCACCGTTGTCATCCAAGTAAATTAGATGAGTCGTCGCTCCAGAGGAGAGCAAAGGCTCAGTAGCATTTCAAAGGAATCGTGGCGTCAAGCCGACTGCAGAGCCCCAACTACCACGTCTTAGATCTTGTCTCTGTTTCACTTTCCATCATCCATCCTGTCTTCCTTTACTTCCTCTTTCAGTCATTTGAACTCTAGTTCCCTTTCATCTCCCCGCCTGGTTTCCCCCTCGTCCACCATCTCTCCTCACTGATTGGAAGCATTGCTGAGATGCGTCTACAGTCACATGCTTTTCATCCGAGGGATCAGGGTGACCAAGGGCAGAGGAGAAGAAGCTGTTAGTCCAACACAACATGCACACCATGTTCATCTCTCCCTCACGTGCCGAGTACCGTTCTTTAACGGTGAGGGGTTATCCATTTCATGTGTCACACTGAACAGCTTCCAATCTAAGTATAGAC
Source organism: Taurulus bubalis (assembly GCF_910589615.1). Lineage (NCBI taxonomy): Eukaryota > Metazoa > Chordata > Actinopteri > Perciformes > Cottidae > Taurulus > Taurulus bubalis. Next base: position 25,405,159 of record NC_136602.1, on the reverse strand, counting down.
ACATAATAAAGATCCCAGGAGCTCACTCGCCAAATGAGGCTGCATCAGATGGCAATTTGGCTGAGAAGAATTGCTGTGAAGCCCCCAAGATTCCCTCTGAGAACGATGCATCATGGGATACATCGGGGTACCGAGACAGCTGTGTTGAAACACCTAACTCTGTTATAAATCATCAGTGTGTGAAGCTGATAATGATTAATTACTTTACACTGCAGGATTGACTTTGATCCCCTTCCCCACCATGGTGTCAACCTGCACCTTTTCAAATACTGACATCCATCTGTCAGCAATACACCTCAAGGTGTATCATGCCAGTCTTTATTCATCATACAACATATAACTTTAAGTTAGAACAGTAAAAGCAAGACTAATGCACAAGGCTTGCAACATTCTATATTTTTCCTGTTTACAAATCCCCGTTAAATGACCAGCAACTACTGAGTCTCTCTGTAACCTGTCGGTGGTTCTCAGACCCACAAATATGTAAAGTCCATAGACTGTGAATACGAAGTGGACGTAATCATCGTGACGTCGCACATTGGTTTGTGGACGTCAGCTAGAAAGCATCAAGCTCTATGATTTTGCCATCGTCATCTTGGATTCCGGCCGTCGCCATCTTGTTTTATTTTGGAACTGAGAAACGGAAGTTTCCATATTAGGAATGTGGAGGAGTGACATAGTGACTCGGGATACCTCTCCAGTTGTGTCGGAGACGTGTCAATGACCTTGTAGCCCCGCCCTCAAGCATGTTTAGTAGGACCAATTATCTCCTTTGTCGACATGTTGAAAATGTGAGCGGGAATTTTACCAGCCGTCCTAGCAGTCTTGTCCCTCAATGCTAATTTCAGCATGCTAACATGTTAACAACGTCAATTTTAACCCATTGATGCTGAGCTGGTTCAATGTTTACCATTATCACTATCTAAGTGAAACATGTTACTGTGGCTAGAATTTGCTAACATGTAAATGAGCATCAACCACAAAGTACAGCCGAGACTGATGGGAATGCCATTAGTTATGTAGGTATCTGGCAGTGGTGGGTCGCCAGGGCCTTCTCAGCCTAAACAGAATCACAAAGTTATAGATATTTTATAAAAAAATTGTTTTATCTATTTTATAATGGAATTGTTTTTCACAAATACACTTCATGTATTATAATTAGTTTTCCCTATTAGCTTTTTTTCTCATTGAACAGCTGCTGTCTTCATCTGTTCCTCTGCTTCAGGCCTCTGGTATGCCTCTGTTTGGGGATGCTTAACAGCATCTTTTATCCAATCACATTTCACCTTTCTTTCTCTATGAAAGAGTAGCCTGATTAAAATACATTAAAAAGCTTATAGAGGGTCTGGACGTCTGATTCGTCACAGGGCCCGCGTGACCATTAACATGCGCTGTGATTGGTCAGTGGAGCTAGAATCTCGAACGTAGAAACCTAGAATCTCAGGATTTACTGATGACCCCTTTCCCACAGAGGGCTACGGACGGTCATGTGCGTCTGGTCAGTGAAATTCTTTTACATTTGCAGTTGTATTAAATCATAAACATGAAGCCACAGTGCTGTTGCTGCTGCTGGACTGTGGCTGCTGGTCCCACCTCTCCCCGTAGCTGAGTGTGTGTGTGCACTGTGCAGGGTTTCAGTGCCGCGGTTTTGTTGGATTGTTTTCTTATAACTAAATGTGACTGGTTGTTGATTTGGACAACATGCATTGTTGTTGACCCAACGGGGTTGGGCTGGTCAAGTCGGTCAGCCAGGATGCACAACATCGCGAGGCACATTGTTCCGCGGAGTGTCCGCGGGGGTCCAATCTGATATCAGGTCCAGAATTACAGATACCGATAAAATACTAATTGTAGCGTATCCCTCCAGAAGATGGTCCTGCACTTGACTGGTGATTTTAAATGTATGGATACATTCCAAAACCAACGTAAGAGCTGTGTACAAAGGCCATTATGTGTTAGCTTCCTCCACGTTCGCATTAATATAGCATACACACTTAGAGCCAACACTTAAGCTAATTTCTTTAAAGCATACAGTTATTACAACTTGAACTAACCTTGTGCCTCTTCGGGGGAGTGCTAATAGCTGGGAGTTAGGTTTGACCCTCACCTGACCTTTAATAAACATATCAAATATCTGTGCAAAACCTCCTTTTACCATCTCAAAAACATCTCCAAACTCCGCCCCTCTTTAACCCTGTCTGATGCAGAGAAGCTCGCCATGCCTTTATCTCCTCAAGACTGGACTACTGTTATTCACTCTTCACTGGGATCACTGGCAAGAACATCCAGAAACTGCAATACATCCAAAACAGCTTTGCCAGGATTCTTTTGAATGAAAAGTGCGTTACAAATAAAATGCATTGTCATATATTTTCCATACCTTTTACGTTAAATCTGCGCACAATGCAACTTCCTTTTTAACTCGGCGAGCCACCTTCAAAATAAAAGCATCTTATCTCAAAACAGGAACAAAGATACATTTAGCTTATGGAAGACAAAAACAACAACATTGATTGTCAAACAGTTTCTAAAGTCAGAGCGCAAATTGGGTTACTTAAACAAATACTTTATTATTATTAAAGCGGGTAATGTAATGTCAGGTTTCATGAGTTGAATGGGCTTCACCACTGAGCGTTTTGCAAACATTAGGGCATTCTTTACCGTTCCGTTACCTTATAGCATCCATGTTAAATCACAAGACTTTATAATTTCAGACAACAAAAATGTCCTGAAAATACGACTAAGCATTGGTCATTTTGATTCTATAGGTATCAAGTAGCTTGATTGAAGTATTAAGACTCACTACAGTGAAATGATCTCTAAACCTTTAAGACCTTCAAACACAACTCAAAACCTTTTTGTGTGCCGTCAGTCTGCACTGCTTTTACTGGCAATATCTTGACACAGCATCACCTCATAAACATTATGTTTGGACAGTATCTACAGCAGTAAAATACAACAAATTGGGTCTTCAGAGGCAAAGTAGGCTCAACAGTAGCTGTTTTGCTGTGTACTGCAGAGGGGATGTTTGTCTTTTTAATGACACAAATAACCCAAAAAAATCCCATGTTGTGCTTTTTTGGTATAATATTCACAAGAAACTAGACAGAGGAATATGTCTTCCTGCTGCAAATACCACAATGCGGTGCAGTGAGTGGATATGTAAATGTTAGCATTAAATCAGTGTTCATGTCAGTGTCTAACACGTGTGCTCATTCAAGAGTAAAGATCACGGTGTATCTATGTGTGTGAAGAGAGAGACACGAGACGTGAGGCTTACAATATGGTCACTGCACTTCTGTCATCGAGCATTGAGTTGTATAACATGAAACACTGAGCATGAAAGAGCTGCTGTTGCGGAAAGACCTTGTAACTCCAGCGTATGGAGTGACATTTGTTTGTCCTGTAGTTAATTGCTGGTAAGAGCGATGCAGCGGTTATGAAGTCTGATAATGTAATGTTGGCTTCAATGGAAGTGAATGGGGGGGGGGGGGAACTTAATATCTGCAGGATGGAATTGTAATGCAATCATAATAATGATAATAATAGTACATTTTATTTGTATTCACAATGTGACCCCACAGAGTGGCACAAGGTGACCCCACTAAGAGACAGAACGTGACCCCACAAAGTGACACAACACAGAACCACTTCCGGTTCAATCGAGGATCGAGGAAACGACAATTTAGAGACTTGGGATGCACCCTGTGGCCCAATCTCGATCTCCCCCCTAAACCCTAAAACCCTGAACCCTCAGGGACTTACTGACGTCAGCTGCTAAGTGGGAGTGTGAGAATCTGTGAGAGCCTGGACTGGTGTGAATATGAATGGGACAGCACTTTGCTGCAACATATCACGTGACTACATACAAAAAGATTGTGTACAATTGTGTATTAATTTTATTATTATTCCATCTTTAATCCCTAATGTTGTAGTGTAAAGGTATTTTATCGGGCTAAACGTCCACGTGCCTCTTTGTTTACCTTTTTTTTCTACGTCTTCATGCTTCCATTGGGAACTGCGTGTTTAACGTCACATTGTTATGAACTGTGGGTAATTCCCTTAGGCAATGCTGACTTAGGGAAAAGGTTCATAAAGGGCTCAAAATGTCTGTCAGAGAGCCCTCAAGCACTCTACGATGTGACAGAACTAAACCCTCACGGACTTCGCGGGAGCGCGCCTCAAAGTCCGTGAGTCCGTAAGGGTTGAGATTGAGATTGGGCCTTGAGATGCACCTTGTGTCTCTTGTGTCCTCTGTTTCCCTGCACTTCCTGTCCCTGTGAGTGTCTGCTGATTGTCTGCCCTGTCCCTGATTGTTTCCGCCTGTGTCTAATCACCTGCACCTTCACTGTGTATTTAAACCCTGTTTGTCTCCTCCCCCATTGTTGGATCATTTGTTTAAGTTTGTACTTTGTGTATGGCGGAGTCCTGCGCGTTCCTCTGCCTGTTTGATTGAGCCTTTTGGAAACCCGTCTTGTTTTATTTTTGATAAATACATTTACTTTGCACGCTGCATTATTATTTGGGTCCTCTTTCTCGGAAGCCCTCATGTGACATGTGGAGGTGGAATAATTGGTGTGATGAAGTTTTTGAGTCCACTTGTTAGCAACCACCTTTTATAAAGACACGTAAAAGGGTTGTTAGTTAACATATGTATTGCAATAAAACAAAATGTTGAAATATCTTTCAATCAGGAGAGACCCAATGTCATTCTAGACTGGATTACTATAACTCCTTATCAGGTTGCTCTAATAAGTCTCTTAGACATATCCAGAATGCTGCAGCTCGTATACTAACAAAAACTAAGAAAAGAGATCACATTACTCCTGTATTAGCTGCTTGGCACTGGCTCTCTGTAAAATCAAGAATCACATTTAAAATCCTTCTCCATCCATCCATCCATCCATTATCAGCCGCTTATCCGGGGTCGGGTCGCCGTGGCAGCAGGTTCAGCAGGCCGACCCAGGCTTCCCTCTCACCCGCAACACTTTCCAGCTCATTCTGGGGGATCCCGAGGCGTTCCAAGGCCAGCCGGGAGATATAATCCCTCCAGCGTGTCCTCGGTCTTCCCCGGGGTCTCCTACCAGTTGGACGTGCCTGGAAAACCTCTAATGGGAGGCGTCCAGGAGGCATCCTGACTAGATGCCCGAACCACCTCAGCTGACTCCTTTCGACACGAAGGAGCAGCGACTCGACTCCAAGCTCCCTCCTGATGTCCGAGCTCCTTACCCTATCTCTAAGGGTGAGCCCGGCCACCCTGCGGAGGAAGCTCATTTCGGCCGCTTGTATTCGAGATCTCGTTCTTTCGGTCACGACCCAGAGTTCGTGACCATAGGTGAGGGTTGGAACATAGACCGACCAGTAAATGGAGAGCTTCGCCTTCCGGCTCAGCTCCCTCTTCACCAGGACGGACCGGTACAGCGCCTGTTTTATTGCTGCAGCCGCACCGATCCGTCTGTCGATCTCCCGCTCCACCTTACCCTCACTCGTGAACAAGACCCCGAGATACTTGAACTCCTTCGCTTGGGGTAGGCAGTTTGTCCCCACCTGGAGGGAGCAATCCACCGGTTTCCGGCAGAGCACCATGGCCTCAGATTTGGAGGCGCTAACTCTCATCCCTGCCGCTTCACACTCGGCTGCAAAACGCCCCAGTGAATGCTGGAGGTCACAATCCGAGGAGGCAAACAGGACCACATCATCCGCGAACAGCAGAGAGGCGATCCCGAGACTCCCGAACCGGATCCTCTCCGCCCCCTGGCTGCGCCTAGATATCCTGTCCATGAAAGTCACGAACAGGACCGGTGATAAAGGGCAGCCCTGGCGGAGGCCAACACCCACCGGGAACGTGTCTGACTTACTACCGAGGATACGAACACAGCTCCTACTGCAGGCGTACAAAGACCGGATAGCCCGTGCCAACGGGTCCGGCACCCCATACTCCCGCAGCACCCCCCACAAAAACCCCCGAGGGACCCGGTCGAAAGCCTTCTCCAAGTCCACAAAGCACATGTAGACTGGTTGGGCAAACTCCCAGGACCCCTCCAGTAGTCTTGCAAGGGTAAAGAGCTGGTCCACTGTTCCACGACCGGGACAGAATCCGCACTGCTCGTCTTGAATCTGAGGTTCGACAAGCGGTCGGAGCCTCCCTTCCAGCACCCTGGCATAAGCTTTTCCCGGGAGGCTGAGCAGTGTGATGCCACGATAGTTTGAGCACACTCTCCGGTCCCCCTTCTTGTAGATGGGAACCACCACCCCGGTCTGCCAGTCCATGGGCACTGTTCCCGACCCCCATGCGACACTGAAAAGGCGTGTCAACCAAGACAGCCCAACAATGTCCAGCGCTTTCAGCATCTCAGGGCGGATCTCATCCACCCCTGGCGCCTTGCCACCAAGGAGCTTTTTGACTACCTTAGCGACCTCTGCCAGGGATATGGGAGAAACCACCCCAAAGTCTTCCGGCGCTGCCCCCTCTCCGGGGGACATGTTAGCCGGGTTTAAGAGTTCCTCAAAGTGCTCTTTCCACCGCCCGACGATGTCCCCAGTCCGGGTCAGCAGTTCCCCCCCCCCTGCTGAGAACAGCCTGGGGTAGGCCCTGCTTTCCCTTCCTGAGCCGTCGGATGGTTTGCCAGAACTTCCTTGAGGCCAACCGAAAGTCCTTCTCCATGGCCTCCCCGAACTCCTCCCATGCCCGAGTTTTAGCATCCGCGACCATCGCAGCTGCAGCCCTTCTGGCCTGCCGGTACCCGTCAGCTGCTTCAGGAGACCCCTGGGCCAGCCAGGCCCGAAAGGCCTCCTTCTTCAGTTTGACGGCTTCCCTCACCCCCGGTGTCCACCACCGGGTTCTCGGGTTGCCGCCACGACAGGCACCGATGACCTTCTGGCCACAGCTCCGAGCAGCCGCGTCCACAATAGAGGCTTTGAACATGGTCCACTCGGGTTCCATGTCCCCAGCCTCCCTCGGGATTTGTGAGAAGTTCTTCCGGAGGTGGGAGTTGAAGACCTCCCGGACAGGGTCCTCCGCCAGACGTTCCCAGTTCACCCTCACTACACGTTTGGGCTTGCCAGGTCTTTCTAGCCGACTCCCCCGCCATCTGATCCAACTCACCACCAGGTGGTGATCAGTTGACAGCTCTGCTCCTCTCTTCACCCGAGTGTCCAAGACATACGGCCGCAGATCAGATGATACGACTACAAAGTCGATCATTGATCTCCGGCCTAAGGTGTTCTGGTACCAGGTACACTTATGAGCCACCTTATGCTCGAACATGGTGTTTGTTATGGACAAACTGTGGCTAGCACAGAAGTCCAACAACAAAACACCATTCGGGTTCAGATCGGGCAAGCCGTTCCTCCCAATCACGCCCCGCCAGGTTTCTCTGTCATTGCCCACGTGAGCGTTGAAGTCTCCCAGGAGAACTATGGAGTCGGCAGGCGGCGCCCTTTCCAGGACCCCTCCCACCGACTCCAAGAAGGCCGGATACTCCGAACTGCTGTTCGGTGCATAAGCACAAACAACAGTCAGAGCTTTACTCCCTGCAACCCGTAGGCGCAGGGAGGCGACCCTCTCGTTCTCCGGGGAAAACTCCAACATAGCAGCGCTCAGCCGGGGGCTCGTGAGTATCCCCACTCCCGCCCGGCGCCTCTCACCCTGGGTAACTCCAGAAAAGGACAAAGTCCAACCCTTCTCCAGGAGCTTGGTTCCAGAGCCCATGCTGTGCGTGGAGGTGAGCCCAACTAAATCTAGCTGGTACCGCTCCACCTCCTGCACCAGCTCCGGCTCTTTCCCCGCTAGCGAGGTGACGTTCCACGTCCCTAGAGCTAGTCTATGCTGCCGGCGATCGGCTCGCCCAGGTCTCCTGCCTGGCCTGCCGCCCGGTCTGCATTGCACCCGACCCCGATAATTCTCCCCGCGGGTGGTGGGTCCACGGGGTGACTGCTGCTCCATGTTGTTTCTTCGGGCTGAGCCCGACCGGGCCCCATGGGCGAAAGCCCGGCCACCAGACGCTCGCCGACGAGCTCCCCTCCTGGGTCTGGCTCCGGGAGGGTGCCCCGGTTTCCCTTGTCCGGGCGAGGTAACTTTAGTCCGTGGGCTGCAATTCATCAGGGTTTTTTGAATCGCTCTTAGTCTGGGCTCTCCCCCGAGACCTGTTTGCCTTGGGAGACCCTACCAGGGGCTGACGCCCCGGACAACATAGCTCCCAGGATCACTGAGCCACTCAAACTCCTCCACCACGTTAAGGTGGCGATTCATTGGAGGAGAAAAAAAAAAATCCTTCTCCTCACCTACAAAGCCTTAATTGGTGATGCACCATTATATCTTAAGGAGCTTATAGTACCATATTACCCCACTATAGAGCTCATAGTACCATAGTATCCCTCTAGATAGCTCACTAGTTTCGTATAGCCAATGAAATGCTGCAAATAACGATATCCAGCATCAGCGGGAGGAGATGCCCAAACAGGGACTCGCTACATGATGAGCAAACAGCTGTTGGCAGATCCAGCTGTTTGTCGTTGAACAAGCACGAAAATGCATTTATACTTCAAGGCCTTGTCGATTTGGCACCGAAAAGCACAAGCAAGAGGACATCTCCGATGTATCACTTTGGCCGACCACTCCAAGGTGATTTGTGTTTCTCTTGTTTTGCCTCCAGCTAACAGCGTGAGGTAATGATGAGGTGAGAGAGGACAAGGCCACGGGCACCAAGTGAAAGAATCAGCCCGGAATTTCGTTTGCCAACAGACCCCCAGAGAAGTGGGCTATGCTTATCATTCCAGTACTTGTAACTAAACAGCTGGCCTCTATTACATTAGAAATAAGTTACACTGCATTCAATGTACAGACGATCAGAGGCCTTCACTAAGATGTTAAAACGGGAAGATGCAGATGACCCGGGAGGAAACCCCATCGCATACTCGCACTGTTTGCATTTTATAGTCCTCTCCTCCCCAGGGGAAGCCTTAACGCCTTAACGCAGCATTTTCTGAAGCCTTAGACCAATTAGGCTTGATCGATATGGCTGGGATTAGCATCCTAACTGTCAAGATGGGGTTCATGGGAGCAGGAGCCGAGTCTCCTGAACCCGTCGCTGTCTGTGGAACCTCAGGCTAAGAAAGCAGCAACTAATGGACGATGGCACCCGTCTTCATAATGGCATCAATGACAACTGTGTGTGTGCGTGAGAACTAGTAACTGCACGCCATCCTGTGAATGTACTTTCTGAAGTGAAGCAGTGATAATGACACGCTATGGCTTATTTGGTGGCGTGTTTAAAAATAGAAACCAGGACTGGGATTCAACAGGATTCCAGCTCATTCACCTGGAATCCCACAGCTTGTCTAATCAAATGTCTTGTTTACAAAAAAGGAGCAGCTCAATCAAACCTGCATCTATGTGTGTGTGTGTGTGTGTGTGTGTGTGTGTGTGTGTGTGTGTGTGTGACGAACATCTAAAACCTGCTGCTTGCAAACTCGTTCAGCATCTCGTCTCCAAGGAAACAAAGACTAGTTTGGCTTTCAGGTGGTTACATCAAGTGAATGTAGTACTAAGACGTGTATTCAAAGCTATTATTGGCAATAGCTATACCGTAGAAGACAACTTGTGAGCATTGTAAGCTTTCCTCATTAAAACTACTAAGGCACTGTAACGCAAAGGACCATCAGCTTTATTTTTAATTGTTTTTTAATATATATTTTCTCCTCATTTGTTTGTATATATATTTATCTGGATATGTGTAGATATACAGTATATGTTTATTCATGTGTAGACTGAAATATGTCCCATATTTCTGCCTGACAGATCTTCTCATCTGCATCATATAATAATACTAATAACCTCCTGAAAGTGAGACTAAAGCCATGGCCCTCGTGTAATCATGCACCAATCCCTGACTTCAGATGGTGTTTGGGTGGCAGCCCCTCCAAAAGAGGAGCTTGCATTAGTGCCGAGAGAAAAATGTCTTATAAGTAGTGAAGAAAATGTCAGCTCTCCAAATCCCCCTCGTCTCCTTCATTTTAAAGATGACTTTTAGAGCATTTCTGCCTCTTCTGACAGCAATGACAGGAGCATGGGGAACATGGGGACGAAGAGGGACAACCGCCGGGGGGAAGATCCCTGCTCTTTTCACCATGAGATGGAAAGAAAAAGATGAATTGAAGGAGCATGTATGTAGCCAGCGACGCCTCGATTCGTGGATGTCATCATCACAGTGATGAGTGGACTGAGACGTGCATCTAAAGAGCACCAGATTAAAGCAGCTGCAGGTCAAGCAGCTCTGAAGGCTACATGGCAGATTGTAACTTATAGACAAATCTTCTCTGCTAAATATCATACGTCTCTCCTCCTCACGTCTCTCTTTCTCTGCACGACTGACCCATCAGCAGCCAGAGCGCTTAAATGGCACCATATGTCACGATCACCTCCTTTTCCAGTCACTCATTGCCACGCTTGACTTGGCATCAGGATGTTACCTCAAGCAACACATGCAAGAACACACTGAGGAGGCAGTCCAGTGCTTCGGTCCGACAATTATTCATGTTGACTTTGTTTTCAAACGTGCTGCATTTGTTAGCATTTAATTCCCTTTCTGAGTTTATTTGTAATGGTACCTTTGTTCCATCTCTGTTTAATATTTCCATTAATTTGTGGTCTGATCTGTATGAATACAATCTGATCCTGTGAGTCCACTAATCCTCCAGGTTCAACGCAACGGTTTAAAAGGGAGGAGGGTTTTTTCATTCAGCGCGGACAGTGTTCATTATAGCTTTGCCCGTGTGTGTGTGTGTGTGTGTGTGTGTGTAGGAGAGAGCATATTGCTGCAGACTGGTCCTCTGGAGGTAACGTGCTGTGCCGGCTGCTGTGTTCATGAAGTGCCAGAGAACAGAGACAGGAATCCCAGAGTGATCATGGATCTGCGTAGCCCATGAATATGGACTCCATGTGATCAGCGCCAAGCAGTCCATACTACACACACATGTACACGTGTGCACTACATAATTAACTTGTATAACAACTCATAACAGTGTATTCAAAAAATGTCCGTTGTTTTTGCATTATGTTTGAGTTTGTTGTTCTTTAAGTCAGTCATTCTCGATGTGTCTATATTCCTGTTTCTGTCCCGACTCCTGCTTTGTGGACTGCCCTTTGCACCAATAAAAACATTCAATAAATGAGGTGGACCTAGCTGGGTGCCCCACATTGTCACCATTTTCATCACAATTACATCATCAATTATCTAAAGAGCTGCAGTAAGCTTGCTATGCTGAGTCCATTCTCACGAGCATGCACTATTAAACATATTCAACATTTTAAGCACACGTTCATGAAATCAGTAGATCAGAACTAGGGTCAATGGAGTAGGATTCAAGGGATTTCACATATCACCTGTTTTAATTCAATGTATAAATGGAAATACTGGTCAGGAAAACCTGCCTGAAAGACACCTGAGGAAGGAGGAACCACAGAAGACGTGTTCAGAGCAGGAGATCAGCTGGGCTTGTATGTCTAAACTCTGACTGCTCCCAGTCATTTTTTACATTTCTGTGCCTCCAATAGCAGAAGAATACCAGAATAGAGGATAATAAGTAATAATAATAAAGTGTTGGAGCAGTAGTTTAGACGCCATTGACTGTATTGCCCAGCCTGAGCCTCGTCTTCAGGGGATCACCAGCTTCTTCATCACACGCTTTTTTTCTCACTCGACCAGTTTGCTGACTCCAGTAGTTCCTGTTTTAAAGCTCCAGCCCTGGTGAGCCCCATCATGGATCACAGGCAGGCGGCAGAGGGCAACGTTTTGGTCGAGGCTGCAGCCAAATCATTGACTTTATGATGTTAAAATAATCCATCACACCAACCAGCAAAGACTAAAGGTCTGGTCACATTTCCAGTCCAGTCCAAAGTAAATTTATTAGTTTTTCTCAAATTATATTTTTGATTTGGTTGAAACTGGAAATTTTGATTAAATATGAAGTAAAAAAATTACATTCATACAAATTAAAAGTTGTATTTAGTATAAAGACAATTATTTTACTTTGGTACAACTTATTTTTTAATTTGGAAAAACCTCATTTTCTATTATATGAAAGCAAAGATTTTACTTTACACAAAAGTATTTAAAACACTCTAATTTTGTTACACGTAAATGTATTAGTTTCTCTCAAATGATATATTTGATTTGGTTGAAACCCAAAATGTTGATTAAATATAAAGTAAAAAAATTACATTCACACCAAGTAAAATAAGCAATTATAAAGACCATGAACCATGTTTGTTTGTTTTACATTAGAACAACTTTATTTTTCAATTTGAAAAAAATTAATATATATGTATATTTTCTATTACATACATAGTGTGCACTTATTATGAAGTGCTAACAAGGGATAAACCCTTTGTGCATAACAAAGGGTTAAACATGCACAACAATATTTAGAGTTTAAGACTCAGAGTGCACACTCGCCGGGTCATCTTTTTGGCTTCTATCTCCATGAAGATTTTTTGCAGAGCATCAAAAGTGTGTTTGAGTTCACTTGGATAGCTCAAGTTTAGAGCATAAATGAGCCCAAGCAACATGGAACATGCATTCTCTACTGATTGCAAACCATTAAGGACCTCTACACCATCGCTCAAAACTCCAATGTCGTGTGGCGGCTGGAGGCAATCCTCCTCCTCCGTGAAGACAAACACTGCCATTTTGCACTCCTGAAGCTGGGATCAAGCTTCATCCTTCTGAACAACCTGATAAAAGACAAAACACTTATTAAAAAAGTTATTCTGATGAAACCAGTTTCTGATGTACCACAGCTCCGACCACTGTGTCCTCTGCGGTGAACAATATATTTTGCTGCCTGTTAAGAGCGACAGCAGTTGTTACAGCTATGAAAAATTCATATCATACGGGAAATTAAAACCGGTATACCGCCCAGCCCTAATTTAATGTTTTCTTTTGTTTGAAGCGTATGTAAATAAAGCAAAACTACTTACCAGATAGTCCTTGATAAGGTTGTCCCCATCTTCCCCAAGGTACACAATCAGGCACTTAAGCAGACACTCTTTAGATTCACCTCAAGGCTCTAGGTGAAAGCACAAACACACAAAATTATAAAAATGCAAAATGATGCTGTCCAATTTGAACAATTCACGGTAGACACAACACTATACAATGCATAAAATGGGCACTTGGAGTTACAGTAATAGTGATTTAGGGCTGTTGCGATTAAGGAATTTTCCCTGATTATCGACTCAATAGTGAAAATGCTGAATTACTATTTTTATTTGATATTACTCAGAAGATCCAGATTTAAGTGCTATGTAAATAAATTATTTTAGGTACTAGTATTAGGTACATTGTTGGCTTTTAAATGACAAAGATGACCGTTTTAATAGTAATTAAATACCTAATTATTGTTAAATGCAGAACACAGAAGGGAAATGAGATTCAGACTTTGATTTGTTTTTCCAACTCTCGATAATGAAAAAAATAAATCAAATAAAAATTAAATGTGCCACACTCACTTGACATGCGGTCGGATGGTCAATAGCAATGTTGCACTTTTTGCAAGACCCTAATAAATAAATATTGCAAAAATAGAAATGTAAAATTAACCTGCCATTAAAATGTATAGTCCACTACATTACAATTTAAATGTTTGAAATTACAGACTACATTCATAAGTATACATTTATGGTAAATTCAAGGTATTCTCTGAAGTGCTGCAATTATATTTTGGGTTTATCGTTCCCATTTAAAAATACATGAAAATGTTCACAGTTGTCATATTGGGACTTACCGAAATCAGCAATATGGTTACAATGTCGGGACTGTTGCGGGACACAGCAGTAGACCTGTAAACCTAAAGGAAAGAGAAATAACTTTTGTGACAGTTGGCACTATCCATAATTGTCACTACAGACACATGTATTAATTAGGCTTTAGACATACTGAAGGTATTGTACTATACTGCAAAATACTGACAGCTGAAAGAATGAAATATGAATTTTGTTCCTCATTATCTAGTACTAATAGAGGTGTACTGAGACATAATTATCTGCATCTGTTCAATCAAACAAAATCCTGTCTCTGTATTTGTATCTAGATAACAGAAGTGGGCAAGGTTTATACCTGGAGTTGCCTTAAATCAGGCAAATATTGTATTTTGTGACCCAATATTCATTGGCAATTAAATGTGTGGCTTAAAAGTATCCATTTAATATTGGCATATAATACTTTAAGAAACATATCTTCATATCCTCAGTGTACTTTTCATATTCCAAGGTTCTACCCCCACTACCCCAATGGATAAAGATAGGGTTACTGGCTTAAATACAAGGTAACATGTCGTTATTTTAATTATTAACTAAAAACCACAGGCTCCAAGCTTCATTTTGGTGTATAATGTGTGGTGTTGAAAAGAAATTAAGTTGTCCCCACCTGCGAAAGTACAGTTACCTACTGAACAAAAGCCATGTGGTTGCTAGCGTTAGCTAACGTAACGTTAGCCAACATTACGTTACGTTAGCGAACACGTGTGAAATATATAGACAGTTGTCCATTACGCCACTAACAATACCTATGCATGGCAAACACATGTTCCCTATGAAAGCTCACGGTGCGTTAGCTAAAAGGTACCGTTAGCTAACAGCACCGTTAGCGAACACGTGCGAAATATAAACAGTTGTACATTCTGCCACTAACAATCAATATGCTTGGAAAACACAGGAGAGCATAGCGAATGCTGTGGCTCTGTAACCATGTGGGCTGTGGATGCCCAGTAGCAGGCAAACAGCTCCTAAACTATGATTTTTGTAACGAGCGAGCTAGCGTTGGCTAACGTTAACTTACGTTAGCTAATGTTACATCAGCCAACGTTACGTTACTCTAGCGAACACGCACAAAATATAGACAGTTGTACATTCTGCCATTAATAATGAATATACATGGAAAACACATGTTCCGTTTAAAACAACACAATTTAGAATTATTACCTTGTTTTTGAGTTGCCTTGACGGTTTTCACTTCAGGCGAAGCGAGGTAATGGCGGACATCAGAACACAGACCAGATGCGACTTCATATGGTCACGTGACACGTAAACCTCTGGTCTAAAGTGAAAATAGACTTTTACCTAAAGTATTGCTTTTAATTTTGTCTATGGGAAGTTCTATTTGCTTTTAGGGAAAGTGAAAACAACTTGTTTAAACCGGAAACCATGATTTTCGATGAGACCAAATTAAAAATGCACTTTACATGAATGACACAGTTGTTTCACTTTTTTCAGTGTATATTCTGACAATAGCGAAGTGAGAAGCTGCTGCCTGATTATGTTGTAAAGCGCTCTTTACTAAGTACACTGACAAACATATCCTGCTTGATCTAATTAATAAAATCAAGACAACTTTTTGCATAAATTTATTACGTAGAATAAGCAATGCTGATTTTTGTATGAATTACTTAATTTTTTTGTATGCAGCGAATCAATTTTCCAAGTACAGTCAACCTAATTTAGCAAGTCAATTCAACTTAAATTTGCTTGTGAATTAACTTAGACAATCAAGTTGAAGTCAAGTGAAGGGCAGTTCTTTACTCCTTCAAACTAGCGACATAAAGGACAAAGACACCATCAAGTAACGTAACCTGAAAAATTTGGTACACTTTACTTGCAACAATTAGTTGACTTAACCAAACGAATTAAGTTAGATATACCTTAAGGCCACTTGCTAACATGCAAAGACTGTATCTAACCAGCTCACTGTACATTTCTAGCTTTATTCTTACCTTGAAGTTCAGCTCGCAGTTCTTTGTCGAGGTGGCTCCATTGACTTCTGTCCGGAAATGTGAAACCGTGGAATTCGTGTGACGAAATTGAGTCACGTGACCACCACTACTTTGCAGAGTAAATACAATGATGAAATGTTTGTTGTGTGCATTGACTCCAGAAGATTTGCTGAGATTACGCAGAAATGCACAATATTTTGTCATTTAAACAAATACAGATCAAGTCCAGGACTAGAATCTTTCGTGTAGAGATAAAAACATACATTTTCATGTTAATATCATATTTAATTGTGTTACATATACATCTTCTCCTAATCACATTTATCAGTGTAGTATCGTCATCAGTATAAAGCCATTTCTGAGATTGTTTTGGAGGCTGTATGAATAGATGAGGAATAATTCACAAAGATGCTGAATACTCGCCTGTGCATAATACATCTAGGGCTTTTATTGTGAAAGGTAAAAACTGAAGGAGTGGATCTGATCTGCGTTGTTCAGACTCTGGAGCCTCCTGTTCATTTATAGATACCAGCACAACTCAACCGTGACACACAACGGGATCGGATGAGATGGATTTTTCGAAAGCTCAGAAACTCTGACTTTGCTTTTTTATTTTTTCTCTTACCTTGGCCAAAATACTTGGTGGAAGGATGACACGCCTCACATGTGTTGGTCCAGTAAAATTAATGCAAGACTTTGGCAACTTTTATCTTTGGGAATTATACCTGGAGTTGAGTCGCAGCCGATGAAGTATTCCTGTAATATTATCATCCAAATAGTTTATTTTAGCACCAGGAGGAATGCTGCATGGGCCAAAGGTTGACTAATGTAATAACTAATGTAATGAGGTAGAGAAATTGTGCCAGAATTTATGAAAAGCATTACAAACTCTTGATGAGGATGAGTCAGATTTATTTTGATGAGCAGTTTGGATCTCTCCCTAAAAGGACTGTTGCGACCCAGATCGAGTCAGATATTTTTAACCTCATTCGCTGCCATTGCCTCATTATAGCCTAGTTACAAAGTGGGACCAGGCAGAGAGCAGACCATGGCCTTATGGGTAATTGTGTAGGCATTGACAAATCACTGACAGTAACCTTTAACCTTGAGATTACAGTGATTCACTTCATTATTGATTGTTCCATTTCTAACTTGCGCTCTTCACTGCATTTGTGCACGTGGGGAAGAAAGGATGCTTTTCTGCTTGCTCTGTGAGGGTCACGTGCACGCGCCTGTTTTGTTATGCGAATATAGACAAATTATACGCTGTACACGCTTACGTAGCGGTGAAGTGCACATGTACGCAGCGGCTGAAAACCATCCATTTAGCTGTAAATGAAGTGATCTATGGATAATTATTTTACAAAGAAAGATGAGAGCGGAGAAGGCTGGGGAGGGGGAGACATGGATTAATACCAGTGGTAGAAGAAGAACTAACACATTTCACTTCAGTAAAAGTCTTGCATTCAAAACTATCTTAGTTTATAATTGTCATGTCTCATCCTGTTCCTGTGATTTTCCTGTTTTATGTTGTCTTATAGTCTGGTATAATATGATACTATATGCTCTCTAGCGGGGTAATTTGGTGCTATGAGCTCTCTACTGGGCTAATATGGTGCTATGAGCGCTCTACTGGGGTAATATGGTACTATAAGCTCTATACTGGGGTAATGTGGTAAGCTCTATACTGGGGTAATGTGGTGCTATGGTAAGCTCTCTACTGGGGTAATATGGTACTATAAGCTCTATACTGGGGTAATATGGTACTATGAGCTCTATACTGGGGTAATGTGGTAAGCTCTATACTGGGGTAATGTGGTGCTATGGTAAGCTCTCTACTGGGGTAATATGGTGCTATGAGCTCTCTACTGGGGTAATATGGTACTATTGTCACAACCGTCACTAGACGGTAGTGCTTTTATTTTGTTGTCTTGTCACTTCCTGTTTTACTTTGAAATCATCCTCCTGTGTCATGTCTGCTGTCTTTACTTCCTCATGTGTGATTACCTCTCCCTGCCCTGATGTGTTTCACCTGTGTCTCGTTAACTCCCCTCCCAGTGTGTATATATACACTCGGTGCTTCACTTGTCTCGTTGCCAGTTCGTTTTTCTTCACCTGAGAGTCAACTTACCAGCGTTTTTCCTGCCTGATATCCTGTTCTGATTCCGACGTCCCTTCGTTTCCGAGTAAGCCTGATCCCTGCCTGTACCTCTGCCGAGTTTGACTGCCTTCCTGTGAATGACCCTGGACTGTTTACGTTGGCGATTCTACTCTCCCCTGAGTGAGACAGCTGCTCTCACCACAGCGGGTCAGAGCCTTGCCGACCGGCCTCAGCCCCTCCCCAGTTACATCGGGAGAACCTTCGGCGGTCCTTCTCCAGAGACTCTATCCTGTTGCAATATTACCTTTATCAATAAAGGAATTCTTGTGAACTTTACTCTCTGCCTCGGGTCGTGCATTTGGGTTCTTTCATTAGTGCTCCGTCGTGACAGGACGAACTGGCCCATCATGAACCCAGCCGACCTCGACCGCATGAAGGAGGAGATCTCCGGCCAGGCTCAGCGTTTGGGCAGCCACGAACACATGTTGAAATCTCTCATCGACAACGTGGCCCAGATTTCGACACAGCTCGCTGAGCTAAGTCGCAGCGCTTCTCCGCCAGCTCCCCCGCCTGTTGCTGCTTCCCCGGCGCTGCCGGGTGGATCCACCTCCGAGCCTCACATCCCCTCACCCACCAAGTACAGCGGTAACCCAGACTCTTGCTGAAATTTCATTACCCAGGTACGTCTGGTGTTTCTGGCCCAGCCTTCCCGGTTCCGTGATGAGTCAGCCAAGATGGCTTACATAGCTAACCTGTTGGATGGTCCTCCTTTAAGTTACTTTAATGCCCTATATGAGCAGCAAGCTCCGCCGGTCCTCTCTTTTGAACTGTTTGCCACAGAATTAAGGAGGATTTATGACCATCCCTTCCGGGGACAACAGGCGGGTCAACGATTGCTTAAGCTCCGGCAGGGGAAGAAGTCAGTAAGGGAATTTGCCAGCGAGTTCCGCTCCCTAGCTGTGGACTCCGGCTGGAATGACCTGGCTCTACTTACCGCCTTCCAGAGCGGACTCAATCGGTCCATCGGCAGGGAGATCGCCCTACGGGAGGAGCAGCAGTCGCTGGATGGAGCCATTGCCTCTGCCATCAGGATCTCCGACCAGATGGCGCAGTGGAATCCTGAAGACTCAGCTGTTCGCTTTTCTGCACCACCTGTAGAGTTCCCCAGAGCTGTTACTCACCATGTCGATGCCCGAGCCACGGAGGGAGAGGAACCCATGCAGATTGGTCGCACCAAACTCACCCCGGAAGAACGCCGGCGGCGCATGACGGAGGGTCTCTGCCTCTACTGTGGTCAGCAGGGACATATCATCTCCTCCTGCCCAGTAAAAGCCAGGGCTCACCAGTGAAGGAGAGGGCACTGGTGAGCCGCACCCTGACCCTGTCCAATCCCGCTCGCCTACAACCCCTGGTTCTTCTTCGCTCTTCCTCTGCCTCGCTCCAGCAACCGGTTCTGGTGGACTCCGATGCGGATCTCATGGACTATGCTCTCGCCAAGAGACTCGGCCTTCGGGCCTTCCTTCTTCAACGCCCCCTGGAGGCTCGTGCCTTGGATGGCCGCCTCATTTGCAGGGTCACTCACCGGTCCCAACCGGTCACCCTCCTGTTCCCGGACAAGCACACTGAAACACTATCTTTTCACCTGTTTTACTCACCCTCGCATCCCCTGCTCCTAGGTCTCCCATGGCTGAAGCTGCACAACCCGCATGTGGCCTGGAGTACTGGGAGAATCCTCGCCTGGGGTCCCCGATGTGCACGTTCCTGTGGGGCCAGGGTGGCACCCATTTCGGCTCCAGGACCTCCTGATCTCTGCCTAGCTCCGGTCTGCACCTCCCAGCTATCCGGCTCTCTGGACACCTTCCCCGCACTGGACAAAGTACCTCTTTGTTATCACGACCTAAAGCAAGTTTTTAACAAAGCCCGTGCCTCTGCACTTCCTCCTCAGACAATATGACTGTGCGATTGAGCTCCGTCCCGGCACCCATCCTCCCCGGGGGAGACTATTTCCACTGTCTGTTCCAGAAACTGCTGCCATGAGGAGCTATGTGGAGGAATCCCTGGCTGCCGGTCTCATCCGCCCGTCCTCTCCTGCTGGCGCTGGATTTTTCTTTGTAGAAAAGAAAGATAAATCCCTCCGCCCTTGCATCGACTACAGGGGTCTCAACGACATCACGGTCCGCAATAGGTACCCTCTTCCTCTCATGTCCTCTGCCTTCGAGCTGATTCATGGTGCCAAGGTTTTCTCCAAGCTGGATCTCCGCAACGCATATCATCTCGTGAGGATCAGGGAGGGAGATGAGTGGAAGACTGCCTTCAACACCCCGTGGACATTACGAGTACTTAGTAATGCCGTTTGGATTAACCAATGCCCCTGCTGTGTTTCAGGCTCTCGTCAACGATGTGTTACGTGACATGCTGAACAGTTTTGTTTTTGTGTATCTGGACGATATCCTCATCTTTTCTCCTGATGAGTCCTCCCACATTCAGCATGTCCGTCAGGTACTTCAGCGCCTCCTAGAGAATCAGCTGTTTGTCAAAGCAGAGAAATGAGTTTCACCAGCCTTCGGTTTCCTTCCTGGGCTTCATCATTTTGGAGGACAACATTCAGATGGACCCCGACAAGGTCAGTGCCGTCAGAAGTTGGCCTACCCCTAACTCCCGCAAGGAGGTGCAGCGGTTTTTAGGGTTCGCCAATTTCTACCGCAAGTTCATCCGTAACTTCAGTGCTGTCGCTTCACCCCTGCATAACCTCACCTCTCCTAAGTTCCCCTTCAGGTGGTGTGATAAGGCTGAAGGTGTCCTTCACCACCGCTCCCATTCTCTCTGTTCCTGATCCTACGCTCCAGTTCATAGTTGAGGTGGACGCCTCGGATGTCGGGGTTGGGGCCGTTCTGTCCCAACGGTCCTCTACCGACGATAAGCTGCACCCCTGCGCTTTCCTATCGAGGAAACTTTCTGCGGCGGAACAAAATTACGACATCGGGAACCGGGAGTTGTTGGCCATCAAGGTGGCTCTGGAGGAATGGCGTCACTGGCTGGAGGGGGCGGAGCTACCTTTTCTTGTCTGGACCGACCACAAGAATCTGGAGTATCTTCGGACCGCAAAGAGGCTGAATTCCCGGCAGGCAAGGTGGGCCCTGTTCTTTACCCGTTTTGACTTTGCTCTCTCCTATAGACCAGAGTCGAAGAATGGCAAGCCTGATGCTCTGTCCCGAGTTCCGTCCTCAGAGGGTCCTGTTGCCGTGCCTGAACTTATCCTGCCTGCAGCCTGTGTGGTTGGGGCTTTCAAGTGGAGGGTGGAGGAACAGGTCATCCAGGCTCTTCAGACCTGTCAACCGCCGGACGGCGTCCCTCCCAATCGGTTGTTTGTTCCACCTCACCTCCGCTCTCAAGTCATCCAGTGGGCCCACGCTTCACGATTGGCATGTCACCCCGGGGTCCGACGGACCTTATTTATGTCCCAACAGCGTTTCTGGTGGCCCGCCATGGAGAAAGACATCACCGAGTTCATTGCGGCCTGTCCAGTTTGTGCCTCCTGCAAAGTGTCCCACAAGCCTCCTGTGGGTCAGCTTCACCCTCTGCCTGTTCCCCTGGTCACACATCTCCCTGGACTTCGTCACTGGACTGCCTCCCTCTGCAGGTAACACCACCGTCTTAACGGTGGTAGACAGGTTCTCCAAGATGGTTCACTTCATTGCTTTGCCTAAGCTTCCGTCTGCTAAGGAGACTGCTGAGGCACTCCTGTCTAATGTTTTCCGCATTCATGGTTTCCCTGTTGATGTGGTTTCTGATCGAGGTCCCCAGTTCACTGCTCTATTCTGGAAGGCCTTCTGCTCCCTCATCGGTGCCTCCGTCTCCCTGTCCTCCGGCTTCCATCCGCAGTCCAATTGACAGACTGAACGCCTCAACCAGGAGATGGAGACCACACTACGCTGTCTGGTCACCCAGAACCCCGCCGCCTGGAGTCAGCAGCTAGTGTGGGTGGAGTATGCACACAATTCTTTACCCTGCTCATCTTCTGGTTTATCCCCGTTTCATGTGGTGTTCGGGTACAAGCCCCCTCCTTCCCGTCCTTGGAAAAGGAGGTTGCTGTCCCCTCTGCTCTAGCCCTTATTCAGCGGTGCAAACGCACCTGGAGTCGGGCCAGGCGCTCCCTTCTCATCAGTTCGGAGCGTTACAAGAAGGCCGCTGATCGCCGCCGCACTCCTGCTCCAGAGTACCAGAACGGCCAACGTGTCTGGCTGTCCACCCGCAACCTTCCCCTACATATGGAGAGCAGAAAACTGGCACCCAGGTTCGTTGGTCCTTTTCCCATCTCTAAAATCATTAATCCTGTCACTGTGCGTCTGAAACTCCCCAGGACCATGAGAGTGCACCCAGCTTTCCACGTCAGCCAGATCAAACCCGCTAAGGAGAGCTCGTTGGTGCCCACTGCCCAGCCCCCGCCTCCTCCCCGACTTGTGGATGGGGGTCCTGTTTATACCGTCCGCAAGCGCCTGTCCTCTCGCCGACGTGGCCGCGGGTTTCAATACCTGGTGGACTGGGAAGGTTATAGACCTGAGGAACGTTCCTGGGTGCCCGCCTCGCACATCCTTGACCCTTCCCTCATCCACGAATTCAACCAGTCCCATCCTGATGGCCCTGGGCCGTCAGGTGCCGGCCGTAAGGGGAGGGGTACTGTCACAACCGTCACTAGACGGTAGTGCTTTTATTTTGTTGTCTTGTCACTTCCTGTTTTACTTTGAAATCATCCTCCTGTGTCATGTCTGCTGTCTTTACATCCTCATGTGTGATTACCTCTCCCTGCCCTGATGTGTTTCACCTGTGTCTCGTTAACTCCCCTCCCAGTGTGTATATATACACTCGGTGCTTCACTTGTCTCGTTGCCAGTTCGTTTTTCTTCACCTGTGAGTCAACTTACCAGCGTTTTTCCTGCCTGATGTTCTGATTCCGACGTCCCTTCGTTTCCGAGTAAGCCCGATCCCTGCCTGTACCTCTGCCGAGTTTGACTGCCTTCCTGTGAATGGACCCTGGACTGTTTACGTTGGCGATTCTACTCTCCCCTGAGTGAGACAGCTGCTCTCACCACAGCGGGTCAGAGCCTTGCCGACCGGCCTCAGCCCCTCCCCAGTTACATCGGGAGAACCTTCGGCGGTCCTTCTCCAGAGACTCTATCCTGTTGCAATATTACCTTTATCAATAAAGGAATTCTTGTGAACTTTACTCTCTGCCTCGGGTCGTGCATTTGGGTTCTTTCATTAGTGCTCCGTCGTGACAACTATGAGCTCTCTAGTGGGGTAATATGGTACTAAGACAACAAATTACCCCCCCAGCCCCTCCATGTTTTACATGCCAAAAGGAACATACAAAGCTATTTTAGTAATTCTGAACCTGTATCGCTGTCCATTTTTATCCAATCATATCAACTACATGCAGCCTTCGCAAAGATCAGCACTGTTGGGCCCAGTATTTTATATTTTGGGCCCTATTAAATGGCACCTACCCATCTATTTTTAAACATGCTGTTAGAAGGAAAATGTTTTTACTATTGATTAATACTGTATTTCATGTTACCTTCAGAATCACTAGTAAGGTTTAATTAGTTGTATTAGTATAAATCCAGTGACTTCTGATTGAACTCTCACATACATTTCCATGCTTACACATCCTTGGCTGGTCATGCTGATGGAGACTGAAATATCAGTATGTCTCTAGGTTAAGAAAGGTATGTCTTGTGACTTTGGCACTGACAAGCCAATCTAGTGAAAGACATGCAATGACTCATGATGGAGATGTCATGTGGCCTTCTGTGTATTGATATTTAACGGTCATTTGGCGGAAGATGACTTCCAGGGCATACATGGTCTAAATGTACCCAGGTTTGGGGTCACGTTCGCTGCGTACACGTTGGGGAAATGACCCTCTCCAACTGCATTGGACAAAGAAGTCCCACTAGCAAAGTACCAAGGACACATGGGAACTTAGCGGTCATTTGGCAGAAGGTGACTTCCAGGGCACACATGGTCTAAATGTACCCAGGTTTGGGGTCACGTTCGCTGGGTACACGTTGGGGAAATGACCCTCTCCAACTGCGTTGGACAAAGAAGTCCCACTAGCAAAGTACCAAGGACACATGGGAACTTAGCGGTCTTCTGGCAGAAGGTGACTTCCAGGGCACATGATCTAAATGTACCCAGGTTTGAGGTCACGTTCTCTGGGTTAAGGTTGGGGAAATGCCCGATAAAAGTACATGGGACTCTGGGTCATAGTGGAAGCAACAGGGACACTGGGGAACATGAGGGTGATTTAAAGGAAGATGACTTCCAGGATATACATTGGCTAACTTCACCCTGGAATAATGTCACCTTCTCTGGGTAAAAGTTGGGGTCAAGTGACCCCTGGAACCAGCTCTGCAGCTCACCCCCTAACCCGACTCACCCTCTGACCCCGTGGAGCCACACTTAAGCAACCCCCCCCCACCCAAGTTAAAATCCCCTGTGCGCTTTTTTTAAAGTCCCGTGCCCCTGGTTCTCTAGAGTAAAGAATGCCCGGGACAATAGACACACAGAAGAGTGCTAGATGTTAGATGTATGCCCTTGGTTAGGTTGATAGGTGAGTGTTTGAGGGACTGGGATTGGGGAAAGTCAGTCAGATATACACAATATCTTGCTCTGGGATTGGGATCTTGCTCTGACAGCAGGGTGCCATGCTTTGATCCCAAGGTCCCATGCTGGTGTTGGTGATGACCCAGATGTACCACCTCTGAGCAGAACTGATAGCATATTTGTAAGTTTGCATGATGAAAACTAGCAGAATAGTTAATTTTGTCTAGAGAAAATAAATTCTGGTAATTTTCAATATATTTTCTTCTCAAATGTCATGTTACAAACCAACAATGAACTGACCAACTAAGTATTGTGAATGCATCCAAAATAATTGTCCAAAAACTATTAAATACATAGAGATTTGTTGACAAAGAAAAAGAGAGAAGATTAGCCAAATCCTTTGGTAAATTAAGTAGTCACTGGCATTAAACCTTATCGCTCTTAACACAAACCTGACAATCCATGTTATAACCTGGCCCTGTATGGTGGGTTGATTGTCAGGTTCAGTTCACAATGAAAGATTTTCATGCCTGCTTACCGTTTCGTGCAGATAATGTTGCTATAATTATCCATTTAAATTACCTGGATTTAAGCAGCAAGCTGTCTGGTGTATCAGAAGCCTCTATAAGCAGTGGTGTTGAATACATACCATCAAAAGACTCAGTACATGAAAGCAGTTCCGAGGGATCTAGCGATCATACGAGCAAGGTTCTACTGGTGAAACAGGACTTATAGAAGAAAGAAATTGCCCAGTACTTCCTCAAATAGAGATATTGGAGCAGAAACTCAAAACTCTGATGAAACAATCCTTGCAGATGTGTCAGTAATGAAAAAAAAAAGATGGTGCCGAGAATACAGTAAAACGCATTATTGTCTGTACTGTCCCTTGTACTGCCATAAAAATGGCGTAGCACTTAGTGCGCCAACACGGCAATGAATTCAATTTCGCTCCTCAAGGTCCAAGAAAAATAGTGGCAGCTATAACTTTGGCAGGGATGACTCTAAAACAGGTATTTCACACACTAACTGCACTGCTATTTTGCTACCTGCTTTTACAAAAAGGGTGAAATTAAAATGCTGTCCTATTGTCTACCGATTCAATGGCTTGATTATTCTTTAATCCTTTATTAGTGGCAAGTTTAATCTGTCACTCACTTCACTTGTGTGATGAGCTTGTGCATCCTAGCCCGATTAAAATGGCTTTATTTAGACAATGAGGGCATTATCTCCCACTGAGGCACTACAACTCTGATATAACCCGCTTTGGCCCATAAGTCAGATTTCTCTCCCGTCTACCATATATGGTTATTTGCAGCCAAGCACATTTCCTTTTGGACTTAAGTCAATGTTAACTATTTATTATTCAAATTAGTCATTTTAACAGTACTTAGCTGCTAAATTTTATGAACAAATTGCACAGCTCTTGAGGTGGGCAGGTTAATGCTGAGCTGTTAATTGTGTTATGTGCAGCTGTGAAAATCTTGTGAGTCTTATTACCAGACCTACTGTTTAACAGGAGAATAAATACACCTCGGTCAACTGAAGTTGAGACCTATTTGCATATATTAAAGTCGACACGGCAGCCGTTTTAGTCCGCCATCTGAGGTTGTTCATGTGTATTACCTTCCTGGTACAAGCTGAACAGTTGACCTTGTAAGTAAGCATGACAATTCCCACTGCTGAACAATTGAAGCTCTATGAAAATCAGTCAACTCGAGCGATGTGCAGTTCATAAACTCTGAAAAGACGGTAGGCTGCTCTTAAAATGACAGCAGCTCTATACAGGGAAATGTTTTTGGCTTAATCCACGTCAAAACAAATGCAAATATGGTGGGAAATAAATGTGGTTACTGACAATCTGCAGGTTACATCAGGGTTTTCAGTACGAGATAAGATCCCTGTACTCACAACAGGAAATAGTGCCATGTAAATATTGCGTACACAATAGACATAACCTGACCCAGGGGGAGAGAAAATTCAGGTTTAACATTTTTAAGAGAGTTTTTGATGTTTAAGCAAAGGAGGCTCGCTCCATGGTATAACCCTCAGACCCGCATATTGACGCAAGCATCACGGAAGCTTAAGGGCATATGGCGTTCCGACGGTCTAGAGGAGTCCCGGTTGGTTTGGCGGGATAGTCTGAGAACATATAAGAAGGCCCTCCGTAATGCCAGAGGAGCCTACTACTCATCACTAATAGAGAAAAACAAGAGCAACCCCAGGTTTCTCTTTAGCATGTGGCCAGGCTGGCTGAGAGTCATAGCTTGGTGGGTCCGTGTATTCCTATAGACCTCAGTAGTAATGACTTCATGAACTTCTTCAATGGTAAGATTCTGGCTATTAGAGAAAGGATCTGTGATGCCCTTGACTACTGCAGTCCATCCTCAGGTGGAGGAGGCTGTGGGCCCTGTTGTGTGTCTGGATGGATTTTCTACCATCAACCTCGACGAACTGTTTAATGGTTTCTACTTCTAAATAGTCTACTGGACTCTGTTCCGACTAAGCTGTTTAAGGAAGTTTTACCTTTAGTTAGTGCCTCTCTACTAGATATTATCAATGGGTCTTTACTAATGGGTCATGTACCACAGTCTATTAAAGTAGCTGTACTTAAACCTCTTCTTAAGAAGCCCACTCTGGATCCAGAGGTGTTGGCTAACTACAGATCTATCCCTAACCTTCCCCTCTAAAGATACTGGAGAAGGTAGTCGCAAATCAGGCGTGAGACTTTTTACATAATAGCTTATTTGAGGAGTTTCAGTCAGGATTTAGAAAGCATCATAGCACAAAGACACTAGTGACAACTACTAATGACCGTCTAGTTGTGTCAGATAGGGGACTTGTCTCTGTACTGGTCTTGTTAGACCTTAGTGCAGCATTCAACACCATTGACCATGACATCTTATTACAGAGACTAGACCAGTCGATTGGTATTAACCCTTTGGGGGCGGGGCCCACGTCGATGCGGGCGGGCAGGTGTTTAAGTTTTTAATAAAATTATATCACAATAATACGTCACAGAGCTATGGTTTAAAATCTGGCGGATATGGTTTCCACTTCCGCGTCTGAGCATCTGTACATGGACGTGTGCAAAGCTTCAATGAGAGTCAGAAGATGCCAAACAAAGAGTCCTCAGCAAAGCTATATTGGAGGGGACTGACGGTGCAGCTCCAGTGTCTGAAGGAGTCGCTAACAAGGAGCTAGCCGGTTTCTTTGAGACTGAACGATGAGTAATCAATTGTTGCCCCTATCACCGTTAACTTTCACAGTGAACTTAGTACGACTAGTCGTGTTGGACCTCCATTATGCGTTTGTAAGACCGTAACTAAGTGCGTTTGTTGACGATAGCTTCGTAGCGTTAGCACGTCACTACATAGTGCAGTGTTGGATGTTTCCTTAAGTGTCTACGACTGAACGGTGCATACTCAACTGTTGTCTCTATCACCGTTAACTTTCTTACAGTGAACTTAGTAAGCCTAGTAGCGTTGGATTTCCGTTAATCGTTACTACAGTAGTGTTTATGTCACGTTAGGTGCTGCTAACACGGCGCGAGAGCTACTGGAGATAGTTGACTACAGCTATGAACGGTGGGTAATCAACTGTTGTCCCTACCACCGTTAACTTTATTTCAGTGAACTCATACTGACTTGTATTAATGTATTTTACAGAGTGGATTCAGAGCTGCGAGAGTCCAGAGGACAATATAACGTCGCTGCAGCAGTCTCCCTGTCCGTCTGCCTGCCAACACATCACCATAGCAGGCCTCAAAGCCAGCCACAGCGCATCATCCCCACCATATAATAAATTTGTTTTTGACATCTACATGTGTCTACCATTTTAGTCATATATTCCACTGCTTCTGTGAACCTAAGACCTTTGATAAACCAATTTCCATCACCAAAACCGATATACCACATGAGTAAAGTTATGTTTTCACAACAAATATGAAACACATCCAAAATCAAGATTTAATTGTTCAGCTTTAGTCATATTTTCTCTTTACACTTGTGCCAATGGTGCCTCATTATATAGATAGCTGAGATTCTTCTGTAACTTTTTTTTAATGTATTCATCATATGCAAGTGACTTTAAAAAGAGAAATGTAAAATCAAGAAAATGACCCCAGAGTGTTAACCTTATGACCACGGGGACCGCGGTTTGACACGCTACGTTTCTAAAATATTCATATCGTCGTGATAATACAGCACAGAAATATAATTTTACATCTGGCTGAAGGAGATATCCTGCTGCTTGAGCCTGAGCGCAGTAACATTTTAACATCAGGCAAGATAAAAAGGGCAGCAGTGTGTCATGACGCGGGCCGAAAAAAAGTTCTCGTCAGACAAAATCCCTCTGATTTGTTGAATCATATGTCAGTCAACATTTGGTACACTACACACCTGAGCTCTGAAAACACACTGGTGTTTTCACTCAAAGAAGTGATATTATGGCAAAGGACTCACTTTACTACGGAGGAAGCTGTGTCGCCGATTTTGCCGACAAGGACGACGCTGAAGGCTTTCACTCCTGCGACCAAGAGGAAGATGCAGACAAAGGGGTCCATTTGAAGATGGGTAAGTGTATTTATATTCACACGACACTCAATTACTAACTCTACTTTATTTTTCCATGGCTTCATGGCTGCCTGGAACTGGTCCTGCCAATGGAACAGACCTGGAACCGGTCCCACCTGCTGCCATGTCCCTGCTGGCCACATGACATCTATTGCTTCTGTCCATCCGGGGAGAGGGATCCTCCTCTGTTGCGCGCCATCAGGTTTCTTCCCTTCCCCCTGTGAAAGGGTTTTTACCATCTTTTATTTGAGAGAGTTTTTCCCTGATCTGCGGTCCCGGGACGTTAAACCACATAACACCAGTCTGCACTCACTACACTGGCTCCCCGTCTCATTCCAGATTGACGACAAAGTCCAACTCACCCATAAAATGGACATGCACCTCCCTACCTACAATAACTTAGTCCACAAACCGCCACCCGCACACTCGGATCTACAGGCCGCTCGCTCCTCCGGGTTCCCAACACCAAGCTCCGCATCATGGACGATCGGGCCTTTTTGCGTGGCAGCGCCACGCCTATGGAACAGTCTCCCTGACCACCTAAGGGCAACGCAGACACTGAACTCTTTCAAGACTGGCCTAAAAACCTTTTTATTCAGTAAGGAATTTTGTGTCCATAGTCAGCTATTTTTGTCTTTTTTGCGGGGGTGGTTTAACCATGTTTTAACTATTTTTATTTTACTAATATATGCGCTCTGTGGCACTGAGTTTCTTCTGAACGAAAAGTACATTTAAAAATGAAATTTATCATTAGTTTGAGACTTCTACGCAATTAACGTGAGCAGCACTTTTCGCAAAGACCTGTTTGCACACAATCGTATACATGTATTCTGTCATCTGGTAGAGTTTCCATGCACTGCAGGCATTTAATTGCAGTTTTCAAAATGGCACTCGTCTAAGTTACTCGTTCATTTTTTTCCATGGAAATCATTGCTAGTTTAGAAAAGGTTACGGTAAGAACATTTATATTGTTACTAATATTTCAATATAGTTACTGTATTGAAGCAACCCATTACTTAACGTTTCATTCCTTATTTTATAGTAAAATAGTTTTGAAAACCGGTATCAAATATGATCATACAGCAGATGTATAAAATTATAATTAATCTGTAAATTGCATTTCATTATGATAGTCTGGATTATGCCATATACACACACACAGTTTCGAGAAATGTCATAGTAAGACATGTTGCATTGACATTTGTTTTTAATTAAAAAAAAAAAATCCTTTGCCATCATCATAATCTTGTTATATTGCTTAATTAAAAAAGAAATGCAGAGAAAACAATTTGTTTGTAGTTTACTTTTAGATGGCAAAAAGTTAGTGTTGAAATGTAAAGTCTATCGTTGCCTGAAAAAGGACAGAAACAGTTTTTTGCCTACCACAATGTGAACTAAAAGGTTTTAAAACAGTTCCTTTTTGGGGAAAGAAAAACCAAACCAACTGAAATGTACCATTATGTTCCAGTGTAAATTTTACATGTTTCCATTTTTTGCACTGTGTTGATTGCATAATGTATGCGCCACCCGCCAAGACCAATTCCTTGCGCATACACACACATTGAGTCCAGCGCCACAGGTACATTGTTAATTGATTTATTGCGCCAAACATAAATGTATTAAATTCAAAGCTTCACGCCAAAGCTGTGGCATCATTATAGTCACTCTGCCCATTTGATGGCACAGTAAAGCTAATGAAGCGTCGACCCATGAGTGAACCAATTTGATGGAACGAGTCATCTTGCCAGTGTCATGGAAATTTATTATATGGCAGTTTTCTGAATGTGTATTACTGAACTCTGAAAGCAGAGGTCAGCTCATCTTGAGCCGTAGGATGGGCGCCATCGAAGTGGGGCAATAACAGAATTGATCTTTTTATTGTTTAGGCTTCTTTTCGTTTTCACAAGCTCACTCTTACTTCCAAAGGCCACAGCCAACAGCATCTTCCAGATAGACATCAATGCTAGTCTGGTGGGAAGGAGGACACTACGAGGAGGAGCAGGGGGGAAGGGGCAAACAGTGCAATAATAATTGTTGATGTATAAAACTCATGTTGAACTATTTTCAGGGTCAGACCTCAGCCATCTGTGGTGAAGAGCCCTGTCCAGTCAATTGAATTATTCCAAGTTTCTGTTTAATAAATGCTTAAAGACGCTCAAGTGTTTCACATCACATTTGTTTTCTCTAAAAAAGGAGATTGATAAGGTTTATTGATTTCCATTACAGCCATCGAAGGACGAATATGTGCGTTCAGTCCTAAAAAAATAAGTCTTCCCAGGAAGAGGGAAATGTTCCCACTCAGGCTTTAGCCTCCACTTCCAGGCCAAGCACAAGTGGTAATAAAAGCAGGTATGTTTGCTGAGATACTAGGGACTCCTTGTTACAGCAAGTGTTGCCAGGATAAAAAAAAAAAGTTATTGGTAGCTGAGGAACTGAGACAAACCGGGCTTTTTCAGTGCATTAGATGGCTGGGATCCAGATTGGACTGGACTCTCAAGAAACAAGTAAAAAAAGAATAACTCAACAGCACCGTTAAGTTGGCCACCGTAAACTACCACGAGCGCTGAACAGTCAGTCTGGTGATGAGTGGAAGACTGAAGCAGGCTTTTATGCAGCAGAGAGTGTAGGTGGCTTGATTGCAGATGAGCAGCACATGTGCAGGTTTGAGTGGCAGCAGCCAACCAGGAAACCCTGCCCAGCTCCAGACAAACACAAAGGGAGAGAATAAGCAAGCTAAATGAGATAAACTTCAAGAAATCTAAAGGGTTTTTTGCGGGGGGTTGCACACATCATTGCAGTTTTGTTTGAGAAAGTTGGTTTGTCTTCCTTATACAACTGTATAATGGACTATTGGTATGTTTTCTTTATAAAACTATATTCCACAAACTGCCTCCTTATTAATGTCTGGTGGTTTTCAGGGGGTCGCGGGCAATGAGCAAAACATTTTTTTTCTGAGCGCACAGTTCAGCACTGTGAGCAATTCACAACCACGGGACCTGCCAAAAATGACCACAAGCCTGGTTAACCATAGGGGATTCAAAGAGATGACAGCAAATGCATCAATATGTATACAAGATTGATATTTATTCAATATCCTTTATAATGGCTGGACTTTGGGAACATTTTAATGATGGTGTTTTACCAGTCAGTTTAGTTGAACTTAAAGGATCTTTGTTGAACTTCAATAAGGGGAGGTTATGACTGGTTCACTGGTTATGACTGATAATGATATATATAAAAAAATATAAGTATCAAAGGTGTTTAGTCATTTCTCAGCAGGTACAACATTTAAGTGGAACTTCATTGAAAGAAAAATGCTAATGCAGTGCTTAACAATAATTATAGGCCTATTAAATTGACATGGTGTCATTTTTCCTAAAGGTAGCCTATATAAACAATTTAATAACTTCATATTTAAATATGTCTGAAAGTTTCATCCTACCTGTGTCAGTTTGGACTATTTCATCTAGCCACTCATGTTGAACGTTAGGCAGACCTTTTTCTGGGGCGCCTGCTCGGCCTTTCTTTTCTCCATGGTAGCCTATAGCTGCTGGAGCAGGGCCCGCCAAGAGGAGCCTAAACAGCGCCGGCCCGAGCTCATGTGGCGCTCTGGGCGAGCTTCACTCCTGGCGCCCGGAGGAGGACAGCGGGGGTGGGGGGTGCTAACGGAGGCAGAGCGCTAGCAGAGGTACAGAGAGCGCATGTCGAGAAACGGGACGCTGATTGGCCAAGAAGACTCGACACGTCACATAAAAAAATCGTATTATTGCGCAGATGGCTCACTCCTATCTCAGAAACACTGGCGCAAAAAAGATTTTTAACCCCTGAAAAAAAAATTGTGCGGACAGAAAAATGTGCGCGGTCTGAAAAATCCATTGCGCGGCCACTTCGACTGGCCTGCGCGGCCGCGCACGCGCGCAGCTTAGAGGGAACACTGGTCGCGGGTCTAGGCCTGGGAAAAAAAGTTAAGAAAGAAATCCTGTGCTTTTTGAAGGGGATTGTTTATGCAGCGGAGTGCTGTCTATTTATAGTCCTTAACCCTATGGTGCTGATTTTACATAATTTCTTAAATTCACCTTTTTAAAGGCACTTGCATATGATACATACTTATGTGTTGTTTATCAAAATGTGCAGAACAATCTCAGCTCTCTATATAATGAGGCATCATTGTCCTAAGGCACAAGTGTAAAGAGATAATATGGCCCTAAGTCTGAAAAATGAAAGCTTGATTTTTTAAATTCTTCATATCGCTTGTGAAAACATAACTTTACTCATTTTGACGAACTGTTTTGGTGCTTGAAATTGGTTTACCAAATGTCGAAATTTGCTAGTTTATTATAAGTTTCTTTGACATGACACTTGTTATGCTGCCATCTTGACCTAAAATCTAAGATTTTGAATCCCAATGGAAAATATTTGGGTAAAAAATAGTTAAATAATTATAAACAACATAAGTAATGACATCTGAGAGTATCATTGGCAAAGAGATTTTTAGCTCTCCTCAACCTTTTTCTGGAGTTCGGGCTGCATTCGGGCTGCATGTTCAGCTGATGCTAAACTCTTTGCAGATCTCAATTATATTTTGAAATGTGTCTCAAATTATTCTCCAATGTGAATGCTATATATATATATATATATATATATATATATATATATATATATATATATATAGTGAGAATGTGCCAATGCTTTGGATTTGATTGGGTCAGGTGTGTTTCTAATGACCTGATTGGCTTCATGTGTGTTCAATCAAGCCCCTGATGATTGACTGGGTCTACCTGTGACTCAACCTACATATAGAGCAACTCATTGTGCATGTCTCTTTTGGCACAGGAGCAACAGACATTGACTGCAGCAGTTCCACTTGATGCACTTTTGCCTTGGTTATGTTCCCTGAACCCCTCACTCTCAACAATGCTGAGGGGTTGGCAGTCCTTGAGAATGAAATTGAGAACTGCCTGGTCCAATGCATGCTTCCTGGAAGCTTGATGGTGAAAAATGAAGTAATAAAAAAATATGAATTAATTATCAACAAAGTGACCATGAGGAAGTAGTAAAATGTCTGTATACCTGTGTTTATTCTTGGTGTATTTGTGCCTCACTCTGTAATGCCTCACTCTGTAATGCCTCAGCATTGACGAGGCGCTTTTATTAATGTAGGACAGTTCTGTCGAACAAATGCGACATTTAACCTGCAGAAAATAAAATGACTCATTTAAACGAAGTCACTTTGAAACGGATTTGAATTCTGATAGATCAAGCGGAAACTAAGAGGAACAGGATGAAACGACAAGGAAATAAAAACGAGCTCAAAATGGTCCCTGGAACCTTTCTTTTTCTTTCAGGCTTCATGGCTTGCTAGCGGCTAACGTAAACAACCTACCTGCGTAACACCAGACTAAAGCAGAAAGGGACCAGCTAAATGTGCTCACTCTGCTAGCGTAAATATGCTATTACAACACGAAGTGTATCTAAATACACTTACCATCTTCAACTGGATCCTTTCTGTCCATCTTCCTCCTCGTCGCAGGAGTCAAAGCCTGCAGGGTCGGCAAAATCGGCGCCACCGCTTCCTCCGTATTAAAGTGCGTCCTTTGCCATAATATTTCTTCTTTGAGTGAAAACACCAGTGTGTTTTCAGAGCTCAGGTGTGTAAGTTACATGCTGCTTCTTTTGGCGTTTCTTGAGGGTTCATTGATTCGTTGATTTAACCAAATGTTGACGGACATATGATTCAACAAATCACAGAAGGCTTTCGTGTGACGAGTACTTTTTGGCACAGCATCGTATGACCCGCAGATGCCCCGAAATCTTGCCTGACGGTGTTAAAATGTTGCAGGGCGCAAGGCAGCGGAAGAAGGAAGTCTCCTCTCTCAGCCAGACGTAAAATTATATTTCTGCGATGTATTATCGCGACGCTATGAATATTTTAGAAACTTGGAGAAACAGTGTGCCACCGCGAAACCGAGGTTCCCGTGGGCATAGGGTTAACCCTGTGAAGTCGGGTCATTTTCTCGATTTTACATAGTTTCATAAATTCAGCTTTTTTTTTTTAAAGGCACTTGCATATGATAGATACCTGTGTTTTACATCTAAAATTGCCTATATAATGAGGCGCCATTGACATAAGGCAAAAGTGTAAAGAGAAAAACGTTACAATATGGAGTATCGCATTCTTGAGCCAACTTTCATGCCCCGACGTTGACATGCCTGCCTTTCTCCCTCTGGAGCTCTTGTGTAGTACCA
Organism: Taurulus bubalis; assembly: GCF_910589615.1. Lineage (NCBI taxonomy): Eukaryota > Metazoa > Chordata > Actinopteri > Perciformes > Cottidae > Taurulus > Taurulus bubalis. The sequence continues at coordinate 25,369,868 of NC_136602.1, read as the reverse complement.
GACGCATGGAAAAACACTTGGAAAAAATCTCTAGATTGCATATAAATCTACTAAGTATGCCCATGGATGAGCTGCATGCAGAGGCTGTCATGCTCTGTGTCTGTGAATTTGTTGCATAAAACGTGTAAAAATCTCCCTGGAAAAGTCTATTCTAAGCGCAAGGGCTCCATCCTTTGGTCAAAAAGGTACTGCATGCACTACAATTTCTTGCTCAGACATGTCTTGGCCATTATTAATCCGGTTTGGCCGATTTTGACACTTCCCTGGTTCACACGGTTGCTAATATGACCTGATTAATCCAATTTTGGGCCTCTGAAGCGGGCCAGACCCACCGATATGCCTGCATCTCTACCGATGGCGCTCTTTTGGAAATTAATAAACAGTTTCATGCAAGATCAATAGTCTGCAACAGGGGCGGTTTTGGGCACGGGCGAACCGGGCAGCCGCACTTTCATGTCACGTGGGGGGCGGCACGACCACTTAAAAAAAAAAATATATAATATATATATCATCTGGTCCGCGACACGGTTTTCCATTATCTATCATATCACTGTGTGGGGAATTTGCAAATTGGCACCCCCTGCAGCTGCAAGCGACCCTGCTTGCTAAGAAGGTGCAGTCTACAGATCATGTAAGGGGGGATGGGGAGGGGGCGCATTTTCGCGGACCGGCCTTCACGGTGTGGGCAAAAAATATGACTTAATACGACCGGCATAAGGACAATTATAAAGTGCATGAAGATACAACTCACCATGACGCTGCATTAGTGGAGCCCTGAGCTTGTTTCTCTGCTACGAGCCGGTCCGTCTCGAGGTGACGGGAGAAAAAGACCGAGCCCCAACATCTGTTGTTTATGTCCAGTCTACTGACTCTACTCCGTACCTTAAACCTTTATGTCACTCTGTCACTTCATTAAAACCCGCTTCACAAAGACATGTGTCAAGATGTTACGTTTGAGGCTACGCAAACGTAATTACATGTAGAACCGCCACTGGTCTGCAATGCCTTAAGGATGGTTTGAGTATTGTGGGTGTATAGTTAGATGGAAGCTGTGTCACTGAAATTCTTAGCAATGTTGTTGTAAATTAATTAAAAGTCTGTTGGGATCGCTGTGTGTGTGTGTGTGTGTGTGTGTGTGTGTGTGTGTGTGTGTGTGTGTGTGTAATGGTGTGCATATATGTATCACACGCGAGTACCTTACAGAAGTATACACCGGTATTCCCCATCAAGTGATGAGGTTGAACAGTTATTCCTCTATTCCGGATTCAATAATCTCAACTGCATTTGTATGTAATACGGTATTTATTGAAAAGGCATAATACTTAGTTAAAGACATCAGTGTAAACTAACATTGTATCATATCACAAGAGAACGTATTCTGGATGAATAAAATGTAGACCTCTGGAGTTTAAGTGTATATAAAAAAAGGTACCATACAGGGAGCAAACGTGCACAATTATAAAACATTAAGTTACATTCTAGATCACATGTCAAACTCAAGGCCCGCGGGCCGAATCCGGCCCACCGCGTCATTTTATGTGGCCCGCTTCACAGACCCGTTTTCAGTGAATCGCGGACCTTTGCATGGGCTTTTATTTTGAAGGGGATTTTTTTTATGCAGCGGAGCACTCCTCAATGCTGCGTTCACAACACGCTTTACTTGCGTGAGTTTGCACGTTGGACTATTTGTGATAGTTAAGCTTCATCACCGACTTTTTTATTCCATGTTTGTGCATGAAAAAACTGAGTCTGCTAAAAGGCTGAAGTTATAAAAATATTATGTGTTGTATTACCTCATGTCCTTTTAAAATGCACTTTTTGGTTTTTTTTATTGAGTGTAAAAGGGAATATTTCAAACACTTTTTTTGTGTTTGCATACTGTGATATTGTGTACTTTCTCAGGTTTAAACTGCACCATATCATTAAATCAATTTGAGAAGTTGAAAATGTTCCTCGCATTGGATCTCAGCTTGTCATTAAGGGGTCAAGGTGGGTCCTGCAGCCAAACCAGTTCAGAACCACTGCCCCAGACCAGTTCAGAACTACTGCCCCAGACCAGTTCAGAACCACTGCCCCAGACCAGTTGAACCACTGCCCCAGACCAGTTGAACCTCTGCCCAGACCAGTTGAACTACTGCCCCAGACCAGTTCAGAACCACTGCCCCAGACCACATGCATGTCTTTATTTGCTCACAATTATTTGTTGGACCAGTTATGTCCTTCTCAACTGTGACAAAAAAGCTTTAAAGAAAGTTAATATAATAACGTGCGTTTGATCTTTGTCTTTGTTATTTTCTTCTGTTTTAAGTTTGCTCTTTAGCAATGTGGGTTTCTTAACCCTAAATTAAATGGACTTCTGTCATAGTAACAGAAATTTGCTTCCATATATTTTTACATTTATATAAATGCGTGTACAATATTTTTACACTTGAATAAACAATAATCTAATACAAAGACAGTTAACATTATGTTCGGGAGGAGTTAAATGTATATGGTGTTACAGTTACAACCGGCCCTTTGAGGACGACCATGATGCTGATGTGGCCCGGGGTGAAAATGAGTTTGACACCCCTGTTCTAGCTGATTGACATGTAGACCTCTGGAGTATAGGGCTGCAACAACGAATCGATAAAAATCGATTATCAAAAGTGTTGGCAACGAATTTCATTATCGATTCGTTGTGTCGCACGATTATTACGCCGGGCAATAAGTCGCGGAGAAGAAAAAAAAGAGCGGAGCAGAGCAACTGGCCGGCCAGCGTTTCTGAGATTGGAGTGAGACACGAGAAAAGCTGAGGTTGTGATCTTCTCAAAAATAGAAGATCTTTGACGAGCCGAGTCTTGGCCAATCAGCGTCTTCATGTTCCTCAAACTTGTTTTTAATGGAAGCTAGTCAGCTTGCTATCGCGTTAGCTAACGTGTTTGGTTGTGTATTGTCGTTAAAGTTACGTTATGTTCCGTTACAGTTCAGTCTTGCTTGTAAAAAAAACGTAACGTGATGAAACATGCCGTCACCCCCCCGGTCTGGTTCAGTTCACGCTGTCACTCGTTAACGTTAAACCGGCACACCGGTGGATCTGGCTGCAGGTTGTTTTTTTGTTTTACTCAAAGTAGAATGAAGCAAATCACGTAGTTGGGCTTAGCCAACAACGTGACGTCGTGGTCATAAGAGACCCAGAATGAAAGAGTTCAAGGAAGAGGACGCTCTATATGGAGCAGTACAGCTTCCCTCTGTCCCAGTATTTCATACATATTGATAAAGCAGGGTATGTAAATGCAGCCTCTGGAGGGATCAATTACAGTAAAAAGGGCTCACATTTGGCAGATGTAAAGCATACATGTGTATGTTTTTAGTGTTAGTCCATTTTGTTTTAATTAACAGCTCAGGGATGTTCAAGGAGCAACCTGTTTGTGCACTTTCTGAAGATGTTTTGCACTGTCACTTCTGTTTTTGAATAAAGGGTTGGAAATGAACGTTTTTTTTGATAAAAACATTTTTTTATCCGATTCATCGATTAATCGAAACAATAATCTATCCATCCATTATCAGCCGCTTATCCGGGGTCGGGTCGCGGTGGCAGCAGGTCCATCAGGCCGACCCAGGCTTCCCTCTCATCCGCAACACTTTCCAGTTCATTCTGGGGGATCCCGAGGCGTTCCAAGGCCAGCCGGGAGATATCATCCCTCCAGCGTGTCCTCTGTCTTCCCCGGGGTCTCCTACCAGTTGGACGTGCCTGCAAAACCTCTAATGGGAGGCGTCCAGGAGGCATCCTGACTAGATGCCCGAACCACCTCAGCTGATAATCAATCGATTATTTAAATAATCGTTAGTTGCAGCCCTACTGGAGTATAAAAAAGGCAGTACCATAAAGGGTGTAAACGTGCACAATTATAAATATCGATACCCGCCTGAAACTACATCCACAAAGACACATATACAGTTCCACTACCGCCTAAAAGTAAGGTTGGGTACCATACTGGCACCGGTTCCAACACGTCCGGTACCTACCGGACCGAAAAGCAACGCAGATTTCGGTGCTTCCTTCCGGTGCCTGAGCCAATTTTAAATACCTTTTTTTTTTTTTAACACTACTCTGTAAAGTTGCACGGTATATAGATACTAAAAAGGTAGCGCGGTGCCCGCACGCTAAAAACGATTATTAAAATAGCGCGGATCAGAGCGCACTCGCTGCCTACATGCAGAGTGGGGCTCGAGAGGGCGGGGCTCGAGGGGGCGGGGCTTCCAGCGCTCGCACAACACTCGCAGCGCATGCACACAGAGATCGCTGGAGACACGAGCTTTTGAACGTCCGTCCTCAGCTTGCTGGGACAAATCTCTCCAGTTGATATTAATGATGACTTGTAGTCCAGTAAAGCAGCAGTTTTAGGATCCAACAGTTTCTGAGTTCTGTTGCACACGATCCCATCAGGCCACCTGATTGGACTGGTGTCTGTTCTTTTTTTAAATATATATTTTTATAGTTTGAAGTTAAAAGGTTTGAAGCTGTAGTTTGAAGTGTGTTTTGTATGTACTTATTTATTTATATCTATAGTATACTTTAAACGGTTAATAATATTGTTAGAGCATATCTCACTGGAGTTTTCAAACGACATACAGCTTATATACACAAAGATGCATAGATCAGCAAAACTACCCCAACAAAAAGCACTTACTGCATTGAAAGACAAAGTTAGTGTAATTGTAAGGGTAATCATGAAGACCAAATCTGGACTCGAGAGAGGAAAACTGTACTGCATTCAATCCGATCCGACTGTCACAACTAAGACAACCCCAAAGAGAAGCACTTATGAACACAAGCATCACCAGTGGCTCTCTTTGAAGTGATCTGAGAGCGCTTTCCACACAGTCTTCTTCTGGCTTCTTTTTAAATATGTCCTCTTCTGTCTTCCTCTTCCATTCTGTGGATTTAGTCGCTTAAAACTGCCCCAACATTAAGCACTTACTGAATTCAACAGGCAATGCTCAAGTTAGGGTAGTATGAGGACTTAGAGATCATGTGCAGTTGCCCCTTGATATGTCTGTTGAAGAACACACAACCAAGACAACTCCAAAGAGAAGCACTTATGAACTAAAGAATCATCAGTGTCTCCGTTTGAGGTTATCTGAATGTGATTTCATTGAGATCTATCTTCATCTCACTAGAGTTTTCAAATGACATGCCGCTTACATACTTGAAGATGCAAAGATCATCAAAACTACCCCAACAAAAAGCACTTACTGCAGTGAAAAACAAAGTTAGTGTTTTTGTATGGGTAATCATGAAGACCAAATCTGGACTCGAGAGAGGAAAACTGTACTGCATTCAATCCGATCCGACTGTCACAACTAAGACAACCCCAAAGAGAAGCACTTATGAACACAAGCATCACCAGTGGCTCTCTTTGAAGTGATCTGAGAGCGCTTTCCACACAGTCTTCTTCTGGCTTCTTTTTAAATATGTCCTCTTCTGTCTTCCTCTTCCATTCTGTGGATTTAGTCGCTTAAAACTGCCCCAACATTAAGCACTTACTGAATTCAACAGGCAATGCTCAAGTTAGGGTAGTATGAGGACTTAGAGATCATGTGCAGTTGCCCCTTGATATGTCTGTTGAAGAACACACAACCAAGACAACTCCAAAGAGAAGCACTTATGAACTAAAGAATCATCAGTGTCTCCGTTTGAGGTTATCTGAATGTGATTTCATTGAGATCTATCTTCATCTCACTAGAGTTTTCAAATGACATGCCGCTTACATACTTGAAGATGCAAAGATCAGCAAAACTACCCCAACAAAAAGCACTTACTGCAGTGAAAAACAAAGTTAGTGTTTTTGTAAGGGTAATCAAAATGACCAAATCTGGACACAGAGAGGAAAACTGTAGTGTATTCAATCCAATTTGATTGTCAAATGTAAGACAACCCCAAAGAGAAGCACTTATGAACTAAAGAATCATCGGTGTCTCAGTTTGAGGTTATCTGAATGTGATTTCATTGAGATCTATCTTCCGTTGTAATCTGTAGAATTTGTCTTGTTGAACCGCCCCAACAAGTAGCACTTACTGAATGTAAACACAAGCCAATGCTCAAGTTGAGGCAATATAAAAGACTTCCAATGAGCAGTCATGGTATCCCCGTAGTCCAGATGGTTCTTCCTAGCATCCTTGTGGTGTCCCAGAAGCTGTGGAAGTGGTGTTTCTTGCACAGATTTGCCCATCTTAAATACAAAATGTCGTCAAGTCACATGAGCTCCGCCTGCTTTTAGAGGAAGTTTCAATGGTCTTGATGATGTCGTAAACAATAGCTTCATGAAGAGACAATCATCCTAAATGTGTGCATGCCATTAGCATTTGATGAGTGGTCAATTACACTGCAATGAGTCGTCTTGGTGCCACTCTTTGCCACATGGTGGCTTGCCGTCCCAGCTCCATCAGCAGTACTTTGAAGCAAAACAAACACATGTAGTTTGTACTGTATGTCTACTCCTTGAAAATGCCATTATCATGATTATTCATGTACGTAAGAGAAATTAACCCAGTTTATTCATATGAAAGTAAGTCAACAGTTCAGTAGAGTTGTAATGACCTTAGAGATTTCATTTTTAAGTAAGTTGTCTCATAAAAATGTTGTATCACAAACTGACGTGACTAAATCAAATACTGTATCTTTTCCACTGTTTCATTATAGATCTCAACCTCAAACAAGTAAGTGTCACATGATCTTCATCGTCATGTGTTGAAGGCAGCGAAGGGGAAGAACTCCTCCTGTCTCCAACGGTGAGACTCTACAAATATGAATGTGTCCTTTCTTAAATATCTGCCGTATATTAAGCCTTTAACCAACGCTTTTCTCTCCACGACTCTTTTAGCTGCCTTCTTGGTGGTCTCTGGTCCTGGAGGACTACGCGGTCCCTGGTTCTGGAGGACTACGTGGTCCCCAGAGAGGCAGTGCTGGCCATGAGGCTGATGGCTCAGACGGAGAACCAGCTCTTGGAGCTGAACCAGTGGTGAGAGTTCAACAGGAAGCTGTTCTGGTGTTTTATAATCTGTATTGTGATTCATTGTTTGATGAAAGTCTAAGAACACTCTGTTTGTCTGCAGGTTCCCTTGGCGCCAGACAGATGCAGTCGTCCCTGTAGCAGCTGTTGCCGTCCAGCCTCTCCCTCCAGCCAAAGGGCTGTCCTCTGTTCAGGTGGGACAAGGACACCTTGGCTACTGCTGCTGCTGTCGGGCAGGAGCCTCGGCCCGGCAGCAAAACCTGCAAGCAGATGACGCAGTACGTCTGCATGAACCCAGAAGACTTGACTCTGTCCACAGTCACATTCACGAGTGCACTTACTGCACGTTAGTCAGTGGAAAAACTGAAGAGGAGCTGAGGGAAAGATAATATATATGTATATATATCATACATATATAATAGTTTGTCTTATTACTTTGTATTCCTTTGTTTCTTTATTATTATTTGGCATCATTTATAGTCTAATATGGCGCTCCCCAGAGGGCGACGTTGCAGAGCTCTCCGAGTAAAGTTACTTCTTTGTAGTTCAGAAGGACATTCAGGTTTGCTCCATACTGTGTTTTTGTGAAACCTGGCTAGGGGAGACAACACCCAACGAGGCTATAACACCAGATGGCTACACGTCTTCAGAGAGGACCGATGTGCTGCGGAATGCGGCAAGACCCGCGGAGGAGGAACGGCCGCCCTTGTCAAACAATCCTGGTGTATCAACTGTTGTAAGATCACCTCAAAATCTTGTTCTGAAAATGTGGAATATCTGACTTTGAGGCTAAGGCCATTTCATCTGCCCAGAGAACTGCAATGCATCATTGTGAGTGTATATTCCCCCCCTCGACCACCTGGCAATCCGGCTCAAACCAGTCTACAACAAAAGGCTCAAGACAAAGCCAGTCACAGTCAGAACCTTTAACACCTGGACTGATGGGGCACAGGCTAGCCTGCAGGGCTGTAGAGGCCACAGACTGGAGCACTTTCAAAGAGGCCACTAATGACATCCACGAATACACAGAGACTGTGAGTGACTACATCAGCTGGTGCACGTCCATATGTGCACCTCCCAGGACTGTGCGTATGTTCCCCAACCCAAAACCCTGGTTTAACAGGGACATTAAAAAGAAAATCAGGAAAAGGCGGGAGGGAGAGCCCGGTACGACCTGCAGAAGTCCATCAGAGCAGCAGGCTACTACCTCAACCACAACACACGCAGGCTGCGGTCGAATGGTCAATTAATTGCCACCTAACGTCTAACCCTGTTTGGCAAATCCAACTCTACTTAACTAGGCGACGTAGTTATGACGCGACGGCAGGCGCATGTTAGCGACGTCAGTGTGTCTGCAGCGGTGAAACTACAATGCTGTAGTCCATCTCGGACACCAATAAAGCGCATCTTAAATACTTTGTCCGTCTTCTTACAGTGTTGCCTCATGCAGATGACATAAATAACCCGGTTCATGCTATTACTTTATTAACGAGGTTGGAATAGAAATGAACGAAGGAGTATGGAAGTGAAACCAACGTATTTTTCACAGTTTACAAAGCTACTAAACTGTCTCTTTGTTCAGTTTCAAACATGCTGAATTAAATACGTTATCACACTAACGTATTTAGTATTGAAGCTCCTTTCTTTTGTGTTTAGAGAATTTGACCGGCACTTATCATGGCGGCAACTTAAGTACTACCGGGTCATTTCACTCAGTTAGGAAGGTTCCTAACCAAAAAGGACTGTTCGACCGCAGCCGCAGTATGTGGCAGGGAATCAAGTCTGTCACTTTATAGGAGAACCACAACAACCACAGACCCCCGAGATGCCACCCTGCCACGGTGTCAATGTAATTTGCATCCAGAGACAAATTCCTGTTTACCATTTTTCATTGAATGACATCATGAATATTATTTTGCACTGAATAAATGTTGAAAAAACTAAACTGGAACAGCAAGCCTTCTATTTGTTCAGAGCTTTTCCAAGTGTCATGATCCGTCATCTCAGGTGTAAATCTGACTTGACAATGAGTCCTACCAGACTAAACGGAAATCCCTTTCGGATTTTACAGTATTGGACATTCGAGAATGTAGTGCAGTATCAGTATTTCAGCTAGAATGCTAAATACATTGGCAGCTTCTACATTATACAACATTCAACTGAAAAACTAAATAAGAGGTACTCAATTGTATGGATACGCAAAACAAAGTATGGCTAAGTGTATTGAAACCCAAAATATGGAAGTTGATGCAGTTGGCCAAAAGGCTATTTTTCATCTGTAATGTTTCAGAGTCCTTCTAATACGTGTTATACTGACCTGGATGACCTTCCTGAAGAAATGTGAGTGTTTGTAATGGTGGTGGCCCCTAAACCTGCATTTACAGGCAAGTCCAGCCTAAATGATAGAGTTAATTCATCTTTATTGACCTTCCTGTGTGCACTGTTTACTTCCAGTTTCTTCTCTCTCATCAGAATCAGAACCATTTATTGCCTTTTATGTTTTCACATACAAGGCAGGAAGGAAAGTGTCATGTGATCACAGCCGCACACTTCAGTCCCTTTAGACCAGCTCCATCCTCCTCAAGGTAAAAAAAAGTCGTATACAAAAATTGTATTCAGGTAACAATTTGCTAATAACAGAAATACTTGAATTTGATGTTGACCTTTCTATTTGCTAAGGTTTCTCTAGTCAGAGGAGGAGATAACAGGTAAGTTTGGGTTGAATGAGTAGCTGGTGGCAGGAAGGAACCTTCAGGGGCTTCCCGACAGCAGGGTAGACCGACTCGTCCTGCTCTGGAATCGCTTGCCAGGGCAGGACAAGCAGCGAGTGGTCTACCCTCCCAGATACCGGGAGAGGCAACCTAAGGGGCGGTTCAAGGCAGCGAAGGGGAAGAACACCTCCTGTCCTGGCAAGGAGAGTCTCCAACGCTGAGACTCTCTACTAATATGAATGTGTCCTCTCTTAAATATCTGCCCTATATTAACCCACGCTTTTCTCTCCGCGGCCTTCTGGGACTCAACTTGGGCCCAGCAACCTGGCCCAGCGCCAGTCGCCTGGTGGAGGCCTTTGCAGCTGTGAGCGGGCCCTCACTCCAGCACGTCGGGGGTCGCCGCCTCGTCCGGCCGAGAACATTTGCCCGCCAGGAAGACGTTCTTGGCTGGGCGAGCCGGCGACCCGCACGTCGGGGGGACGTGCTGGAGCGAGGGCCCGCTCACAGCTGCGAGCAGCTTTAATTTATTAGTATCATTTGACTGTTTTATTTTTATATCCATCATTTACTTAGTGTTTTTTGCTATAATAAAAATAAGTCTTGCAATCTGCACTTTGGTTGAAGCTTTATTATTTCTTATATGACTTTGAATACAAGCTCTACACATTATGATAGAAATGGTGACATGACAATGACAATAAGTTGATCTCAAGTCTAGTTTTCAAATGAAACTTTATATCTGAGGTGTTTTCAGCAGGAACCAGTGGGCTTGGAGCTGAGAGCCGCAGACAGAAAGTCAGAACGTATGAAAAGACCAACACTTTGTTAAGAGTAAGAAAGACCGGCTATAACAATGTCATATCATACTCCAGCCTTCTAGTTTAAAGGGAACATGCGTATAAAATTGAGCTGGTGGTGGTTGTGTGATAGAAATCCTTCTGGAGGTGAGATGAGCTCCTCGGAGGAGCTACTCTGCTCCCTGAGCTTCTTCTTCAGCTGCAGGAACACCCAGGTTATAATCATCCAACTCAATGTCCTCCTGTCTGCCCAGCTTCTGCCCCCTGCTGGCCTGGAAAGACATGACAGCACAGTCCTGTCAGTTCAGTCAACACAGAAGGAGTGCTTCATTTCAGGCGCTGGTCTAAACAACAGTGTGTCATACCTTGCAGAAGCAGTAGAGGGCAGTGTTCACCAACAGCAGAGTCAGCGGCAGGACGACAGCTTTGATGATGAGGTGTTGGATCTACTCAAACACATGACATTCATCACATTGCACAACATCATGAGTCCAACAGCTTCCATTGAACCTGAGAGCTACACTCATTTACACATATTACTCTTCATGTTTACTTCATATTCACTGTTTGAACCAGAGACGTTATATAAGAAGTGGACGGAGTCGCCGTGGCTGTGGCCGTCGCCATCTTTATTTTATGCAACCAGTGAAGGAAGTGACCATATCCTGACCGAGGAGGAGTCTCTCTGGTACCTCTTAATCACCTTGTAGCCCCGCCCTAAAGCATACCCTGCTGTATGGTCTATTATTTGACTCTAAATGGATGATAATTTACTAAATGGGCGGGACTTAGTGAAGAGTCAATTGAAAGCATAATCGCTAACATTAACAACTGCCTCAGCGTTTGGTCACCAGGATAACCCCGGTTCTCTGAGTGAGGTATCTGAGCACACCACCCTTCTTGATTCTGACAGGTGGAGGAACTACACTTGAAAATGGTGAATAATGCTACGTTCACACCAAAAGTGGTGCGAATTTTCGCAACCCTTTTTCGCGTGAGTTTACTCGCTCGACTTTACGTGGTAAATTCGCTTAATTCGCTTTTTGCGGCGGAAAGAGGAGTGGCTTATTTCCGTGGCTTATCTCCGTAAAATCTCTTGAAAAATTTGCAAGGCTTTTGGTGTGAATGCAGCATAAGGAGCTAAGGGTGTCATGTGGTGGCAGTGGAGCTTCAGAAGGAGCTTCAGTTCTCAGAGAAGCAGAGTTATCCTGGTAACCACTCCTGCTCTGTCCTTCAGTACATAGTTAGCTGTGGTCATTTATAGACTTTGCTTAGTTACTTTGTGTTACATATGTAACACAATGACAGGAGCCAGTGTCATTCCAGAAACACCAACATGCATGCATGGAGGAGCTGAAGGTGAGCTGGAAGGAGCCTTCTGGGTACTGTGGCTGGGTGGAGCAGCAGATGGTGAAGGTGGAGCCCCTGAACCCCCTGCTGGTGGGCCTCGGAGACCCCGTCCATGGAGGAGGACACGGAGATGATTGGCTGAAGCAAGATGTCTGTGAACACAGAGAGATGATGAAAGTTCACATTCAAAGATGTTTAAACTGTCCTGTTTTCACTGCTTTGTCTCCCTTGTATTGTTATGTTAATGTCTTCTCTCTTGTCTTGTATTAGAGTTCTACAGGGTGATGTATTTCTGTTGGCCAACAGGAAGTCATCACTGGATCCTTCCACAAACAGCCAATGGGATTCTTCCATTTGATTTTGGATTATTACATAAAATAATCTGTGTCAAAGAAACGATTATTATTCTTCCACTAAAGAACTAAAGTTCATCAAAATATTCTTCACTCATGAACTTTAATGATGTTTGAAGTCTATAAAGGAACTCCACCATGGTCACATGACTTCACTTCTCCATCACTAAGCTAAAGCAGGACTAGTGTTCTAGTGAGCACGTTTAGTCGTCTCATACAGACTCTTTAAGATTCACCGGAGGGGCGTTCACTGACCTGTTTTATATCAGACAACTAAACATGTCTTCAATGTTTTGTGTTAAAAACAGACCTGATTTTCAGACATTCAACCAGAAACACATTCAGAAAACAGATTTGAGACGAGGGAACAGGAAGTGTTAAAATGCTAAAGGACGTGACGTCACCACAGACAGACAGGTGCGTTGTCCTGGATAACTTCACAGTTCAGTCCAATGGAAACCTACTGACTGTCACTGTGACAGAGGGGGAAATATACTGGACATATTGCTGTCAGAGATGATGTCATAGATGATGACACTGATGGGGTTACCTGAGCAGGTGAGATTCAGGATGGAGGAAGAGAAACCGAACATTAAACACTCCCTCATAGCAGATCCAGAGTGAACACAGCTATCGTCGATCAACCACACAGATATCGGTGAGGACTCCTTTCTCTCTCTCACAGAAACAGCAGAGCCACAGTCCAGATCTCTACAGGCAACAGCTGCTGCCTTCAGGGTCCAATCATAATCATCTACTGGTTTCCAGTCTCCTTGATGTTTCACCTCCAGTGATCCTGCACAGCGACTGGCTCCTCCCACCAACCTGACAGGTTCTGAACAGAAAGCAGAGAGTCGTCAGTAAAGAACAAAGTGAGTTCCAGGAGAACAGAGATGAAGCAGATCAAAGCTGCAGCTCCTCTTCTACCTGAGCAGGTGAGTCCAACAGCTTTGCCAGGTGAGCAGGTGTTTCTCTCTGAGCCTGAGCATCTACAGTCCAGGAGAGCAGACTCATGGCCTCCACACTGGAACTCTTTGGTCCACATTGGAGACTCCACTTCTCCATAGAAGAGCTTCACTGAGAGCTAGATAGTATCAGTGTTCCACCTGGACAGCTTTGCTGCTGAGAAAGAGATTATCTCACTGCAGATTTACATTGAGATCAAATCAAGGGCAACATCTCGCATGAATGAGAGTTATGGGACTTACTGAACACAAGTATCAACACTTCAGAAGATGTGCCTTGAACTTGATGAAGACATATGTATCCACTTCATCAATACCAGGTGCTGAGCCAGTAGAGTTAAACATGCAAACAAGTCTTGTTTGAAAGCAGACAAAGGGGAATCTAATGGTACACCGAATAAGGAAGCGACAGGTGAAGGCTCATGAAGGGATAGAGCCACCTCAGATAGTTTTATAGACAGATTCACAGTATGTAGATAGGGAGGGACTGAACCAAAACATATTAATTAGATTGGCACATAGATGATGTCAATGATGGGCTTACCTGAGCAGGTGAAGACACCTGAGCAGGTGAGATCCAGGACAAAGGAAGAGGAACCTGATGTGATACACTCTCTCAGAGCAGATCCAGAGTGAACACAGTCGGAGTTGATCTTCCACACAGATCTCTTTGAGGACTTCTCTCTCCGTCTCACAGAAACAGCAGAGCCACAGTCCAGATCTCTACAGGCAACAGCTGCTGCCTTCAGGGTCCAGTCAAAGCCATCTACTGGTTTCCAGTCTCCTTGATGTTTCACCTCCAGTGATCCTTCACAGCGACTGGCTCCTCCCACCAACCTGACAGGTTCTGAACAGAAAGCAGAGCGTCGTCAGTAAAGAACAAAGTGAGTTCCAGGAGAACAGAGATGAAGCAGATCAAAGCTGCAGCTCCTCTTCTACCTGAGCAGGTGAGTCCAACAGCTTTGCCAGGTGAGCAGGTGTTTCTCTCTGAGCCTGAGCTTCTACAGTCCAGGAGAGCAGACTCATGGCCTCCACACTGGAACTCTTTGGTCCACATTGGAGCCTCCACTTCTCCATAGAGCGCCCCCTGGAGGACTGAAGGAGCGCCACAGCCAAGCTCCCTACAGACCACCTCTGCATCCTGCTGGTCAAAGTCCTCTTCACACACGGAGGACCCCCACTGGGTAGACTGGGTAGACTGGTTAGACCTCACCTCCAGTCTACCTGAACACAGACTGGTCCCATTCAGCAGCCTGACAGAGTCTGGAGAGATGAGAGAATGGTATTTATTGTCTGGTGTCTTTTATCGCTCTTTTCCATCTTCTGTCTTATATTTCTAAGAAGATCTGCGACTCAGAATATAATTATGTTTAAAAAATGACCCCTAAAGTCTAAAGCGATGGGGGTCGGACTCTCGAAGGAGGGTGTCAGGGTGAAGCGGTGTGGAGATACTGACAAGTCCCTGGCTGAGCTGAGCTGCTCTAAGTTGTGACCAGTAGGTCACTGGTTTCTGTTATGGTGGAGAACAAAGAACCTGCTGGTGGATAAGAAAGCTGGCCAGCTGAAGGCTGGTTGGTGGTTGGACGAGAGGACTCCTGAAGCAGCAGACATGTAGGTTTCATATATAAAGATATCTTTGTTCATTCAGCACCTGATTTAATGAGGCAGTAGCTCAGACAAGTCTGCTGTCATTCTAGCTGGTACATGTGTGTCAACCTGGATACATTACTGTCATAGATGATGTCACTGATGGGCTTACCAGAGCAGGTGAGATCCAGTACGAGGTTAGAGGAATGTGGAAATAAACACTCCCTCAGAGCAGATTCAGAGAGAAGACACTCAGAGTAGATCCTCCACACAGATCTCTGAGGACTCCTCTCTCCGTCTCACAGAAACAGCAGAGCCACAGTCCAGCTCTCGACAGAAAACGGCTGCATCCTTCAGTGTCCAGTCAAAGCCATCTACTGGTCTCCAGTCTCCTTGATGGTTCAGCTCCAGTGTTCCTGCACAGCGACTGGCTCCTCCCACCAACCTGACAGGTTCTGAACAGAAACAAGAGAGTCGTCAGTAAAGAAAGGTATTTAATTCATAAAATATAAAACTAAAACTTGACTGCTGATTCTGCTTCATTGAATCTTTGTCTTTTCTCTTTCTTTACCTGTTGATGTGTGAATTCCTTTAGCCTGGAGTCCTGGAGAAAGACACATATTTATTGTTTGAAGTAAATTTAAAAGAAATTTTTCTGTACGTTTTTTCTATAATTTATAATTGAGCTACTTCATAATAATTAAATTAATCTCTGAGAATGGGTTAGTGGAGAAATCAACTGTGTACTTTAGAATATCAGCAGTAACTTAATGCTGTGGCTGTGGTCATTTTTGCTGAGGAAGGTTTCACTGAGTGAAATGACCCAGAAGTATTTAAGAGACCGCCATGATAAGAGCTGTTCAGATTCTCTAAATGCAAAAGAAAGGAGCTTCAATGCTTCCTTCATTAGCATAGGAAACACCGGAACTTCCTTTACGAAAGGAAAGGAGATAATTCCACCCCACAATTCCTACATTTAAAGTGACACACCATTCGGCCGAGAACAAACAGTCACAAAGACAAATGGATGGTATGGCTGGATGGCATCGCACTGGCATCCACCACCACTGTAAGGAATCGCTGAGTTATTTTTGACCAGGACCTGTCCTTTGGTTCCCACGTGAAACAAATCTCAAGGACCGCCTTTTTTCACCTACGGAACATCTAAAAAATCCGGCACATCTTGTCTCAAAGCGATGCAGAAACGTTGATCCACGCATTTGTTACTTCAAGACTGTATTACTGTAACTCCTTATTATTAGGCTGCTCCGGTAAGTCGTTTGGGTCTCTCCAGTTGATCCACTGGCTTCCTGTAAGATCGAGAATCATATTTAAAATCCTTCTCCTTACCTATAAAGCCTTAACTGGTGCAACCCTGTCTCCTAAAAATTACATTCCCCCAAAACTAAAACGGTTTCTCAATTACGTTTGACCAGAAACGTATCTCTTCCCTGATTATGTTTGTGTTTGACGTATTACAAATACGTTGATTATACACGTTTACGTTGATTATAGACGTTTTATTGTTTTCACGTTTGTGTTTGACGTATTACAAATACGTTGATAATCGTGTGTTTGTGTTATTGTTTTCTTGCTTTCCTGCTGAATTAAAGCATATTTTAATTTCTAAACTCTGCGGAAGAAAAGAAAAAGGATTCCCTCAGTAGCGGCAAGCGAAGAGGGGCGGGGTGAGGCCGGTAACGGGGCCGGTCTGAAGACCACTTGTCCGCCGGTGTGAGACCGGTAACAGCCCCCGTCGCGCCGGGTCTACTCTGAGTCGGGTTGTTTGGGAATGCAGCACAAAGTGTGAGACGTTTGGCTTTTACTCTGGATATAAATTGAATTTGTTAAAAACTGAGATTTTAACACTAAATTACAAACCATCCGAAACTATACAACAAACTCTTAATTTAAATTGGAGTTATAAAAGAATGACATCTCGAGGTAACTATAGCCAAAAGTACTGAGGATCTATATAAAGCCAACTATATTAAAGTCGATCAGGACAATAGGGAAAAAATTTGATAATTAGAACCATAATAGAAGCCTACGACCCAAAGAAATATAGAAACATATCAACTGTATATCAAAATCTGATGGAAAAATTAGGAAATACAAAACTGTATGTCAAAACTGAAATGGAACAGGAACTTGGTGTGAATATTACAGAGGATGAATGGTTGAATATTTAGAGGATGAATGGTTGAATATTTGGAGGATACAACATTCCTCAACATCTGTGCGAATTTGGAGAGAACACTGTTGGAAAAATCTAATTAGATTATTTATTACTCCCCAAATTACAAACAAAATGTCCGTCTATTGATCATCCATGCTGGAGGAAATGTGGGGCAGTAAATGTAAAACACTCCCATGTATTCTGGCTATGTCCGGAAATTGTACAGTTCTGGGGAAATGTCCACATGGTTATTGTCAAAATTCTGGGCTATGACACACCTAAATCCTGTATGTTTCTCTACTTTGGTAATGAGACAACAGACACTGTGTTAAGGGAAGACAGATCTAGCAGTTAGTAAAAAGGCTTTTACAAAGAGATGGCACACAACAGAACCACCATCACAAGATGGATGGTTGAACATTGTGAGTGAAATATATGAGATGGAACCGTTAACCCACAGAATAAGAGGTCAAGAGAAGCAATGTCGTGACAAGTGGGAGAAATGGACGATGTTTACACATCAACAATAGAACAAGATGAGAAACACTTGAATGTTTCTCAGGATTTGTCATGTTTTTGAGAGGACAGAGCAAACCAGAACCTTTTTGTTATAGTTTTGTTATAGAAAGAAATAGAGGCAGGTTCCCAAAAATGTAAATGTTTCTTAAATTAACTGTACGTCACTATCTCATAGCTTTTAGTTTCTTTTAACTTGTCTTGTTCTGTGTTTTCTGTCTATAACTGTTTTTTATGCTACTGCCGGTCTTGGCCAGGTCTCCCTCGAAAAAGAGATTTTTAATCTCAATGGGACTTCCTGGTTAAATAAAGGTTTAGTAGCAATAAAAATCTGTCGCTTATCAGAGGTCGGGTCGCGGTGGCAGCAGGCCGACCCAGGCTTCCCTCTCACCCGCAACACTTTCCAGCTCATTCTGGGGGATCCCGAGGCGTTCCCAGGCCAGCAGGGAGATATAATCCCTCCAACGTGTCCTGGGTCTTCCCCGGGGTCTCTTACCAGTTGGACGTGCCTGGGGAAAACCTCTAATGGGAGGCATCCTGATTTAGATGCCCGAACCACCTCAGCGGACTCCTTTCGACACGAAGGAGCAGCGGCTCAACTCCAAGCGCCTTACCCTATCTCAGGGGTGGGCAATTCATTTTTACCGGGGGCCGCATGAGCAACCCGAGCACTGCTGGAGGGCCACATCGACAATATTTCAATTAAATTTTGCTCAATATTATTTTTGATATACCGTAAGATAAAAAATAATAATTTCATTTAACTTAACACAAAAGCAGATTGCTTTTGATGGTTTTATTCAAACTCGTAATCCTTAAATATTTATATTAGGCGATGTGAAATTGAAATAAAACAAAAACAATCATTGAATCACTGCAATTTATTTTTAGAAAGAAGAAAGTATCCTTTATTAATCCCCTTGGAGAAATTCTTCTCTGCATTTGGCCCATCCCTGGATGGGGAGCGGTGTGGGCTGTGGGGGGACTGGGGATCGAGCCGGCTACCTTGTGGTTGCGGGACGACCACTCATCCCCCTGAGCTACAGCCGCCCCAAAACTTGTAACTTGTTCACATTTTAACTTTGTTCCACAAACAAGGAAAAACAACTTAACAAGTTTATAGAAATACTGCAATACAACAAACAATAACTTGTTATGTTTTCCACCTCATTTTACCTCTTCAGTGCGAATAATCCAGTCTGTTCTGGGCTTGAACAAGGGCATTAAAATCTGGCTGAATGTCTGAGGTGGCTATGAGAAGGACAGCTGAGAGGTGCTCATCAGTGATAGAGGATCTGTGTTTGGATTTGTTGAACTTCATCACAGAAAATGTCTGTTCACATACGTAGGTGGATCCAAAGAGGACCAGAATCCTCTGAGCATGCCTCCTCAGGTGTGGAAAGTTCTCCTCTTTGAGGGAGGAGTAAAAGTTCAGCAGTGAGACTGACCTGAAGTGCTCTGCCAGAAGTAGATCAGACTGCAGGTCCCTGGGTATACAGAATGGCTGTTTGTCAATGCTTAGAACATGTCCGTAGATTTTTTAAAAGAAGCGGCTCTCAGGTTCAAATTCTTTGTTTTTGCCTTTACAATCATTCTTAAAGACAGAGTTTAAAGTGTATAATAGTACAACCAATAGGGTTAACAGGTCTAGGTATGCAGGACTGGAGCCTTTTTAATTTCCTTTTATTTTTTCCCCGCCCTTCTTTCAGCGCTCTGTTATTACTATGAGCAGTTGATCCAGTAAGGTGACTAGCGTAAGCGTACCAACTAAGTTCATATCCTGGAATGTAAAAGGAGTCAATAACCCAGTTAAGAGACAAAGGTCATGTCTCATCTACAACAATTGACAGTAGACGTAGCATTTCTACAAGAAACACACCTTTGTAACACCAACATTGCTGGGCTCAAGCAAAATTGGGTTGGCTAGGTGTTCCATTCCAGATGTAATGCAAAGGCCAGAGGGACAGCCATATTGATTAACAAAAACACCTCTTTTCATACCAAAGAGATTATCAATGGAATAAAAATGCGTAAAAAGATGGAGGAAAAGCATTATACGTGTATAACTCAACTCAACTGAACTCAACTGAAGCTACACCCAAAAGATGAGCTTTTGAATTTTAAACTTTGGACCTAAAAAAGTGGAACACCGTGAAAAATTACCCTCCACAAATCTTGAGGAAAACAATATAAAAAGGTGAGGTAACTCTCTAATAAGAAAAACTTGGAAAGGAAATCACATTTTGGTATACATTTTCTGATTACAAGACAACCAACTGCCTCTAACTGCTGCTGTCAACTGCCATTCCAAAGGCTAAACCGCTGTAAAACAAGCTAACAGAAGAGGGACAGCAACTAACATGTGAATACTTTATAGAGAATCCTTTTGTGTATATATATTCGTTATTAGTTCATATTGTTGGACTAGAAAAGCTAAAACAGCTAACATAGTGGTTACCATGGAAACCGAGACGCCACCAGCTGAGCCCAACACAGAGAGCACGTGCCCAGTTGGCCAGAGTAAAGGAGGATGCTGAAGAGAGGAAAAGGGAGTTTCACCTGGAAACTCCAACAGGTGAAAGACCAACTGTCAGCAGCCCCCACAGTGACGAGTACGGAGACACAGACTATGCCTGCCTGTCCCGAGTCCCTGCCATGTCTCCGCCCCATCCTCTCTGCCCTGCACCCAGCCAACCAACACCCAGCTCTGCAACACTCAGACACCTCACGATCCATCCACACAGCCAGCAGCCAACTCTGTCCAGCTCAGCTTCCCTCCAGCCTGAGGAGCAAGGCCCAGAGGTAGTCTCAAATGGAAGATACCTTGAGACAGAACGGCTTTTTCCTGGTCAGAGTGCTATTTAAACGCTGCAGCACCACAGGACAGGCCATGCAGCTGTTAAAGAAGGAGACCCTTTACAACCCTCAATACCTGGTGATCCACACGGGCACAAATGACCTGCACACCCTGCAAAAGAACACTGCTGAGGCAGTGAGGAAGATGGCGAAACAGGCCGGTGAGAAGTTCCCCAACACGCCGCCTCATGTCATCCATGACATTAATTGGAGATCAGAAGAGGATGTGCTGCCCTTCCTAATGTGCACCTTGCCCACCACCCGACCATCGGCACCTGGGACCTCTATGATGAACTCCATCTACACAAAGAAGCGGTGAGAATATTTGCAAAGACTCTAAAAGACACGGCTCTGGGATGCAGTCCTTTCATCCCCTCCTCTACTAGGAACTTTAGAGATTGGCCCAAACCTCCTAGCCACCACCAACCCAGGTTCAGCCCTCAACCAGAGAGGAGACACAGCTGCTCAGCCAGGGCCTTCACTGCTCAGCGCCCCTCTGTGCACAACCATCACCACACCACTGTGAAAGACAGGCAGGGGAGGACCCCCACCACAGCCCCTGGCCCCAGGCCGTCTCCACAGGATCAGCAGAGCAGCTACGGAGCAGCCCCTGACCCCAGACCCCATGAGCAGGGCAGCTACGGAGGACTACTATCAGAACTGGGCCCTGGCAGTAAACCTAAAGAAGACTCACATTATGATCTTCCAAAAAAGGCCCAGATGTCAGGAAAGCAAACACCATTTTACTTTAGGAAACACACACAATGAGCTACACTTACCTGGGTCTGACTATCACAGCCTCAGGGAGTTTCAGCCTGGCAGTGAATGCACTAAAAGAAAAGGCCAGAAGAGCCCTCTATGCAATTAAAAGAACATTTTATAATTTCCAAATTCCAATCAAAATCTGGTGTAAGATTTTTGATAGTGTAATCCAGCCCATTGCGCTGTATGGTAGTGAAGTTTGGGGTCCACTCAGTCACCATAGCTACACTCAATGAGACAAACACCCCACAGAAGCCCTGCATGCAGAATGATCCTCAACGTTCAAAGAAAGACACCAACAAATGCATGTAGGGCAGAATTAGGCAGATATCCCCTTATAATAAACATCCACAAACGAGCACTCAATTTCTGGAATCACCTTCAAACAAACTCACAAGACCCCCTCCATGTTAAAGCCCTCCGAAGCCAAGAGCTGAACCCAGAAAAGAGTCTCCTGAGTCAGACTAACTTCTACACAGCAGAACCAGTCTCACACCAGCACTGCTCTCCAAACACCAGTTAGTCAACGCAATTATAAAGAAAAGCAAAGAAACATATTTGGAACATTGGAAAAAAGAAACTGCAAGTCAAAGTAGATTAGAATGTTATCTGGCCCTAAAAAGAGATTATGAATTGGCAGAATATCTGTCTTTTGTCAGGGGAAAGAAGCAGAGACAGACCCTGACCCGGTACAGGCTCTCCGATCACCAGCTAGCTATCGAGAAAGGCCCACAGAAGAAATCCTGGCAACCAAAAGAAAACAGAATATGTGGTCACTGTTCAACAGGTGAGGTTGAGACAGAGATGCACTTCCTCCTAAAGTGTGATAAATATATTGAAACAAGACGAACGTGGTTGGACCGGCTCAGCTCCCTGATCTCTGGCTTCAGGGAGCTGAGAGAATCTCCTCAACTAAGAATCCTCCTGGGAGAAGGAAACACAGCACAGCTTGTTGCTGCTTATGTCCTGTTGTGTCACAACCTGAGGGACAGTGAGTGGCACGCCTGTACTCTTTCAATCTTATTATTGTCCATGAGTTGTATATTTGTGTTTGTACTGTGTCTTGATGCTTTGACAATATTGTTGTTCCAACATTCATGCCAATGAAGCCAATTGAATTGGTTATTAGTGACCCAAATGGGAGATGTTATTGTTACTGGACAACTCTGGGCTAATCCTGTGATTTTGGTAAACGTGTATGCCCCTAGCTGCGACAACAGTAACTTCTTTGAGAGGCTATTGCTTGCAATTCCTAAAATTGACAATGGTTGCTTATAATAGGAGGTGATTTTAACCTTGTGCTGGATGTCACCTTGGATAGGTCATCCCAGAATCTTCAGAACCTTTCCAAATCGGCTGGAGAAAGATTTCATGCATAAGTGTGGCCTTTCGGATATTTGGAGGTTTAATTTTCCCAACACCAGAGCTTACTTTTTTTCTCAAATGTGTATCATACCCATACCCGCATAGACTATGTCTTACTATATAATAGACTGCTGCCTATGGTTAAGTCCTGCTCGTCTTGTCATATCGGATCAGTGCCATTCTATTTGATTTAGACCTCCCAAATCGCCCCCCCCCCCCCCAGATTACTTTATTCCTCTAACCTAGCAGCTGTAATCTCTAACAATACTCGGTCTGACTACTTCCCCCTTGGACAAGACAAGGGTGTCCTCTTTCTCCTCTCTTGTTCGCACTGGTCATTGAGCCCCTAGCAGTGGCACTGCGACTCTGTAAGGACTTTAAGGGTTTACCTCGGGGTGATTCAGAACTGAAAGTTTCTCTGTACGCCAGAGCTATTCAACTTCAGTAGCAAGTGGGCCGAATAAGAAAATCACGGGGGGTGTGAGGGCCGCACAGAATATAGATCAAATAATGGCTAAAAATGAAAAACAGTAATGTATATTTCCACAGGTAAACAGTCACACACGCATCTCTTTTCTTCCGCTTTATATAATCAGTTACAGACTGTCATTCCATTCCAAAACACAGGAAGGCTATCAAGCTTTGATGCAAAAGTTACATAAAAAAAAAAAACATACAAAAAATGACGTTGTTTTTCTGACATGTCCATATCCACAAATGTAGAAAACAATTTGAAAATAGTATAATAGTATTCAGATATCAGATTAACAATACATGAGTCTGTTCAGGAAACTATCAAAAACAATTCCAAGCAGAAATTAGGTAGTTACAGCAGGTCCATATCCCAAAATGCATAATGTAAACTGAACATCTTGAAACGGTATCCATCACAATAATAGTACATAAGCCTTCAACAACATTTCCAAGCAGAAATAAGGTGCTTTGCAGGTTCATATCCATAAACCCAAATAGCCAGATGATTCTGGTTAAACAGCATCCACCAGATAAACAAAATGGGCCGACTCATGATATTATCACAAACAAGCCAAAAATAAAGTGCCTATAGCAAGTTCATGTCCATATTTGTTAAAGTTAAAAACTAAAACTCCAGACAAACCAAAAGGGAGCCTGCTGAACCATAAAACAGATTTGTATTCTGTGCATTTTCAGTTTGATAGCATCACATGCCTCAGTCAGGGTATTTTACTACTACACAACTACCTTACTTATCAGACCTGTGGTTTTGAGCCTGTTTGACTCAGTGAGAAAAATTGCATTGCCTTAATTTGGCAATTTCAACATAGTTTGGCTCATAAGTAGTAAGGGCAACCCTGAGACACTCGTGTAGCTTTTCATTGGTCATGGAGCAACGTGCCCTTGTTTTGATTGCATTCATGTGAGAAAAGCTAGACTCACATGTGTAGGTGGATCCAAACATTGTTAGTATTAGCAGAGCCACTTTCCTGATTGTGGGGTACTGGTATAGGCTAACATGGTTACACCAAAAATTCACTGCACCCTCAGACATTAAGTGCTGCTTTAAAGCAAATGAGGACTGGACATCAACCATTTCCATCTGAAGAAGGCTCTCATCAATGCAAGACATTACCTCTTTTGCTTTTACACAGAAGTCTGCCTCAGGTTTGATGGAGAATGGGTCACGAGCAAACTGCAGTACCTCAATAGGAACACTGAAGCCTTGGAATCTCTCAGTGAAGTTATCAGTCAGATTTCTCATAAAGTTTGTCATGACTGGCGTTACGTGTGCCCCAGGTGCTGCACTCATGAATGCACAGAGTTGTGAGAAGTGCAGCAACCTTCCTGACATTAGGTCTGACGGGAAAATCGTTAACTTTGTTTTGAAGGCGCACAGCCTCTCAACCAAATCAGCGATAGACTTTTCCCGCCCCTGAACTTCCAGATTCAAAGTGTTCAAGTGTCCAAAAATGTCACAAAGAAAGTGGACTTCTGCCATAAACTGTTCATCCAACATGCGCTCCAAGAAGTGTGCTGCCCGTTTGTGTTTACACGTGCAAAGGAAAGACAAAATCTCCTGGCGGAGTTCACAGAAACGTTCCAAAACCTTTCCTTTGCTGAGCCACCTGACATCACTATGAACCAGCAAGTCAGTGTGCTCTGCAGATGCGTCAGCAAGTAACATACGGAAAAGGCGATGTTGAAGGCTGGAGGTTGAGCGGATGAAATTCACAATGTTCATAACAGTGTCCATGTTGTTCTTCAGATCGCCGCTGAGCTTTGCGCACAGTACAGCCTGATGAATGATGCAGTGTAAAAACTGCATCATTCATCAGGGGGCTGCCTACCTGGCCACCAGCCCTGTCACTGTACCGGTCATAGCAGGAGCTCCATCCGTAACCAACAAGCAGACTTTTTGTAAATCCAGTTCATGCTGGATTTTTTATATCCCTTTCAAAATATTCCTATCCTGATTAAACTTTTTTTTAAATCTTGATAAAAATATAACTTATTTCATATGGGGTGACCAAACCTAGTCGGATCAGCAAGACCCAACTCCAAAGACCAAAGCGTGCAGGAGGTTTAGCCTTACCCAATTTTCTCTTTTACTATTGGGCAGGCAATATCCAGAAGCTACTTCACTGGTTTAAAGACAGGCCAATTTTAAGAAAGGCGGACTCGGTACAACTAGAATTCTCCTCCTGCCGGCACCACCTCGGCTCAGTGGTCTGTGCAGCCCTGTCCCTTCTTAGCAACAGCTTGAATACAAACATAATAGTAAATCACACAATAAGAATATGGGTTCAGTTTAGGAGACATTTTGGGCAACAAGGAGCCTCCACCCGCTCTCCCATCAAATATAATCATGTTTATTCCCTCCTGTACAGATAACGCATTTACTCTGGTTTGATATAGGGAGCAGGTCAATCCATAATTTATACTTAAAAGACACGTTTGCTTCATTCTCCCAATTAACACAAATCTATGATCTTCCAAAGAACTTTTTTTCCGCTACTTGCAAATCAGGAGCTTTGTCCAAAAAACATTTGACTCCTTTCCGAACAAGCCCATGAAATCTCATGTTGTAATACAGCTAAAAGTGGTCCACAGGGCTATTTACACTAATGCTAGATTGGCAAAAATGTAACCTAATTCTGATCCGTTATGTCCTTGATGTAAAAAGGCCAGCCAGCAGACCTGTTACACATGTTTTGGCTATGCCCGAAACTCTCCACCTTTTGGATAAGTATTTTTAAAGCTTATAGTGCGATGTTTGCAACTCAAGTTGACTCAAACTCAATTCGCGCACTCTTTGGCTTAACACCAGAGGAACGCCGTACCCTTTTACTAAATGAAGCCAATGTGGTCGTAGCCTTCACAACACTCCTTGCTCAACGTTTGATCCTGAGATGGAAGCAACGTGCCCCTCCACTGGGTCAAAGATGTCATGTATTTCTTGACACTTTTATTGTAGCACCCCCTTTGCTGCTTTCACTAGGTCCAGGTACCGTGAAGGTAATGAGCACACACACCACGAGTCAAAGTTCTTTATGCAGCTCTCGTTTTATTCGAGGCTAGCATGTATCACCAGTGGCACTGGGTTGACAAGCCGAAGGAGTGCACGCGCACAGCTGCGTGATCGGCAATACAAAGGAACAAATAAATAAATAGCCAAATAACCCGATAAATACACAAATAAAGAAACAAAACAATAAAGAAACAAAAGACCAAGGCAGCGGTTCACACGCACTGCATCCCGTTACATATGACGCAGCGAACCACGAACAGACATCCTGCAAACGGCGCCCGGAGACACGGGAAATCAGTCCTTCTTTCGCCGTCCGAGACACCGGAAGGAAGTCCTGCCTATCCCGGCCCCCCCAGCGAGTGCACCCCTATAACCCGTCCGACCCGAAACACAATCACCCGATCATCAGTTCCACCTGGCCACAGTATGGAGACCTTTTCTAGACTACTACGACTCCTTACAAGAAACTCTCAACAAAGACTAAATGTGGATCCCCTATCCGTCCCATAGCAACAGTGAGCAGCCCCCCCCCTTTTAATTTAAATGTTTTTTTAAGTTTGTTTTCTTTAGCTATTAACCATTGTATTTCTTACATGTAACTTCACACTTTTAGTTGATCGATTAATGCAATTATTTTGATAGGTCTACAGCGCTGTCACCTGAATTTACCCAAATTCCATAGCCTGTAACCCTACGGTGTGTGGGTAGGGTCGGTAATGACGTCTTCAATTTCAATCTGTAATTGTCCTCAGACATGCGTGAAGCCTCTTTCCTGGTGGGATAAAAACTGTGAAAATCAATAAAACATTTACAAAAAAATTGCAGAACAATCTCAGCTCTCCTATATAATGAGGCACCATTGTCCTAAGGCACGAGTGTAAAGAGATAATATGGCCCTAAAGCTGAAAAATGTAAGCTTGATTAAAAAAAAAAAAAAAAAATTCATATCTCTTGTGAAAACATACCTTTACTCATGTGGATGAAATGTTTTGGTGCTTGAAATTGGTTTACCAAAGGTCTCAGGTTAAAAAAAAAATCAGTCAAATGTATGATTGGCAGATGGGCGGACATAGGTACCCCTGTTCCATTGCAAGAGCCCCCAACCTCTTTTTCCCCTCTGCAGCCGTTACCACCTCTGTGGTAATTACATACTGTCTCCTGGAGAAAAGGGCATGGTTGCAACTACTCTAATCTAGAAAATGCGAGTCAGATCAAAATATCACTATTACAGATTGGCAAGTTATCAATATTTTGCTCATTTTCAGTATCCTCGCATTCCAATACAAATTTTATGTTTTCTTACCGAACCCTTTTGTTAAACTAATGTGTTTGATGGCCAACCCCTTCCACCTCTGTCTAGTCACGCACTCGATTCGACGCCCTCAGGTTTAGCTGGCATCAAAGCTCTGGCCTTTTCCAACCTGCCTACCACCTGATCTTTGGAGGCAGTCTGCAAGCAGACTTCCTGGTTTTCCTCTTTAGTATTTGGGGGCTGGCTTCCACCTCTGCACAACTTCTTCTTCCTTTGGAAGGTTGGCCTTCCACTCTGAAGCATCATCAGGTAGATTTGTGTCTTTATTACGCAAACAAGAAAACATGTTTTGAGAGCAAATTTCTCATTTGTTACTAGAATTTCTGGCTACAATTGGGGAAAAAAAAAGTTGCTCTCAAATCAAAAATCTACGCTTGATGAGGCACTAGATATGCATGGACACTAGGGCTGCAACAAAGAATCGATTAAAATAGAGCTTCGATTTGTTGTCGCGCGATTACGCCAATCGATAAGTCGCAGAGAAGAAGAAAAAGAGCAGAGCAACTGGCCTGGCGGCGTTTCTGAGATTGAGTGAGACACGGAAAAAAGCTGAGGTCGTGATCTTCGCTAAAATAGAACATCTTTGATGTGTCGAGTCTTGGCCAATCAGCATTAAGATGTCTACAGCGTCTTCATTTCCCTCAAACTTGTTTTTAATGGAAGCTAGTCAGCTTGCTATCACGTTAGCTAACGTGTTTGGGTTGTGTGTTGTCGTTAAAGTTACTTTATGTTCCGTTACAGTTCAGTCTTGCTTGTAAAAAAACGTAACGTGATGAAACATGCCGTAACCCCCCCGGTCTGGTTCATTTCACGCTGTCAGTCGTTAACGTTACACCGGTGGATCAGGCTGCAGGTTTTTTTTAATTTTTATTTTTTTGTTTTACTCAAAGTAGAATGAATCAAATCACATAGTTGGGCTTAGCCAACAACGGGACGTCGTGGCCATAAGGGGCCCAGAATGAAATGGTTTAAGGAAGAGGATGCTCTATATGTAGCAGTACAGCTTCTCACTGTCCCAGTATGTCATACATATTGATAAAGCAGGGTATGGGAGCCCAGATACTCCACATTAAAGAGATCCTCCTCAAACTGGAATCCTGTCTCACGACCCAGAGGGTCATCCTCTCGGTGGGCCTCAATAACTGCCGCAAAGGAAACCACCTCCTGACTATAACAAATTCAAATACAATTCAAACAACTGATGTCAAGAGCCAAAACAGTTTTCCCTCGGGCGGAAATTGTGGTCCCATGGATCCAGTTTTCCTCTCCCCTTCCACCACAGTCCCAAAAACTTCTGGGTCTATTAAATCTGTTCATTGAGGAGAACTTTGAAACCTTGAGAGGGATCAGGCAGGATCAGTTTGAGACCCTGCGGAAGGACCCGATCCATTGGACCGCGGAGACAGCCGACAGGATTCTCCATTCCTGGATGGAACATTTAAAGTAAGGATGGGGGTACCTGGAGATTATATCTAAACCCACTCAAATATCTTAAATCTTTCTTTATCTTTTCTTTTAACTGCAGATGAGGAGAGGTTACTAGAGAAGGGCCTTTTCTTCATACCTACCCCTCTGGTGGTGGACAGTCACATGCTCCGCAGAGACTGTCGATACAGTCGCATGTGACCGCAGCAGGACGCTAGAGGCGAAGAAAGAGAACATTTAAAGGAGATGGCAGCAAGCTGATAGGAGGGCGTAACTGCGCTATTGGTTGGGTGCGCCCAGCCGCTGAACAGCTGGTAGATTCTGACACTTCTGACAGGGACGTATTTGATGTGCGTGCTGCTGGTGAGGGACAGTATGAGTGAGAGGCCACGCCTGGTGTGAGGAGATTGTCTTCCTGTCTGAACTTGCGCTAAAGCTTCATTTAGCATCCCTGGTGTCATTAATCCAGCACTCTCTGTCTATTGCCAGAATACATTTGCATCATAAGGGCCTTGAAGGAGTCTGTACAGCATGCTTTCATGGCAGCCATCCAGGAGGTCTGTCCATTCTAATATCATATGTCTCACACACTCAGATTACAGATGTTAAAGATATACGGGCAAGCTTGGCTGAGCAGTTGTACATATGAGTAACTTTTAAATGGGTCCATTAAACCCAGTGACAAGTTTTCCTCTTCAGCTCATGAGTAAAGAGATGCCGTTTGCAGAACTGTCGGGACGTGAAACTGCAGACACTCCGGTGAAGCGCCGCATGCAGTGGAACAAGTCTAAATTGATGCTTATGTCACTGTTAAATTTGGTCCTTGAGGCGCTGTTGTTTGCCAGGTTTCCAGACGTGGCCTCTGAGGGCCTCCAGCAGTCCCATGAAAGCTGCTCAAGGTTGCGGGACTCTGAAGGCAGCAGTTTCTAAAACATGGGAAATAAATTCACAGCTTAAAACATCTCACAATTTTAGTACAAATACAGCCTTAATAATCAACCTGAAGTTTTCCATATATTTGTATCTTTTCAGTCAGATTAAACTATAAATGAACAAATAACAAAGTGAAAAACTAAAAATTATGTTTTCGACCTAAACTGGTTCTCCATACGGGTCCACCCACTGGTAGCCGGCCTTCTCCACTCCAGTTGCAGTGTAGCGCTGAGAAATTTCTGCTTCTGATTTCATGTGTTTTTATATTCCATCTTTAACCTTTTAAGCTCGACAGACCCCCAGGGTCTGCACCTCTTTCCCCCCTGTGTTCTAATACTTGTGGTGTTTTATGTTTGTTTTTTTCAGATTTCTTTTGCTGAAAAAGTATATTTTCACTTTTAGACCATATTTTTTATAACTATGAACCCAAAGATTCCCCCTTGAGCGGTCCCCGAGTTTTTCCAACTTTATGGTTCAGGGCCTTAACAGCCCACATACTAATAAGACACCTTTTTTGAATGATTAGGGACCTAAAAAAAAAAAAATCAAATCTGCAACAAAAATCACAAAGCATTGACATAGAAAAGAATGTCAAAACTGTGTCGTTCGGTTAAAAAAATACTTATTTTATGGCCGTGGTTTTAGAAATGTGGGCAGACCAGGGAGGACTCGGGACTCAGAAACGTGCGCCGGAAAAAGACTCCGGCCGTTTATTGACTTTACAGGTACTAATAGGGGGTTAAGGATTTTTGTTAGATTGCTTTGTTTGACTCCCACAAGCCCGGAGGGTTATGGAGATGTGTGTTTTATTGAAATCCGAGTTAGGTGAAACTTTACGATCACCGCAGCAAGTTACAGCGTTTACGTAATTAATTAAACTTAACGTTTACTTTTATTTGTATTACACCATATGTCTCTTCTCACAAGGTTTACGGTATTGTAGCAATTTAAATGAAGTTAAACAACTCTTTGATTGCGGAGATAATTAAGTTTCCGTTTTAAAAAACAAGATTCTTTCTTTTTTGCGAAAAAAAAAAAGAGGCTGGTGGGCTTGGGGCTAAAAAGGTTTTTTAATGTTGTGTAAATGTCATTTATCAGGCTTAACACCCATGTGCCTCTTTGTTTACCTTTTTTAACGTCGTCGTGGTAACTGCGTGTTTAACGTGACATTGCCCAAGGGAATTACCCACAATTCATTGCAAAGTCGGCATCTAATGCAGA
The DNA here is from genome assembly GCF_910589615.1 of Taurulus bubalis. Lineage (NCBI taxonomy): Eukaryota > Metazoa > Chordata > Actinopteri > Perciformes > Cottidae > Taurulus > Taurulus bubalis. Next base: position 25,339,036 of record NC_136602.1, on the reverse strand, counting down.
CTTACGGGTTCATAAAGGACTCAAAATGTCTGCCAGAGAGCCCTCAAGCACTCGACGATGTGACAGTGGGACAGAAAATGCAATTATGTGTGAACAATTTTTGTTTGTTTGTTAAGTCAGCAAAGCTGAGAGTTAAGTGCAAAATAAGAGCTCTTCATGTTTTCGCCACACTGAGGAATACACGACGGAGACTAACACTGGCACACTAGAACAGGGGGGAGGGAGCTAAGACGAAAGCTCCTGATTCACTGAACATAGTCATCACACCTGCATATTATCTGCTCAAATGCATTTAAGAAAACAGCTGGATGAACCATCCCGACCCCTCAGGTTATCTGGAACGGATCTACTGTTCCAAGAGTCAGAACTAAACATGGAGAAGCAGCGTTCAGTTCTTCTGCTCCACACATCTGGAACAAGGTCCCTGAAAGCTGCAGGTCTGCTGAGACCCTCAGCTCCTTTAAATCCAGATTGAAGACTTTTCTGTTTGCTGCTGCCTTTTTAATTGAACCAGATTCAAGGATATTAATCAATTTCTGCATCTCACTACTGCATTTTTTTCTGTGAGACGTGTTGGATAAAACTTATTTTAAATTTACACCGATGGAGTCCAAGATAGCAGCATGTCAGTCCATGTCCTCGTCAGTGCTCAGTGTTGTCCGTTTTGATTTTTACTAGGTCTTTATTTTTTGAATGCTCTTATATTGGTTCATACTGCTCATTAATTCCAGCTGCAGTCTCAGTTCTGAGTGGCGTTGATTCAGATCAGCTGTTGTCTCCTGATGAAGAGACTGGTCCTTCAGACACTGAATGCAGACTTCATGTTAGACTGAGACGCTGGATTTTAGCTGAACACAAGTTTGAACATAAAACTCCAAGAAACGGCACCAAAATGTCTTTTAAAACCATTTAAATAGAACCTGGAGAGAAACGGGTTCATGGAGCAGCGTGAGTTAACCCCTCACGGTCAAACAATCAGCAACAAAGAACCCATAAAGTGCCTCAAAGAACTTGTTTGCTGTCATTAAAAAAGGTTCTCAAAAGAAACTTTTGAAGAACAGTACTGGTGCATTGTTCATATAAAAATAAGGATTATGACGTTGGGCGCCGTCACCATAGGTTCTAGTCACAGACAGTTTAAAGTGGACCCTTGTAAGATGGAGTTCCATCAGGCATAGAACACATCTACTGCTGTATGTTATAGGATGGAACAACAGAACCATGATGACTGAACTGATGAAGCCGTTGATCCTCCGTCCAACAACGTGAACATCTTAACAACGCGATCAAAATCTTAACTGTGAACACCGTGACTGAAGAAGTCTCTGCACTGGCTACCTGTTTTAATTGCTTTTAATGCGCTTATATTTGTTCATACTGCTCTTAAAGCTTTTATTTAATTATCATTTATATTTTCTTTACATTGTGAGAAGCACTTTGTCACATTTAATCCGTATTAAAAGTGCGAAACAAATAAAGTCTGATAGATTTTTCTTTTGTTTTCGCGTTAACACGTTTAAGTCGTTTATTACATTCTTTCTGTCTTATTTTCCTAGAATGATTTATGAACTGAATAGTTGGAGTTGCGTCTCCCAGTAGATGAGTCTGTCTGTAATCAAATTCTACCAGGATCGTTATTATTTTGGTTCATTCTCCGTCCTCTCCTAACTGATCCATCAGGCAGTGCCTGCAGCAAGCGGCCTCCACCAGGCGACTGGTGCTCTGCCAGTTCACTAATGGTGGCCAAGAAATAACTCTTCACAACAAAGTGCAGATTGTAGACTTTTTTTATTTTATTAGAGAAAAAACAAATCAAATGATGCTACAGAAAACGGTTAAATAATAATCCTTGTCCTCCGCGGCCTCGAGCCGGCCTGAGGTTGCGTCTCCCGGTAGATGAGTCTGCCGTCAGGAGGCCTGGAGGTTCCTCCTTCCACCAGGCTGGTCATCAGGACCCTGCATGTTCTCCTGCGGACAAACTGAGCCAGTATGCACAGAGTGCTGGGAAATTATTATATCTTCATCATTGAGTTCATTTTCATTTCACACAATACAAAATAAAAAAACAAATAATATCCATAGGAAGAGGCAGAAACCCCACTGGGCTAATGTGAACATAAAATAAATGTGCATGAGATATGTCTACATAATATCGACAAAATATTTTTACAATATTTGATGTATATAATAACTATCAAAATATTTTAAGAGCGTTGTGTTTCAGTTTCGGTTTCTACAGCAAGTCCTGAACGATAGTAAGACTAGACGTCTTGATGAGAGAAGCCACTAAAGGGTCATATAAAAACAAGAAGTACATGGACAATAATACGGAAAGAAAGCAATTACATTTTCTCTTACAGATCTTTTGAATAATTTGAAGAATATTTGTTTGAAGTGGGATAAGAGTTTTCTTTGTTCAGTTTTAAAGGTGAGTGTGGCCGTATAGAGTCTTTTGGGCTGAACACACTTTGGCTGGAGGACCCCAGTTCCCTTCAGCCCTCGGCCTCCGAGAGAACCTGGAGACTCATCAAACCATTAATCGCAGTACAGATTATAAAACATCAGAACGGCTTCATGTTGAACTCTCCCCAATGGCTCAGGGTCCTCTGGTTCAGCTCAGAGAGCTGGATCTCCGTCTGAGCCATCAGCCTCGGGCTGGCCAGCACTCTCTGGATGGCCTTGTAGTCCTCTTGACCACACAGACCCGCATGGCCACTGGGTGGAGCTGGCAGCAAATGGCCTCCACCAGTCGACTGGACCAGGTTGCTGGTCCCGAGTTGAGTCCGAGAAGGCAGCTGAGAGAAAAGCGTGGGTCAATATACGGCAGATGACAGTTTTGTAAAGAGTCTCAGCGTTGGAGACTCTCCTTGCCAGGACAGGAGGTGTTCTTCCCCTTCGCTGCCTTGAACCGCCCCTTAGGTTGCCTCTCCCGGTATCTGGGAGGGTAGACCACTCGCTGCTTGTCCTGCTCTGGCAAGCGATTCGGTCTACCCTGTTGTCGGTAAGCCCCTGACGGTTCCTTCCTCCTCGTAAATTTCTCTAATTGACTTCTGCTCCAGAGCCTCAAACTTTTTCTGCCAGGCCTCAACTCTTGAGTGAGATCAAATATTGTGTTGTCTTAGGGCAGGGGTGTCAAACTCAAGTACACAGTGGGCCAAAATAAAAGGTCGGAGCTACTTAGGTGTCATGACTATACGTTTAGTCATGGTTATAATTTTATAACAACAATTAATAACATTTACTAAATTACACCGCTGAACTGCATGCTTGGTAAAGTTCGCATGAAAAAAAACAGGAAGAGACAGAGGGAAGACACGCCACATAAACAGCCGTTCGCCGCCCAACTTGCTGCAAATGGTCTGTCCCAGCATGCAGTTCAGCGGTGTAATTTTATAAATGTACATTTATTAGTATTACAAATTGTTTGTGTCACAGTGTTGTCGTGGTGTTTAACCCTGCTGAAGAGCGTTAGTTGCGGGTTATCAATTGTTGTTATACATTTAAGACACGACTAAAGTTTGAACCATGACACATAAGTAGCTTGACCGCTGCCTTCTCTGTGATGAGCTGTGAAAAATAAATGTTGCTCCCTCCTGTAGAACAACGGTTGCTACGTATGACGGTATATGAAAAATTCATACTGTTGAATGGTCGTAGGGTGAATGAAAAGTATACTTGTGTACAATATAACTTGCATAAAATACTTTAAGGGTCAATATGTAACCAATCTTGTGTAAAACTTGTTTTTTTTTTTAATAGCCATATTATGTAACCAACTTCCTCTGGTCTGAGTAGCTGTAGGATGCATGATGTAATCCTGACACATGCAGAAGAGGAGGAGCAGACTGCTTCTGTGTGTATTTAACAGCTCCCTGACTGGAGACTGCGGACTTCCCCAGATCGGTGTCTGGAGAAGGAATCCACCAGTTCTTTGGAAAACTGGACTTAATAAACTTGGTCACCAAAAGAGAAGAAAAATCACATTTGCCCAGCCCTTCAGGGCTGGGACAAGACTCCCAACTTTAGAGACTGCATGACACTTCAGATATCAGAAGACTTCAGATTTACTAGACTGAGATCTGCCAGTTGTTTAAAGACTGGAAGAAAAAACAAACAAAAACAAGTGCCTTCACCAACAGAAGATTAAGACTTGACTTACAAGTCTCCATTACCTATGGAGGATACCGCTTGAGATGGGGACTACACATGTAGAAAAACCTTAATCACTACTAACCTTTTTGTGTGTGACACTATACCCGTTTCATTGAATTTAATGTGTTGGTGATTTATATATGAAAGGGGGAAAAAAATGTATAAAACTGGAATAAACAGTCTTCCAATTCTGTAAGCTGGAACTAAAGACTCCAGTTCTTTAGAAATGTAAACTTCTTCCCCTGTCCTGAACAAGTGTGATACTGAGGTGACGACCAACGCAGCCAGAGGAACTTAAGGCAAGAACCTTGGTCCAAAACTGTGCAACGTGTCTAAAATGTGTGTTCAAAATAGGCAGTGAGATTGTATAGACGTTATACGTACTCACTTGATAAGGGTTGAGACGAGTTACAGCCTATCGTGCTGTATTAGCGAAAAACACCAAGAGAAAACCCATAATCTCATAAAAAATCCTAACAATCAAACTGCGGGGTGAGATAAAAGGCCGAGGCATTATATCTAAATCGGTGAGTATTATTTACTCCGGGATCACTGGGATAACCTCTGAGGAGTGACCACCGCAGGTGCAGAACCTGTTCCCCCTAAATCTCCCCCCTTCCTCTCCTCTTCCTGGAGCAGGACCTCTGCATACGTTACAATACCGACTGGCGGGCCAGCTCTAATAGTAATTAGATATTATCCTGCGGGCCAAAGATAATTCCACATTGTGTCCTGGAAGTTCCGCTTGACCTCTTTAGTCAGTCCGTGGACACCATCTGAAAATGTTAAAACCAAGGGGACGAGCGACTGGGCAGGTGGTTGTGTAATGCCCTTGCCGTCCCTGAAGGCCACGGCGACCCCCGCCTTAATCGTTCTAAAGAAGCGCTTCGAGTAGCCCCTGAGCCTCAACGCGCTAAACAAGATACCGGTTGCCTCCTCCATATGAAGCGGGAGGGTACAAATCCTGTGGAACCGGACCAGCTGAGACTTGATGAGGCCTCTGTAGGTGTGTTTGGGGTGGTAACTGGACGTGTGAAGGAGGGCGTGGCGGTCTGTCTTTTAAAATGAACTTTAGTAGCCAGGGTTTTGCTGTGGTCGCTGGATTCTTGGAAGAAGACCCTGGCGTCCAGGAACTCGACCGAAAGGTGTTGGAGGTTATGTTTGCTTTTGATCTGGGGGTGATGTGTGTTGAGTGTCCAAAAATGTATGAAAGTGCTCAACTGGGCGTCCCGGAGGCCGAAGATGTCGTCCAGGTAGCGGAAGTAGAGAAGGGGTTTGAAAGCAAGTTTGCAAAAGGACAATCTCTCCCAATGGGCCAGATAAATATCAGCATGTTGGTGAATATTTACGGCCCATAGCACACCCACACAACTGGAGATAATGTTTGTTATTGAAAGTGACGTCATTCCGAGTCAAATTGATGTGGAGGAGTTGGATGATTTCTTTGTCTGGATGTTTATTAAAAGATGTCTTGTATGGCAAAGAGGCCGAGCGGAGTTTCTATGTTGGTGTAAAGGGATTCAATATCTATTGTGAAAAGAAAACTATGGGAGGGTACCTGTTGGTTTCAGATGTTTGGCTGTTATGGGCCTTGAACCTTCGTAGTGTCTTTTTTTTTTTTTTTTTTTAAACTTCCGAAGTCAATATTCTTTGGATTTTCAAAGTCATTTTAAATGATCCATTTACTCGTTTTATCAAAGCGAAATGTAAAAAAAAAAATATTTATATATAATTTCTGATTTCATGTGTTTTTATGTTCCATCTTTAAGCCGTTATATAAAAGGCATTTTATCAGGCTAAACGCCCACGTGCCTCTCCATTCTTGCATTGGGAACTGCGTGTTTAACGTCACATTGCTATGAACTGTGGGTAATTCCCTTGAGCAAAGTCGGCATCTAATGCTGACTTGGAAAAGGTTCATAAATTGCTCAAAATGTCTGCCAGAGAGCCTCAAGCACTCTACGATGTGACAATGGGACAGCCCTAAACCCTCACGGACTTCACCCTCTGATGCCACTGGTGAAGCAGGCTTCCTGGAGACAAGGTACTCCCTCAGGTCCTACACCTCCTGGCATAGTCCAGAAATGACAGCAGGCTGTCCTTCCTGTGTCCTTGGGGGTTGAATTTACCGGTACTCTCCTACCTTTTTCATCAGGTAGATGGTGTAGCCTATATCATCATTTTCTATGAGCCATCTGAATAATTTCTCCTTGTATTTACCGAACACATCCCCTCCCTGCTGAATGACCATAGTGTGTCAAGACTGGGCATGGTGGGACAGAGACTCAGGTGCAGAGGAACACGACAGGAGGCACGTTTGAGGGAAAAATCCCAAACGTACTTTACTTAAAGTCAAAATACAAAGCTAGGAACTTACATCCAGGGCTCAAAGGTGACGTACATCCATGAGACACAACAAGGAACATACAGGTATACAACGACAATCTGGCAGGGGACAAGGGAGTAATGTGTGTAGTGTAATTTGTGTTCTCCACCCCACGCGTTTCCGCCGCTTTTGTTTACACCACATGTTTAACGTAAATCTCATGTACAACACTTATGAGATGCGATCGGTTTACTCGTGTAAACTATATCACATTAGCAGGTCTCCCGGAAGTCGTGTTTGGGTCTTTTATTGTGAAAGATGAACGGGATATGTAGTCAAAAATGACCTCCTAAGGCCCTTTTTAAAAATGCAGTTAGGTCTCTGATCAATATCACCACAAGACATGTGTGACCTGCAATGGTCAATAAAGAAGCCGTATACCAAAAATAACATTTATTACAACAATTTGGATAAAGTGCACTTGCAATCTTGTAATTCAAGTCATCTTTTTTTTTTAACTGTCATGTAAACATTATAACATCCTGAGGTCATTCCAACCTAACACTAGCCAAATGTGCAGCCTCTGTAGCTTCCTGGAACATGTTTGCCCATCCTTACTGAAACAATGATTGAGTTAGTCCGTGTGTCTCTCCTTGAAAAAAGACAAGGCAGCAGAGAGACCTTAACCTGGTGTACTTTGCTGTTGAAGTCTTCTGCTCTGCATTTCAGACAGTGATCTGCAGTTAACAGCCACTGCTCCACACATGTTCGGCATCCAACGAGAGACTCCCAGCATGTGGAAACATTGGCCCTGCCATTACAGCTGCAAGGTTTAAAAAAATATATTCAATTATAAATGTATGCAGAAAATAACATTTAATAGTTAGTTTCAATATAGAAGGAAATGAACTGTAGGCTAGTGCTTGAGGATGCTTGAGGGTGGCAGGTGGCTATTTTGTACTGTAGAATTAAGGAATAGTGTCAAGTGTATATAAGATATGTTATATTTTTAAATGAGTGTAAGAAAAGCAGGGTGATTAATAATTACCGTCTGAGGGTGTAGTGGGACGTCTGTCATGTGCAGCTCGCCGTGTCGTCCTGGAAAGGTCTTTCCGTAAGTATTTGTTTTGCGCAAGCAGACTCTTGTTGACTTGCGTCAACGTGTTGATGTGGGTTAGCGCATCATGACATGTCTCAATACATGTTGAGTAGAGGTCCTGTCTGTTGGCGGCCTCATCTTTGCTGGCATACTGTGGATGAAACACAAGAGAGTAAATGACAACCCTGTGATAGAAGGTATCTTCAAATATTAGGTGGTATGAGTACACAGGCAGTGACTTACACTCAGCAGTTGGAATGCTAGGGTGATAGCCTTGACTTTCGGGTCATTAGGCCGTTGGAATCGGGACGGCGATGCTGTAAAAACACAGAAGAAAAGCTTTAGGTAGTATGAGCAAGTGAGTGCATGAAGGTGTGTTTATGGTAAATGTTATAGTTTAACGTAAAGTAACCATTGTGAGGACCCAGTTTCTATTTACAAATGTCCAATATCATGGTGCTGGAATTGTGTAATATTTGTTATATATATATATATATATATATATATATATATATATATATATGGCAGAGTAGGGCAAATTGATGGCATGATGTGTCTGTGATGGAGTGCAATGAATTACATTATGTGAAGGATTCAATAATGAAGTAAAAACTAGTGTATTGCACGCTTTTGTTGTAAAGTGTTGTTATCATGACAATCTAACAGGCTCTCTGGGGCAATAGCAAGTTAACAACAGTATATACATCTGTAGTTGTCTTTTTCTGAACAGGTACCAGAAGAAGCATGTGTATTTTATTAGGGAGCAATATAAATAGTCTGTTCAGTAGTGTGTCAATGAATGGAGTAGTTTTAGTAGCATATGTGCTGTCTGTCATAAGAAAACGTTATCTGCCTTCATGTTTTGAGTAATGGTGGGGGGGTTTTGAAGGCGGAAAAACGCAATTAAAACAGAAGTCATTATGGAGAAAGTACTATTACGTTGGTGGTGGAATAAATAAAACGCATTTAAAAGCTGTCAGTCATAGTGACAGAGCATCTGTTGGAGGGGTGCAGTACAAACTGTAACTCAGAGATAACTGTTACAGCGACGTTCAGTAGTCTCAGTGGGGGAACAGTTGTAACCAGTGGCGGTTCTACAAGGTGATTGCGCCCCGGGCGAGTCCCCCCTCCGGCTTTTTTTTTAAATTATGAACTTATAAAGTAACATTTCTCAATTGCACAAATCCTTCAATAGAACATTTGAATAACACACTTAAGAGAACCAATACACACAATTCTGCACAACACAGTATAAGTTACAACATAAAAGTGGCAAAAATATATACAATCAGATATAGAAAAAAATGAACAAGAGCAGAGATACAATAATATAAAATATTAAGAATAATATACAATATAGAATCACAATCAGAACATTGCTCATGTACTCAGGCCAGGACCAGCATCATGCATGAGGAGCATGAGGCATGTTGCATCATGTATGGAGGAGTTACAACAGGGTTCTCTCATATAGCGATTAGCTCAAAGTAGGTGCGTCTTTGGGCCTTGATGATCCAGATCCAATGACGATAACTACCAAGTTTGGTATGAAAGGGAGCAAGCGTTTAGGAATTAACTACAATAATGTGTTTTTCACTAAATTCAAGATGGCGGAAAATATTCATAGGCGGACTTTATGGGTCTGAGAGGCTTTTTTGTAGAGCAGGTGGAGATGGTCATGTGTGAATTTGAAATGTGTGAAGTCAAAAAAACATTCTGGGCGAGGGGCGTCGCCAGTCCAACTTGTAGGGGGCGCTAGAGAATCATTTTTTGGAACTTTTTCCCCCGGCTTTAATACTTCCCTATTTTCACCAGGCCTGACAAGCGTTCAAAATTTGGTGAGTTTTTGAATATGGCAAGGTCCCCAAAAAGGCGCCCAATGTACGAAAATAAAAAAACGGCATAATAAGAATCCCAGCAATTTCAATAGGGTCCAGTCCGAGTAGGACCCTAATAAATAAACACACATGTAAAAACACACTAAAGAAAATCTAATTATTACACTATGTAAGAACAGAAAATACAAACTAAAACTTAACCTTTCTGGCCTTCCTTGATGCAAAATCTTCAATAATGGCATCATATGAAATCTGCTCCCCTATTGAGTGATTGATACTGATGACGGCAAGGCCAGTCAGACGTTCCTGAGACATGGTTGACCTGAGGTATGTCTTGATCAACTTAAGTTTTGAAAAGCTCCTCTCTGCTTGAGCCACAGTGACTGGCAGAGTAAGTGCAACCCTGAGAGCAGTCCAAAAGTTGGGATGGATCTCCGATAGATCCTTATCATGCATCAAGGTGATAAGCTCAAGGAGCGTCATGGATTTTGATGGCAGGTCAGGGAAGTTCTTAATTCCCTGTACAAGCTCTCTACTGTCCAAATCAGAATGCCCTTCAAAGTGCAGTGTGGTGCCTAGGGCCTCGCATTGCTCTGCCAGCTGCAAGACTTGGGAAGTTTGTCAGAACTCCAAATTTGTTTCCCACATTTTCCAATGTGGAAAACCTCTCCTTGATGGCTGGCGTGGCTGCATCAACGACAACATTGAAGAATCCAACTTCCTAAGTGCATCACTGATAGGCTCATCATGTGCTTCAAATGAGAAGTGGCGCTTTGTGGACCTCGGCCTTTTCTGTTTCAAAACAGCCTCCACATTCGTTTCTTCACAGAGGTCTTTTGCCGCCATCTGTGCAGTCACAAAGCCACTTGCCCTGTAGCTGTGGAGACCTCTTTCAGTCTTCTTCAAACGACTCACAACTAGGTCCACATCCATATTAGTAGACTGCATGAGTTTGCTGACATGCTGCATTGCAGATAGCATGTCATACCAAACAACCGTGCAGATGCTGAAGCGGTACGACCCCACCTCCTCAGACAAAGACTGGGCCTCTGCCTTTATAGCAGGGTCTTTGGTGTGGTCTCTCACCTCGATTAAAGCCTCTCTCACGGCAGCTCCCTGGTACCTCATGGGCTCGACGCTCTTGATCTTGCTCTCCCACCTTGTTTCTGCCCACATCTTTAAGGTGATGCTCACATATTTCTTCAATATGGCCCATCTTTGGGTGGAGGCTGAAAATAATGTGTAAAGCTTTTGCAAGACACCAAAGTAGCTCATAGCATCAACAGATCCCTTTGCAGCATCACACACAACTAAATTCAATGTATGCGCCCCACATGGCACAAACAGAGCTCTTTTCTAAGAGCCTGGCTTGAACTCCCTTATTTTTGCCTTTCATGTTTGCTCCGTTGTCATATGACTGTCGTCTGCAGTCTTCAAAAGGAATTCCCAACTCCTCAAGTCTCGTCAGGATCATGGATGCCAAGTGATGGCCTGTGGACTCCTCTGCCTCCAAAAATCCCATAAAATGTTCCTTGGTATGGGGCTTCTTCCAGAATTATTGAAAAAAACTTTGCCTGCTTAATATCATCCACTATAGCAGATGTTGCTGCTCAACAAATCAATGAACTCATTCTGCACATGCTGGCCTAGGGAGCTGTTGTGACTTGCTGTTCCTCTTGTGACACGGTTAAGGTGATCTTTCATAATGGGATCAAACCTGGCCATCAGTTCGACCTCTTTGAGAAAATTCCCATTTGATGGTGTGAACAGTGTTTCTGTGCGTCCCCTTAGAGCCAAATTTCGAACTGCCAGTGACTGCACAATAGCAATGAGACGTGTCAGCACTGCTCTCCATCTCACCCTCTCAGCCTCCAGAAGTGCCATCTCCTGCTTAAGCCTAGTTTATGGTTCTCTGTCGCGACACCGTCGTTGAGCATTCGGCGCGGCCGGGATTACATTTCACCCAGATACAACAGATACGTTTTTCTGATTGGCTATTCGTGTAGCCCATTTCTTTTTATTGATTGGCAGGGGATTCGGGGGAGACGTGCTTGATTCCTCCATGGTGAGGGCAGCGCGACCAGGTCATGTTTGTGCGCTAGGGCACATTAAATAGCCTAGAGTTTTTTTTCAGCGTGAGAAATACGATGTGTGGCGGGAGGGCGTGACTTAAGACCGAAA
>NC_136602.1:25232440-25322440 GCF_910589615.1 Taurulus bubalis | reverse complement strand
TTATAAGTTTTTAGTAAAGAAAAGTAACTTTTTAACATATTTAAAAAGCTCCACCGCGTGACAAAGCTCCAACAGTCAGAGCAGACTGGCTGATTATAAGTAACTCCGGGACTGTCAGCCACTAATAACAGCACTAATATGAGCACTAATATGTTACACAGTCATATGTAACAACAGTTAACAAGCAAAACGTCGATAAAGTGTAATAAAATAGAAAGTATTGTACTTAAGTCTCACTCTCTCCTGTCACTGAGAGAAGTGCAGCTGCGCTGCGAGCAGCGAGGATCCAAGATGGCCGCTCCAGATTCTGAAGATGGAACAAATGCAGCCATCTGATTGGACGCAAAAGCTTGCCTCACGTGATTGGCTGCTCAAGAATTGGAACAGTTGGAACAGAGAAGAAGAGCGGTTCGACCGGCGGTTCGAACCCAGCCAAGAGCAAAGATACCATTTCTATCATAATGTGTAGAGCTTGTTTTTTAAATCATATGAGAAATACTAAAGCTTCATACAAAGTGCAGATTGCAAGACTTGTATTTATCATATAACAAATAAAAATGAATGATGCCAAATAATATTGAATAAATACAAAGCAATAAGACAATAAACAACCTATTACATATATGTAAATATATTCTTCTCCTTCGCTGCCTTGAACACATGATGATGAAGAGCATGTGACACTACAATCATTGTTTGAGCTTGAGATCTGTAATAAAACAGTTACAGTGTTTTATTTACTCACATCAGTTTGTGATACAACATTTTTATTTTTAAATTACTTAAAATAAAACTCTAAGGTCATTACAACTCTACAGAACTGTCTCAATGAAATCACATTCAGATAACCTCAAACGGAGACACTGATGATTCTTTAGTTCATAAGTGCTTCTCTTTGGAGTTGTCTTGGTTGTGTGTTCTTCAACAGACATATCAAGGGGCAACTGCACATGATCTCTAAGTCCTCATACTACCCTAACTTGAGCATTGCCTGTTGAATTCAGTAAGTGCTTAATGTTGGGGCAGTTTTAAGCGACTAAATCCACAGAATGGAAGAGGAAGACAGAAGAGGACATATTTAAAAAGAAGCCAGAAGAAGACTGTGTGGAAAGCGCTCTCAGATCACTTCAAAGAGAGCCACTGGTGATGCTTGTGTTCATAAGTGCTTCTCTTTGGGGTTGTCTTAGTTGTGACAGTCGGATCGGATTGAATGCAGTACAGTTTTCCTCTCTCGAGTCCAGATTTGGTCTTCATGATTACCCTTACAATTACACTAACTTTGTCTTTCAATGCAGTAAGTGCTTTTTGTTGGGGTAGTTTTGCTGATCTATGCATCTTTGTGTATATAAGCTGTATGTCGTTTGAAAACTCCAGTGAGATATGCTCTTCTAATTTAGTCTGTCATTCTGCATTGGTTTCACATTCAGATTTGTTGTCTATTGTTTCAGAAGCTGTCTTTGGTCTTATGCTGGAATGTGCCTTTTGGAGTAGATATACAGTGCTAACTACATGTGTTTGTTTTGCTTCAAAGTACTGCTGATGGAGCTGCGACGGCAAGCCACCATGTGGCAAAGAGTGGCACCAAGACGACTCATTGCAGTGTAATTGACCACTCATCAAATGCTAATGGCATGCACACATTTAGGATGATTGTCTCTTCATGAAGCTATTGTTTACGACATCATCAAGACCATTGAAACTTCCTCTAAAAGCAGACGGAGCTCATGTGACTTGACAACATTTTGTATTTAAGATGGGCAAATCTGTGCAAGAAACACCACTTCCACAGCTTCTGAGACACAACAAGGATGCTAGGAAGAACCATCTGGACTACGGGGATACCATGACTGCTCATTGGAAGTCTTTTATATTGCCTCAACTTGAGCATTGGCTTGTGTTTACATTCAGTAAGTGCTACTTGTTGGGGCGGTTCAACAAGACAAATTCTACAGACTACAACGGAAGATAGATCTCAATGAAATCACATTCAGATAACCTCAAACTGAGACACCGATGATTCTTTAGTTCATAAGTGCTTCTCTTTGGGGTTGTCTTACTTGTGACAATCAAATTGGATTGAATACACTACAGTTTTCCTCTCTGTGTCCAGATTTGGTCTTCATGATTACCCTTACAAAAACACTAACTTTGTTTTTCACTGCAGTAAGTGCTTTTTGTTGGGGTAGTTTTGCTGATCTTTGCATCTTCAAGTATGTAAGCTGTATGTTGTTTGAAAACTCTAGTGAGATGAAGATAGATCTCAATGAAATCACATTCAGATAACCTCAAACGGAGACACTGATGATTCTTTTGTTCATAAGTGCTTCTCTTTGGAGTTGTCTTGGTTGTGTGTTCTTCAACAGACATATCAAGGGGCAACTGCACATGATCTCTAAGTCCTCGTACTACCCTAACTTGAGCATTGCCTGTTGAATTCAGTAAGTGCTTAATGTTGGGGCAGTTTTAAGCGACTAAATCCACAGAATGGAAGAGGAAGACAGAAGATGACATATTTAAAAAGAAGCCAGAAGAAGACTGTGTGGAAAGCGCTCTCAGATCACTTCAAAGAGAGCCACTGGTGATGCTTGTGTTCATAAGTGCTTCTCTTTGGAGTTGTCTTAGTTGTGACAGTCGGATCGGATTGAATGCAGTACAGTTTTCCTCTCTCGAGTCCAGATTTGGTCTTCATGATTACCCTTACAAAAACACTAACTTTGTTTTTCACTGCAGTAAGTGCTTTTTGTTGGGGTAGTTTTGCTGATCTTTGCATCTTCAAGTATGTAAGCGGCATGTCATTTGAAAACTCTAGTGAGATGAAGATAGATCTCAATGAAATCACATTCAGATAACCTCAAACGGAGACACTGATGATTCTTTTGTTCATAAGTGCTTCTCTTTGGAGTTGTCTTGGTTGTGTGTTCTTCAACAGACATATCAAGGGGCAACTGCACATGATCTCTAAGTCCTCGTACTACCCTAACTTGAGCATTGACTGTTGAATTCAGTAAGTGCTAAATGTTGGGGCAGTTTTAAGTGACTAAATCCACAGAATGGAAGAGGAAGACAGAAGAGGACATATTTAAAAAGAAGCCAGAAGAAGACTGTGTGGAAAGCGCTCTCAGATCACTTCAAAGAGAGCCACTGGTGATGCTTGTGTTCATAAGTGCTTCTCTTTGGGGTTGTCTTAGTTGTGACAGTCGGATCGGATTGAATGCAGTACAGTTTTCCTCTCTCGAGTCCAGATTTGGTCTTCATGATTACCCTTACAATTACACTAACTTTGTCTTTCAATGCAGTAAGTGCTTTTTGTTGGGGTAGTTTTGCTGATCTATGCATCTTTGTGTATATAAGCTGTATGTCGTTTGAAAACTCCAGTGAGATATGCTCTTCTAATTTAGTCCGTCATTCTGCATTGGTTTCACATTCAGATTTGTTGTCTATTGTTTCAGAAGCTGTCTTTGGTCTTATGCTGGAATGTGCCTTTTGGAGTAGATATACAGTGCTAACTACATGTGTTTGTTTTGCTTCAAAGTACTGCTGATGGAGCTGCGACGGCAAGCCACCATGTGGCAAAGAGTGGCACCAAGACGACTCATTGCAGTGTAATTGACCACTCATCAAATGCTAATGGTATGCACACATTTAGTCATGATTGTCTCTTCATGAAGCTATTGTTTACGACATCATCAAGACCATTGAAACTTCCTCTAAAAGCAGGCGGAGCTCATGTGACTTGACGACATTTTGTATTTAAGATGGGCAAATCTGTGCAAGAAACACCACTTCCACAGCTTCTGGGACACCACAAGGATGCTAGGAAGAACCATCTGGACTACGGGGATACCATGACTGCTCATTGGAAGTCTTTTATATTGCCTCAACTTGAGCATTGGCTTGTGTTTACATTCAGTAAGTGCTACTTGTTGGGGCGGTTCAACAAGACAAATTCTACAGATTACAACGGAAGATAGATCTCAATGAAATCACATTCAGATAACCTCAAACTGAGACACCGATGATTCTTTAGTTCATAAGTGCTTCTCTTTGGGGTTGTCTTACATGTGACAATCAAATTGGATTGAATACACTACAGTTTTCCTCTCTGTGTCCAGATTTGGTCATTTTGATTACCCTTACAAAAACACTAACTTTGTTTTTCACTGCAGTAAGTGCTTTTTGTTGGGGTAGTTTTGCTGATCTTTGCATCTTCAAGTATGTAAGCGGCATGTCATTTGAAAACTCTAGTGAGATGAAGATAGATCTCAATGAAATCACATTCAGATAACCTCAAACGGAGACACTGATGATTCTTTTGTTCATAAGTGCTTCTCTTTGGAGTTGTCTTGGTTGTGTGTTCTTCAACAGACATATCAAGGGGCAACTGCACATGATCTCTAAGTCCTCAAACTACCCTAACTTGAGCATTGCCTGTTGAATTCAGTAAGTGCTTAATGTTGGGGCAGTTTTAAGCGACTAAATCCACAGAATGGAAGAGGAAGACAGGAGATGACATATTTAAAAAGAAGCCAGAAGAAGACTGTGTGGAAAGCGCTCTCAGATCACGTCAAAGAGAGCCACTGGTGATGCTTGTGTTCATAAGTGCTTCTCTTTGGAGTTGTCTTAGTTGTGACAGTCGGATCGGATTGAATGCAGTACAGTTTTCCTCTCTCGAGTCCAGATTTGGTCTTCATGATTACCCATACAAAAACACTAACTTTGTTTTTCACTGCAGTAAGTGCTTTTTGTTGGGGTAGTTTTGATGATCTTTGCATCTTCAAGTATGTAAGCGGCATGTCATTTGAAAACTCTAGTGAGATGAAGATAGATCTCAATGAAATCACATTCAGATAACCTCAAACGGAGACACTGATGATTCTTTAGTTCATAAGTGCTTCTCTTTGGAGTTGTCTTGGTTGTGTGTTCTTCAACAGACATATCAAGGGGCAACTGCACATGATCTCTAAGTCCTCATACTACCCTAACTTGAGCATTGCCTGTTGAATTCAGTAAGTGCTTAATGTTGGGGCAGTTTTAAGCGACTAAATCCACAGAATGGAAGAGGAAGACAGAAGAGGACATATTTAAAAAGAAGCCAGAAGAAGACTGTGTGGAAAGCGCTCTCAGATCACTTCAAAGAGAGCCACTGGTGATGCTTGTGTTCATAAGTGCTTCTCTTTGGGGTTGTCTTAGTTGTGACAGTCGGATCGGATTGAATGCAGTACAGTTTTCCTCTCTCGAGTCCAGATTTGGTCTTCATGATTACCCTTACAATTACACTAACTTTGTCTTTCAATGCAGTAAGTGCTTTTTGTTGGGGTAGTTTTGCTGATCTATGCATCTTTGTGTATATAAGCTGTATGTCGTTTGAAAACTCCAGTGAGATATGCTCTTCTAATTTAGTCTGTCATTCTGCATTGGTTTCACATTCAGATTTGTTGTCTATTGTTTCAGAAGCTGTCTTTGGTCTTATGCTGGAATGTGCCTTTTGGAGTAGATATACAGTGCTAACTACATGTGTTTGTTTTGCTTCAAAGTACTGCTGATGGAGCTGCGACGGCAAGCCACCATGTGGCAAAGAGTGGCACCAAGACGACTCATTGCAGTGTAATTGACCACTCATCAAATGCTAATGGCATGCACACATTTAGGATGATTGTCTCTTCATGAAGCTATTGTTTACGACATCATCAAGACCATTGAAACTTCCTCTAAAAGCAGACGGAGCTCATGTGACTTGACAACATTTTGTATTTAAGATGGGCAAATCTGTGCAAGAAACACCACTTCCACAGCTTCTGAGACACAACAAGGATGCTAGGAAGAACCATCTGGACTACGGGGATACCATGACTGCTCATTGGAAGTCTTTTATATTGCCTCAACTTGAGCATTGGCTTGTGTTTACATTCAGTAAGTGCTACTTGTTGGGGCGGTTCAACAAGACAAATTCTACAGACTACAACGGAAGATAGATCTCAATGAAATCACATTCAGATAACCTCAAACTGAGACACCGATGATTCTTTAGTTCATAAGTGCTTCTCTTTGGGGTTGTCTTACTTGTGACAATCAAATTGGATTGAATACACTACAGTTTTCCTCTCTGTGTCCAGATTTGGTCTTCATGATTACCCTTACAAAAACACTAACTTTGTTTTTCACTGCAGTAAGTGCTTTTTGTTGGGGTAGTTTTGCTGATCTTTGCATCTTCAAGTATGTAAGCTGTATGTTGTTTGAAAACTCTAGTGAGATGAAGATAGATCTCAATGAAATCACATTCAGATAACCTCAAACGGAGACACTGATGATTCTTTTGTTCATAAGTGCTTCTCTTTGGAGTTGTCTTGGTTGTGTGTTCTTCAACAGACATATCAAGGGGCAACTGCACATGATCTCTAAGTCCTCGTACTACCCTAACTTGAGCATTGCCTGTTGAATTCAGTAAGTGCTTAATGTTGGGGCAGTTTTAAGCGACTAAATCCACAGAATGGAAGAGGAAGACAGGAGATGACATATTTAAAAAGAAGCCAGAAGAAGACTGTGTGGAAAGCGCTCTCAGATCACTTCAAAGAGAGCCACTGGTGATGCTTGTGTTCATAAGTGCTTCTCTTTGGAGTTGTCTTAGTTGTGACAGTCGGATCGGATTGAATGCAGTACAGTTTTCCTCTCTCGAGTCCAGATTTGGTCTTCATGATTACCCTTACAAAAACACTAACTTTGTTTTTCACTGCAGTAAGTGCTTTTTGTTGGGGTAGTTTTGCTGATCTTTGCATCTTCAAGTATGTAAGCGGCATGTCATTTGAAAACTCTAGTGAGATGAAGATAGATCTCAATGAAATCACATTCAGATAACCTCAAACGGAGACACTGATGATTCTTTTGTTCATAAGTGCTTCTCTTTGGAGTTGTCTTGGTTGTGTGTTCTTCAACAGACATATCAAGGGGCAACTGCACATGATCTCTAAGTCCTCGTACTACCCTAACTTGAGCATTGACTGTTGAATTCAGTAAGTGCTAAATGTTGGGGCAGTTTTAAGTGACTAAATCCACAGAATGGAAGAGGAAGACAGAAGAGGACATATTTAAAAAGAAGCCAGAAGAAGACTGTGTGGAAAGCGCTCTCAGATCACTTCAAAGAGAGCCACTGGTGATGCTTGTGTTCATAAGTGCTTCTCTTTGGGGTTGTCTTAGTTGTGACAGTCGGATCGGATTGAATGCAGTACAGTTTTCCTCTCTCGAGTCCAGATTTGGTCTTCATGATTACCCTTACAATTACACTAACTTTGTCTTTCAATGCAGTAAGTGCTTTTTGTTGGGGTAGTTTTGCTGATCTATGCATCTTTGTGTATATAAGCTGTATGTCGTTTGAAAACTCCAGTGAGATATGCTCTTCTAATTTAGTCCGTCATTCTGCATTGGTTTCACATTCAGATTTGTTGTCTATTGTTTCAGAAGCTGTCTTTGGTCTTATGCTGGAATGTGCCTTTTGGAGTAGATATACAGTGCTAACTACATGTGTTTGTTTTGCTTCAAAGTACTGCTGATGGAGCTGCGACGGCAAGCCACCATGTGGCAAAGAGTGGCACCAAGACGACTCATTGCAGTGTAATTGACCACTCATCAAATGCTAATGGTATGCACACATTTAGTCATGATTGTCTCTTCATGAAGCTATTGTTTACGACATCATCAAGACCATTGAAACTTCCTCTAAAAGCAGGCGGAGCTCATGTGACTTGACGACATTTTGTATTTAAGATGGGCAAATCTGTGCAAGAAACACCACTTCCACAGCTTCTGGGACACCACAAGGATGCTAGGAAGAACCATCTGGACTACGGGGATACCATGACTGCTCATTGGAAGTCTTTTATATTGCCTCAACTTGAGCATTGGCTTGTGTTTACATTCAGTAAGTGCTACTTGTTGGGGCGGTTCAACAAGACAAATTCTACAGATTACAACGGAAGATAGATCTCAATGAAATCACATTCAGATAACCTCAAACTGAGACACCGATGATTCTTTAGTTCATAAGTGCTTCTCTTTGGGGTTGTCTTACATGTGACAATCAAATTGGATTGAATACACTACAGTTTTCCTCTCTGTGTCCAGATTTGGTCATTTGATTACCCTTACAAAAACACTAACTTTGTTTTTCACTGCAGTAAGTGCTTTTTGTTGGGGTAGTTTTGCTGATCTTTGCATCTTCAAGTATGTAAGCGGCATGTCATTTGAAAACTCTAGTGAGATGAAGATAGATCTCAATGAAATCACATTCAGATAACCTCAAACGGAGACACTGATGATTCTTTAGTTCATAAGTGCTTCTCTTTGGAGTTGTCTTGGTTGTGTGTTCTTCAACAGACATATCAAGGGGCAACTGCACATGATCTCTAAGTCCTCGTACTACCCTAACTTGAGCATTGCCTGTTGAATTCAGTAAGTGCTTAATGTTGGGGCAGTTTTAAGCGACTAAATCCACAGAATGGAAGAGGAAGACAGGAGATGACATATTTAAAAAGAAGCCAGAAGAAGACTGTGTGGAAAGCGCTCTCAGATCACTTCAAAGAGAGCCACTGGTGATGCTTGTGTTCATAAGTGCTTCTCTTTGGAGTTGTCTTAGTTGTGACAGTCGGATCGGATTGAATGCAGTACAGTTTTCCTCTCTCGAGTCCAGATTTGGTCTTCATGATTACCCTTACAAAAACACTAACTTTGTTTTTTCACTGCAGTAAGTGCTTTTTGTTGGGGTAGTTTTGCTGATCTTTGCATCTTCAAGTATGTAAGCGGCATGTCATTTGAAAACTCTAGTGAGATGAAGATAGATCTCAATGAAATCACATTCAGATAACCTCAAACGGAGACACTGATGATTCTTTTGTTCATAAGTGCTTCTCTTTGGAGTTGTCTTGGTTGTGTGTTCTTCAACAGACATATCAAGGGGCAACTGCACATGATCTCTAAGTCCTCGTACTACCCTAACTTGAGCATTGACTGTTGAATTCAGTAAGTGCTAAATGTTGGGGCAGTTTTAAGTGACTAAATCCACAGAATGGAAGAGGAAGACAGAAGAGGACATATTTAAAAAGAAGCCAGAAGAAGACTGTGTGGAAAGCGCTCTCAGATCACTTCAAAGAGAGCCACTGGTGATGCTTGTGTTCATAAGTGCTTCTCTTTGGGGTTGTCTTAGTTGTGACAGTCGGATCGGATTGAATGCAGTACAGTTTTCCTCTCTCGAGTCCAGATTTGGTCTTCATGATTACCCTTACAATTACACTAACTTTGTCTTTCAATGCAGTAAGTGCTTTTTGTTGGGGTAGTTTTGCTGATCTATGCATCTTTGTGTATATAAGCTGTATGTCGTTTGAAAACTCCAGTGAGATATGCTCTTCTAATTTAGTCCGTCATTCTGCATTGGTTTCACATTCAGATTTGTTGTCTATTGTTTCAGAAGCTGTCTTTGGTCTTATGCTGGAATGTGCCTTTTGGAGTAGATATACAGTGCTAACTACATGTGTTTGTTTTGCTTCAAAGTACTGCTGATGGAGCTGCGACGGCAAGCCACCATGTGGCAAAGAGTGGCACCAAGACGACTCATTGCAGTGTAATTGACCACTCATCAAATGCTAATGGTATGCACACATTTAGTCATGATTGTCTCTTCATGAAGCTATTGTTTACGACATCATCAAGACCATTGAAACTTCCTCTAAAAGCAGGCGGAGCTCATGTGACTTGACGACATTTTGTATTTAAGATGGGCAAATCTGTGCAAGAAACACCACTTCCACAGCTTCTGGGACACCACAAGGATGCTAGGAAGAACCATCTGGACTACGGGGATACCATGACTGCTCATTGGAAGTCTTTTATATTGCCTCAACTTGAGCATTGGCTTGTGTTTACATTCAGTAAGTGCTACTTGTTGGGGCGGTTCAACAAGACAAATTCTACAGATTACAACGGAAGATAGATCTCAATGAAATCACATTCAGATAACCTCAAACTGAGACACCGATGATTCTTTAGTTCATAAGTGCTTCTCTTTGGGGTTGTCTTACATGTGACAATCAAATTGGATTGAATACACTACAGTTTTCCTCTCTGTGTCCAGATTTGGTCATTTTGATTACCCTTACAAAAACACTAACTTTGTTTTTCACTGCAGTAAGTGCTTTTTGTTGGGGTAGTTTTGCTGATCTTTGCATCTTCAAGTATGTAAGCGGCATGTCATTTGAAAACTCTAGTGAGATGAAGATAGATCTCAATGAAATCACATTCAGATAACCTCAAACGGAGACACTGATGATTCTTTAGTTCATAAGTGCTTCTCTTTGGAGTTGTCTTGGTTGTGTGTTCTTCAACAGACATATCAAGGGGCAACTGCACATGATCTCTAAGTCCTCATACTACCCTAACTTGAGCATTGCCTGTTGAATTCAGTAAGTGCTTAATGTTGGGGCAGTTTTAAGCGACTAAATCCACAGAATGGAAGAGGAAGACAGAAGAGGACATATTTAAAAAGAAGCCAGAAGAAGACTGTGTGGAAAGCGCTCTCAGATCACTTCAAAGAGAGCCACTGGTGATGCTTGTGTTCATAAGTGCTTCTCTTTGGAGTTGTCTTAGTTGTGACAGTCGGATCGGATTGAATGCAGTACAGTTTTCCTCTCTCGAGTCCAGATTTGGTCTTCATGATTACCCTTACAAAAACACTAACTTTGTTTTTCACTGCAGTAAGTGCTTTTTGTTGGGGTAGTTTTGCTGATCTTTGCATCTTCAAGTATGTAAGCTGTATGTCGTTTGAAAACTCTAGTGAGATGAAGATAGATCTCAATGAAATCACATTCAGATAACCTCAAACGGAGACACTGATGATTCTTTAGTTCATAAGTGCTTCTCTTTGGAGTTGTCTTGGTTGTGTGTTCTTCAACAGACATATCAAGGGGCAACTGCACATGATCTCTAAGTCCTCGTACTACCCTAACTTGAGCATTGCCTGTTGAATTCAGTAAGTGCTTAATGTTGGGGCAGTTTTAAGCGACTAAATCCACAGAATGGAAGAGGAAGACAGGAGATGACATATTTAAAAAGAAGCCAGAAGAAGACTGTGTGGAAAGCGCTCTCAGATCACTTCAAAGAGAGCCACTGGTGATGCTTGTGTTCATAAGTGCTTCTCTTTGGGGTTGTCTTAGTTGTGACAGTCGGATCGGATTGAATGCAGTACAGTTTTCCTCTCTCGAGTCCAGATTTGGTCTTCATGATTACCCTTACAAAAACACTAACTTTGTTTTTCACTGCAGTAAGTGCTTTTTGTTGGGGTAGTTTTGCTGATCTTTGCATCTTCAAGTATGTAAGCTGTATGTCGTTTGAAAACTCTAGTGAGATGAAGATAGATCTCAATGAAATCACATTCAGATAACCTCAAACGGAGACACTGATGATTCTTTAGTTCATAAGTGCTTCTCTTTGGAGTTGTCTTGGTTGTGTGTTCTTCAACAGACATATCAAGGGGCAACTGCACATGATCTCTAAGTCCTCGTACTACCCTAACTTGAGCATTGCCTGTTGAATTCAGTAAGTGCTTAATGTTGGGGCAGTTTTAAGCGACTAAATCCACAGAATGGAAGAGGAAGACAGGAGATGACATATTTAAAAAGAAGCCAGAAGAAGACTGTGTGGAAAGCGCTCTCAGATCACTTCAAAGAGAGCCACTGGTGATGCTTGTGTTCATAAGTGCTTCTCTTTGGGGTTGTCTTAGTTGTGACAGTCGGATCGGATTGAATGCAGTACAGTTTTCCTCTCTCGAGTCCAGATTTGGTCTTCATGATTACCCTTACAAAAACACTAACTTTGTTTTTCACTGCAGTAAGTGCTTTTTGTTGGGGTAGTTTTGCTGATCTTTGCATCTTCAAGTATGTAAGCTGTATGTCGTTTGAAAACTCTAGTGAGATGAAGATAGATCTCAATGAAATCACATTCAGATAACCTCAAACGGAGACACTGATGATTCTTCTGTTCATAAGTGCTTCTCTTTGGAGTTGTCTTGGTTGTGTGTTCTTCAACAGACATATCAAGGGGCAACTGCACATGATCTCTAAGTCCTCGTACTACCCTAACTTGAGCATTGACTGTTGAATTCAGTAAGTGCTAAATGTTGGGGCAGTTTTAAGTGACTAAATCCACAGAATGGAAGAGGAAGACAGAAGAGGACATATTTAAAAAGAAGCCAGAAGAAGACTGTGTGGAAAGCGCTCTCAGATCACTTCAAAGAGAGCCACTGGTGATGCTTGTGTTCATAAGTGCTTCTCTTTGGGGTTGTCTTAGTTGTGACAGTCGGATCGGATTGAATGCAGTACAGTTTTCCTCTCTCGAGTCCAGATTTGGTCTTCATGATTACCCTTACAAAAACACTAACTTTGTTTTTCACTGCAGTAAGTGCTTTTTGTTGGGGTAGTTTTGCTGATCTTTGCATCTTCAAGTATGTAAGCTGTATGTCGTTTGAAAACTCTAGTGAGATGAAGATAGATCTCAATGAAATCACATTCAGATAACCTCAAACGGAGACACTGATGATTCTTTTGTTCATAAGTGCTTCTCTTTGGAGTTGTCTTGGTTGTGTGTTCTTCAACAGACATATCAAGGGGCAACTGCACATGATCTCTAAGTCCTCATACTACCCTAACTTGAGCATTGCCTGTTGAATTCAGTAAGTGCTTAATGTTGGGGCAGTTTTAAGCGACTAAATCCACAGAATGGAAGAGGAAGACAGGAGATGACATATTTAAAAAGAAGCCAGAAGAAGACTGTGTGGAAAGCGCTCTCAGATCACTTCAAAGAGAGCCACTGGTGATGCTTGTGTTCATAAGTGCTTCTCTTTGGAGTTGTCTTAGTTGTGACAGTCGGATCGGATTGAATGCAGTACAGTTTTCCTCTCTCGAGTCCAGATTTGGTCTTCATGATTACCCTTACAAAAACACTAACTTTGTTTTTCACTGCAGTAAGTGCTTTTTGTTGGGGTAGTTTTGCTGATCTTTGCATCTTCAAGTATGTAAGCTGTATGTCGTTTGAAAACTCTAGTGAGATGAAGATAGATCTCAATGAAATCACATTCAGATAACCTCAAACGGAGACACTGATGATTCTTCTGTTCATAAGTGCTTCTCTTTGGAGTTGTCTTGGTTGTGTGTTCTTCAACAGACATATCAAGGGGCAACTGCACATGATCTCTAAGTCCTCGTACTACCCTAACTTGAGCATTGACTGTTGAATTCAGTAAGTGCTAAATGTTGGGGCAGTTTTAAGTGACTAAATCCACAGAATGGAAGAGGAAGACAGAAGAGGACATATTTAAAAAGAAGCCAGAAGAAGACTGTGTGGAAAGCGCTCTCAGATCACTTCAAAGAGAGCCACTGGTGATGCTTGTGTTCATAAGTGCTTCTCTTTGGGGTTGTCTTAGTTGTGACAGTCGGATCGGATTGAATGCAGTACAGTTTTCTTCTCTCGAGTCCAGATTTGGTCTTCATGATTACCCTTACAATTACACTAACTTTGTCTTTCAATGCAGTAAGTGCTTTTTGTTGGGGTAGTTTTGCTGATCTATGCATCTTTGTGTATATAAGCTGTATGTCGTTTGAAAACTCTAGTGAGATATGCTCTTCTAATTTAGTCCGTCATTCTGCATTGGTTTCACATTCAGATTTGTTGTCTATTGTTTCAGAAGCTGTCTTTGGTCTTATGCTGGAATGTGCCTTTTGGAGTAGCTATACAGTGCTAACTACATGTGTTTGTTTTGCTTCAAAGTACTGCTGATGGAGCTGCGACGGCAAGCCACCATGTGGCAAAGAGTGGCACCAAGACGACTCATTGCAGTGTAATTGACCACTCATCAAATGCTAATGGCATGCACACATTTAGGATGATTGTCTCTTCATGAAGCTATTGTTTACGACATCATCAAGACCATTGAAACTTCCTCTAAAAGCAGACGGAGCTCATGTGACTTGACAACATTTTGTATTTAAGATGGGCAAATCTGTGCAAGAAACACCACTTCCACAGCTTCTGGGACACCACAAGGATGCTAGGAAGAACCATCTGGACTACGGGGATACCATGACTGCTCATTGGAAGTCTTTTATATTGCCTCAACTTGAGCATTGGCTTGTGTTTACATTCAGTAAGTGCTACTTGTTGGGGCGGTTCAACAAGACAAATTCTACAGATTACAACGGAAGATAGATCTCAATGAAATCACATTCAGATAACCTCAAACTGAGACACCGATGATTCTTTAGTTCATAAGTGCTTCTCTTTGGGGTTGTCTTACATGTGACAATCAAATTGGATTGAATACACTACAGTTTTCCTCTCTGTGTCCAGATTTGGTCATTTTGATTACCCTTACAAAAACACTAACTTTGTTTTTCACTGCAGTAAGTGCTTTTTGTTGGGGTAGTTTTGCTGATCTTTGCATCTTCAAGTATGTAAGAGGCATGTCATTTGAAAACTCTAGTGAGATGAAGATAGATCTCAATGAAATCACATTCAGATAACCTCAAACGGAGACACTGATGATTCTTTAGTTCATAAGTGCTTCTCTTTGGAGTTGTCTTGGTTGTGTGTTCTTCAACAGACATATCAAGGGGCAACTGCACATGATCTCTAAGTCCTCATACTACCCTAACTTGAGCATTGCCTGTTGAATTCAGTAAGTGCTTAATGTTGGGGCAGTTTTAAGCGACTAAATCCACAGAATGGAAGAGGAAGACAGGAGATGACATATTTAAAAAGAAGCCAGAAGAAGACTGTGTGGAAAGCGCTCTCAGATCACTTCAAAGAGAGCCACTGGTGATGCTTGTGTTCATAAGTGCTTCTCTTTGGAGTTGTCTTAGTTGTGACAGTCGGATCGGATTGAATGCAGTACAGTTTTCCTCTCTCGAGTCCAGATTTGGTCTTCATGATTACCCTTACAAAAACACTAACTTTGTTTTTCACTGCAGTAAGTGCTTTTTGTTGGGGTAGTTTTGCTGATCTTTGCATCTTCAAGTATGTAAGCTGTATGTCGTTTGAAAACTCTAGTGAGATGAAGATAGATCTCAATGAAATCACATTCAGATAACCTCAAACGGAGACACTGATGATTCTTCTGTTCATAAGTGCTTCTCTTTGGAGTTGTCTTGGTTGTGTGTTCTTCAACAGACATATCAAGGGGCAACTGCACATGATCTCTAAGTCCTCGTACTACCCTAACTTGAGCATTGACTGTTGAATTCAGTAAGTGCTAAATGTTGGGGCAGTTTTAAGTGACTAAATCCACAGAATGGAAGAGGAAGACAGAAGAGGACATATTTAAAAAGAAGCCAGAAGAAGACTGTGTGGAAAGCGCTCTCAGATCACTTCAAAGAGAGCCACTGGTGATGCTTGTGTTCATAAGTGCTTCTCTTTGGGGTTGTCTTAGTTGTGACAGTCGGATCGGATTGAATGCAGTACAGTTTTCCTCTCTCGAGTCCAGATTTGGTCTTCATGATTACCCTTACAATTACACTAACTTTGTCTTTCAATGCAGTAAGTGCTTTTTGTTGGGGTAGTTTTGCTGATCTATGCATCTTTGTGTATATAAGCTGTATGTCGTTTGAAAACTCCAGTGAGATATGCTCTTCTAATTTAGTCCGTCATTCTGCATTGGTTTCACATTCAGATTTGTTGTCTATTGTTTCAGAAGCTGTCTTTGGTCTTATGCTGGAATGTGCCTTTTGGAGTAGATATACAGTGCTAACTACATGTGTTTGTTTTGCTTCAAAGTACTGCTGATGGAGCTGCGACGGCAAGCCACCATGTGGCAAAGAGTGGCACCAAGACGACTCATTGCAGTGTAATTGACCACTCATCAAATGCTAATGGTATGCACACATTTAGTCATGATTGTCTCTTCATGAAGCTATTGTTTACGACATCATCAAGACCATTGAAACTTCCTCTAAAAGCAGGCGGAGCTCATGTGACTTGACGACATTTTGTATTTAAGATGGGCAAATCTGTGCAAGAAACACCACTTCCACAGCTTCTGGGACACCACAAGGATGCTAGGAAGAACCATCTGGACTACGGGGATACCATGACTGCTCATTGGAAGTCTTTTATATTGCCTCAACTTGAGCATTGGCTTGTGTTTACATTCAGTAAGTGCTACTTGTTGGGGCGGTTCAACAAGACAAATTCTACAGATTACAACGGAAGATAGATCTCAATGAAATCACATTCAGATAACCTCAAACTGAGACACCGATGATTCTTTAGTTCATAAGTGCTTCTCTTTGGGGTTGTCTTACATGTGACAATCAAATTGGATTGAATACACTACAGTTTTCCTCTCTGTGTCCAGATTTGGTCATTTTGATTACCCTTACAAAAACACTAACTTTGTTTTTCACTGCAGTAAGTGCTTTTTGTTGGGGTAGTTTTGCTGATCTTTGCATCTTCAAGTATGTAAGCGGCATGTCATTTGAAAACTCTAGTGAGATGAAGATAGATCTCAATGAAATCACATTCAGATAACCTCAAACGGAGACACTGATGATTCTTTAGTTCATAAGTGCTTCTCTTTGGACTTGTCTTCTCTTTGGAGTTGTTGTGTGTTCTTCAACAGACATATCAAGGGGCAACTGCACATGATCTCTAAGTCCTCATACTACCCTAACTTGAGCATTGCCTGTTGAATTCAGTAAGTGCTTAATGTTGGGGCAGTTTTAAGCGACTAAATCCACAGAATGGAAGAGGAAGACAGGAGATGACATATTTAAAAAGAAGCCAGAAGAAGACTGTGTGGAAAGCGCTCTCAGATCACTTCAAAGAGAGCCACTGGTGATGCTTGTGTTCATAAGTGCTTCTCTTTGGAGTTGTCTTAGTTGTGACAGTCGGATCGGATTGAATGCAGTACAGTTTTCCTCTCTCGAGTCCAGATTTGGTCTTCATGATTACCCTTACAAAAACACTAACTTTGTTTTTCACTGCAGTAAGTGCTTTTTGTTGGGGTAGTTTTGCTGATCTTTGCATCTTCAAGTATGTAAGCTGTATGTCGTTTGAAAACTCTAGTGAGATGAAGATAGATCTCAATGAAATCACATTCAGATAACCTCAAACGGAGACACTGATGATTCTTCTGTTCATAAGTGCTTCTCTTTGGAGTTGTCTTGGTTGTGTGTTCTTCAACAGACATATCAAGGGGCAACTGCACATGATCTCTAAGTCCTCGTACTACCCTAACTTGAGCATTGACTGTTGAATTCAGTAAGTGCTAAATGTTGGGGCAGTTTTAAGTGACTAAATCCACAGAATGGAAGAGGAAGACAGAAGAGGACATATTTAAAAAGAAGCCAGAAGAAGACTGTGTGGAAAGCGCTCTCAGATCACTTCAAAGAGAGCCACTGGTGATGCTTGTGTTCATAAGTGCTTCTCTTTGGGGTTGTCTTAGTTGTGACAGTCGGATCGGATTGAATGCAGTACAGTTTTCTTCTCTCGAGTCCAGATTTGGTCTTCATGATTACCCTTACAATTACACTAACTTTGTCTTTCAATGCAGTAAGTGCTTTTTGTTGGGGTAGTTTTGCTGATCTATGCATCTTTGTGTATATAAGCTGTATGTCGTTTGAAAACTCTAGTGAGATATGCTCTTCTAATTTAGTCCGTCATTCTGCATTGGTTTCACATTCAGATTTGTTGTCTATTGTTTCAGAAGCTGTCTTTGGTCTTATGCTGGAATGTGCCTTTTGGAGTAGCTATACAGTGCTAACTACATGTGTTTGTTTTGCTTCAAAGTACTGCTGATGGAGCTGCGACGGCAAGCCACCATGTGGCAAAGAGTGGCACCAAGACGACTCATTGCAGTGTAATTGACCACTCATCAAATGCTAATGGCATGCACACATTTAGGATGATTGTCTCTTCATGAAGCTATTGTTTACGACATCATCAAGACCATTGAAACTTCCTCTAAAAGCAGACGGAGCTCATGTGACTTGACAACATTTTGTATTTAAGATGGGCAAATCTGTGCAAGAAACACCACTTCCACAGCTTCTGGGACACCACAAGGATGCTAGGAAGAACCATCTGGACTACGGGGATACCATGACTGCTCATTGGAAGTCTTTTATATTGCCTCAACTTGAGCATTGGCTTGTGTTTACATTCAGTATGTGCTACTTGTTGGGGCGGTTCAACAAGACAAATTCTACAGATTACAACGGAAGATAGATCTCAATGAAATCACATTCAGATAACCTCAAACTGAGACACCGATGATTCTTTAGTTCATAAGTGCTTCTCTTTGGGGTTGTCTTACATGTGACAATCAAATTGGATTGAATACACTACAGTTTTCCTCTCTGTGTCCAGATTTGGTCATTTTGATTACCCTTACAAAAACACTAACTTTGTTTTTCACTGCAGTAAGTGCTTTTTGTTGGGGTAGTTTTGCTGATCTTTGCATCTTCAAGTATGTAAGCTGTATGTCGTTTGAAAACTCTAGTGAGATGAAGATAGATCTCAATGAAATCACATTCAGATAACCTCAAACGGAGACACTGATGATTCTTTTGTTCATAAGTGCTTCTCTTTGGAGTTGTCTTGGTTGTGTGTTCTTCAACAGACATATCAAGGGGCAACTGCACATGATCTCTAAGTCCTCGTACTACCCTAACTTGAGCATTGACTGTTGAATTCAGTAAGTGCTAAATGTTGGGGCAGTTTTAAGTGACTAAATCCACAGAATGGAAGAGGAAGACAGAAGAGGACATATTTAAAAAGAAGCCAGAAGAAGACTGTGTGGAAAGCGCTCTCAGATCACTTCAAAGAGAGCCACTGGTGATGCTTGTGTTCATAAGTGCTTCTCTTTGGGGTTGTCTTAGTTGTGACAGTCGGATCGGATTGAATGCAGTACAGTTTTCCTCTCTCGAGTCCAGATTTGGTCTTCATGATTACCCTTACAATTACACTAACTTTGTCTTTCAATGCAGTAAGTGCTTTTTGTTGGGGTAGTTTTGCTGATCTATGCATCTTTGTGTATATAAGCTGTATGTCGTTTGAAAACTCCAGTGAGATATGCTCTTCTAATTTAGTCCGTCATTCTGCATTGGTTTCACATTCAGATTTGTTGTCTATTGTTTCAGAAGCTGTCTTTGGTCTTATGCTGGAATGTGCCTTTTGGAGTAGATATACAGTGCTAACTACATGTGTTTGTTTTGCTTCAAAGTACTGCTGATGGAGCTGCGACGGCAAGCCACCATGTGGCAAAGAGTGGCACCAAGACGACTCATTGCAGTGTAATTGACCACTCATCAAATGCTAATGGTATGCACACATTTAGTCATGATTGTCTCTTCATGAAGCTATTGTTTACGACATCATCAAGACCATTGAAACTTCCTCTAAAAGCAGGCGGAGCTCATGTGACTTGACGACATTTTGTATTTAAGATGGGCAAATCTGTGCAAGAAACACCACTTCCACAGCTTCTGGGACACCACAAGGATGCTAGGAAGAACCATCTGGACTACGGGGATACCATGACTGCTCATTGGAAGTCTTTTATATTGCCTCAACTTGAGCATTGGCTTGTGTTTACATTCAGTAAGTGCTACTTGTTGGGGCGGTTCAACAAGACAAATTCTACAGATTACAACGGAAGATAGATCTCAATGAAATCACATTCAGATAACCTCAAACTGAGACACCGATGATTCTTTAGTTCATAAGTGCTTCTCTTTGGGGTTGTCTTACATGTGACAATCAAATTGGATTGAATACACTACAGTTTTCCTCTCTGTGTCCAGATTTGGTCATTTGATTACCCTTACAAAAACACTAACTTTGTTTTTCACTGCAGTAAGTGCTTTTTGTTGGGGTAGTTTTGCTGATCTCTGCATCTTCAAGTATGTAAGCGGCATGTCATTTGAAAACTCTAGTGAGATGAAGATAGATCTCAATGAAATCACATTCAGATAACCTCAAACGGAGACACTGATGATTCTTTAGTTCATAAGTGCTTCTCTTTGGAGTTGTCTTGGTTGTGTGTTCTTCAACAGACATATCAAGGGGCAACTGCACATGATCTCTAAGTCCTCGTACTACCCTAACTTGAGCATTGCCTGTTGAATTCAGTAAGTGCTTAATGTTGGGGCAGTTTTAAGCGACTAAATCCACAGAATGGAAGAGGAAGACAGGAGATGACATATTTAAAAAGAAGCCAGAAGAAGACTGTGTGGAAAGCGCTCTCAGATCACTTCAAAGAGAGCCACTGGTGATGCTTGTGTTCATAAGTGCTTCTCTTTGGAGTTGTCTTAGTTGTGACAGTCGGATCGGATTGAATGCAGTACAGTTTTCCTCTCTCGAGTCCAGATTTGGTCTTCATGATTACCCTTACAAAAACACTAACTTTGTTTTTCACTGCAGTAAGTGCTTTTTGTTGGGGTAGTTTTGCTGATCTTTGCATCTTCAAGTATGTAAGCTGTATGTCGTTTGAAAACTCTAGTGAGATGAAGATAGATCTCAATGAAATCACATTCAGATAACCTCAAACGGAGACACTGATGATTCTTCTGTTCATAAGTGCTTCTCTTTGGAGTTGTCTTGGTTGTGTGTTCTTCAACAGACATATCAAGGGGCAACTGCACATGATCTCTAAGTCCTCGTACTACCCTAACTTGAGCATTGCCTGTTGAATTCAGTAAGTGCTTAATGTTGGGGCAGTTTTAAGCGACTAAATCCACAGAATGGAAGAGGAAGACAGGAGATGACATATTTAAAAAGAAGCCAGAAGAAGACTGTGTGGAAAGCGCTCTCAGATCACTTCAAAGAGAGCCACTGGTGATGCTTGTGTTCATAAGTGCTTCTCTTTGGAGTTGTCTTAGTTGTGACAGTCGGATCGGATTGAATGCAGTACAGTTTTCCTCTCTCGAGTCCAGATTTGGTCTTCATGATTACCCTTACAAAAACACTAACTTTGTTTTTCACTGCAGTAAGTGCTTTTTGTTGGGGTAGTTTTGCTGATCTTTGCATCTTCAAGTATGTAAGCTGTATGTCGTTTGAAAACTCTAGTGAGATGAAGATAGATCTCAATGAAATCACATTCAGATAACCTCAAACGGAGACACTGATGATTCTTTTGTTCATAAGTGCTTCTCTTTGGAGTTGTCTTGGTTGTGTGTTCTTCAACAGACATATCAAGGGGCAACTGCACATGATCTCTAAGTCCTCATACTACCCTAACTTGAGCATTGCCTGTTGAATTCAGTAAGTGCTTAATGTTGGGGCAGTTTTAAGCGACTAAATCCACAGAATGGAAGAGGAAGACAGGAGATGACATATTTAAAAAGAAGCCAGAAGAAGACTGTGTGGAAAGCGCTCTCAGATCACTTCAAAGAGAGCCACTGGTGATGCTTGTGTTCATAAGTGCTTCTCTTTGGAGTTGTCTTAGTTGTGACAGTCGGATCGGATTGAATGCAGTACAGTTTTCCTCTCTCGAGTCCAGATTTGGTCTTCATGATTACCCTTACAAAAACACTAACTTTGTTTTTCACTGCAGTAAGTGCTTTTTGTTGGGGTAGTTTTGCTGATCTTTGCATCTTCAAGTATGTAAGCTGTATGTCGTTTGAAAACTCTAGTGAGATGAAGATAGATCTCAATGAAATCACATTCAGATAACCTCAAACGGAGACACTGATGATTCTTCTGTTCATAAGTGCTTCTCTTTGGAGTTGTCTTGGTTGTGTGTTCTTCAACAGACATATCAAGGGGCAACTGCACATGATCTCTAAGTCCTCGTACTACCCTAACTTGAGCATTGACTGTTGAATTCAGTAAGTGCTAAATGTTGGGGCAGTTTTAAGTGACTAAATCCACAGAATGGAAGAGGAAGACAGAAGAGGACATATTTAAAAAGAAGCCAGAAGAAGACTGTGTGGAAAGCGCTCTCAGATCACTTCAAAGAGAGCCACTGGTGATGCTTGTGTTCATAAGTGCTTCTCTTTGGGGTTGTCTTAGTTGTGACAGTCGGATCGGATTGAATGCAGTACAGTTTTCTTCTCTCGAGTCCAGATTTGGTCTTCATGATTACCCTTACAATTACACTAACTTTGTCTTTCAATGCAGTAAGTGCTTTTTGTTGGGGTAGTTTTGCTGATCTATGCATCTTTGTGTATATAAGCTGTATGTCGTTTGAAAACTCTAGTGAGATATGCTCTTCTAATTTAGTCCGTCATTCTGCATTGGTTTCACATTCAGATTTGTTGTCTATTGTTTCAGAAGCTGTCTTTGGTCTTATGCTGGAATGTGCCTTTTGGAGTAGCTATACAGTGCTAACTACATGTGTTTGTTTTGCTTCAAAGTACTGCTGATGGAGCTGCGACGGCAAGCCACCATGTGGCAAAGAGTGGCACCAAGACGACTCATTGCAGTGTAATTGACCACTCATCAAATGCTAATGGCATGCACACATTTAGGATGATTGTCTCTTCATGAAGCTATTGTTTACGACATCATCAAGACCATTGAAACTTCCTCTAAAAGCAGACGGAGCTCATGTGACTTGACAACATTTTGTATTTAAGATGGGCAAATCTGTGCAAGAAACACCACTTCCACAGCTTCTGGGACACCACAAGGATGCTAGGAAGAACCATCTGGACTACGGGGATACCATGACTGCTCATTGGAAGTCTTTTATATTGCCTCAACTTGAGCATTGGCTTGTGTTTACATTCAGTAAGTGCTACTTGTTGGGGCGGTTCAACAAGACAAATTCTACAGATTACAACGGAAGATAGATCTCAATGAAATCACATTCAGATAACCTCAAACTGAGACACCGATGATTCTTTAGTTCATAAGTGCTTCTCTTTGGGGTTGTCTTACATGTGACAATCAAATTGGATTGAATACACTACAGTTTTCCTCTCTGTGTCCAGATTTGGTCATTTTGATTACCCTTACAAAAACACTAACTTTGTTTTTCACTGCAGTAAGTGCTTTTTGTTGGGGTAGTTTTGCTGATCTTTGCATCTTCAAGTATGTAAGAGGCATGTCATTTGAAAACTCTAGTGAGATGAAGATAGATCTCAATGAAATCACATTCAGATAACCTCAAACGGAGACACTGATGATTCTTTAGTTCATAAGTGCTTCTCTTTGGAGTTGTCTTGGTTGTGTGTTCTTCAACAGACATATCAAGGGGCAACTGCACATGATCTCTAAGTCCTCATACTACCCTAACTTGAGCATTGCCTGTTGAATTCAGTAAGTGCTTAATGTTGGGGCAGTTTTAAGCGACTAAATCCACAGAATGGAAGAGGAAGACAGGAGATGACATATTTAAAAAGAAGCCAGAAGAAGACTGTGTGGAAAGCGCTCTCAGATCACTTCAAAGAGAGCCACTGGTGATGCTTGTGTTCATAAGTGCTTCTCTTTGGAGTTGTCTTAGTTGTGACAGTCGGATCGGATTGAATGCAGTACAGTTTTCCTCTCTCGAGTCCAGATTTGGTCTTCATGATTACCCTTACAAAAACACTAACTTTGTTTTTCACTGCAGTAAGTGCTTTTTGTTGGGGTAGTTTTGCTGATCTTTGCATCTTCAAGTATGTAAGCTGTATGTCGTTTGAAAACTCTAGTGAGATGAAGATAGATCTCAATGAAATCACATTCAGATAACCTCAAACGGAGACACTGATGATTCTTCTGTTCATAAGTGCTTCTCTTTGGAGTTGTCTTGGTTGTGTGTTCTTCAACAGACATATCAAGGGGCAACTGCACATGATCTCTAAGTCCTCGTACTACCCTAACTTGAGCATTGACTGTTGAATTCAGTAAGTGCTAAATGTTGGGGCAGTTTTAAGTGACTAAATCCACAGAATGGAAGAGGAAGACAGAAGAGGACATATTTAAAAAGAAGCCAGAAGAAGACTGTGTGGAAAGCGCTCTCAGATCACTTCAAAGAGAGCCACTGGTGATGCTTGTGTTCATAAGTGCTTCTCTTTGGGGTTGTCTTAGTTGTGACAGTCGGATCGGATTGAATGCAGTACAGTTTTCCTCTCTCGAGTCCAGATTTGGTCTTCATGATTACCCTTACAATTACACTAACTTTGTCTTTCAATGCAGTAAGTGCTTTTTGTTGGGGTAGTTTTGCTGATCTATGCATCTTTGTGTATATAAGCTGTATGTCGTTTGAAAACTCCAGTGAGATATGCTCTTCTAATTTAGTCCGTCATTCTGCATTGGTTTCACATTCAGATTTGTTGTCTATTGTTTCAGAAGCTGTCTTTGGTCTTATGCTGGAATGTGCCTTTTGGAGTAGATATACAGTGCTAACTACATGTGTTTGTTTTGCTTCAAAGTACTGCTGATGGAGCTGCGACGGCAAGCCACCATGTGGCAAAGAGTGGCACCAAGACGACTCATTGCAGTGTAATTGACCACTCATCAAATGCTAATGGTATGCACACATTTAGTCATGATTGTCTCTTCATGAAGCTATTGTTTACGACATCATCAAGACCATTGAAACTTCCTCTAAAAGCAGGCGGAGCTCATGTGACTTGACGACATTTTGTATTTAAGATGGGCAAATCTGTGCAAGAAACACCACTTCCACAGCTTCTGGGACACCACAAGGATGCTAGGAAGAACCATCTGGACTACGGGGATACCATGACTGCTCATTGGAAGTCTTTTATATTGCCTCAACTTGAGCATTGGCTTGTGTTTACATTCAGTAAGTGCTACTTGTTGGGGCGGTTCAACAAGACAAATTCTACAGATTACAACGGAAGATAGATCTCAATGAAATCACATTCAGATAACCTCAAACTGAGACACCGATGATTCTTTAGTTCATAAGTGCTTCTCTTTGGGGTTGTCTTACATGTGACAATCAAATTGGATTGAATACACTACAGTTTTCCTCTCTGTGTCCAGATTTGGTCATTTTGATTACCCTTACAAAAACACTAACTTTGTTTTTCACTGCAGTAAGTGCTTTTTGTTGGGGTAGTTTTGCTGATCTTTGCATCTTCAAGTATGTAAGCGGCATGTCATTTGAAAACTCTAGTGAGATGAAGATAGATCTCAATGAAATCACATTCAGATAACCTCAAACGGAGACACTGATGATTCTTTAGTTCATAAGTGCTTCTCTTTGGACTTGTCTTCTCTTTGGAGTTGTTGTGTGTTCTTCAACAGACATATCAAGGGGCAACTGCACATGATCTCTAAGTCCTCATACTACCCTAACTTGAGCATTGCCTGTTGAATTCAGTAAGTGCTTAATGTTGGGGCAGTTTTAAGCGACTAAATCCACAGAATGGAAGAGGAAGACAGGAGATGACATATTTAAAAAGAAGCCAGAAGAAGACTGTGTGGAAAGCGCTCTCAGATCACTTCAAAGAGAGCCACTGGTGATGCTTGTGTTCATAAGTGCTTCTCTTTGGAGTTGTCTTAGTTGTGACAGTCGGATCGGATTGAATGCAGTACAGTTTTCCTCTCTCGAGTCCAGATTTGGTCTTCATGATTACCCTTACAAAAACACTAACTTTGTTTTTCACTGCAGTAAGTGCTTTTTGTTGGGGTAGTTTTGCTGATCTTTGCATCTTCAAGTATGTAAGCTGTATGTCGTTTGAAAACTCTAGTGAGATGAAGATAGATCTCAATGAAATCACATTCAGATAACCTCAAACGGAGACACTGATGATTCTTCTGTTCATAAGTGCTTCTCTTTGGAGTTGTCTTGGTTGTGTGTTCTTCAACAGACATATCAAGGGGCAACTGCACATGATCTCTAAGTCCTCGTACTACCCTAACTTGAGCATTGACTGTTGAATTCAGTAAGTGCTAAATGTTGGGGCAGTTTTAAGTGACTAAATCCACAGAATGGAAGAGGAAGACAGAAGAGGACATATTTAAAAAGAAGCCAGAAGAAGACTGTGTGGAAAGCGCTCTCAGATCACTTCAAAGAGAGCCACTGGTGATGCTTGTGTTCATAAGTGCTTCTCTTTGGGGTTGTCTTAGTTGTGACAGTCGGATCGGATTGAATGCAGTACAGTTTTCCTCTCTCGAGTCCAGATTTGGTCTTCATGATTACCCTTACAATTACACTAACTTTGTCTTTCAATGCAGTAAGTGCTTTTTGTTGGGGTAGTTTTGCTGATCTATGCATCTTTGTGTATATAAGCTGTATGTCGTTTGAAAACTCCAGTGAGATATGCTCTTCTAATTTAGTCCGTCATTCTGCATTGGTTTCACATTCAGATTTGTTGTCTATTGTTTCAGAAGCTGTCTTTGGTCTTATGCTGGAATGTGCCTTTTGGAGTAGATATACAGTGCTAACTACATGTGTTTGTTTTGCTTCAAAGTACTGCTGATGGAGCTGCGACGGCAAGCCACCATGTGGCAAAGAGTGGCACCAAGACGACTCATTGCAGTGTAATTGACCACTCATCAAATGCTAATGGTATGCACACATTTAGTCATGATTGTCTCTTCATGAAGCTATTGTTTACGACATCATCAAGACCATTGAAACTTCCTCTAAAAGCAGGCGGAGCTCATGTGACTTGACGACATTTTGTATTTAAGATGGGCAAATCTGTGCAAGAAACACCACTTCCACAGCTTCTGGGACACCACAAGGATGCTAGGAAGAACCATCTGGACTACGGGGATACCATGACTGCTCATTGGAAGTCTTTTATATTGCCTCAACTTGAGCATTGGCTTGTGTTTACATTCAGTAAGTGCTACTTGTTGGGGCGGTTCAACAAGACAAATTCTACAGATTACAACGGAAGATAGATCTCAATGAAATCACATTCAGATAACCTCAAACTGAGACACCGATGATTCTTTAGTTCATAAGTGCTTCTCTTTGGGGTTGTCTTACATGTGACAATCAAATTGGATTGAATACACTACAGTTTTCCTCTCTGTGTCCAGATTTGGTCATTTTGATTACCCTTACAAAAACACTAACTTTGTTTTTCACTGCAGTAAGTGCTTTTTGTTGGGGTAGTTTTGCTGATCTTTGCATCTTCAAGTATGTAAGCGGCATGTCATTTGAAAACTCTAGTGAGATGAAGATAGATCTCAATGAAATCACATTCAGATAACCTCAAACGGAGACACTGATGATTCTTTAGTTCATAAGTGCTTCTCTTTGGAGTTGTCTTGGTTGTGTGTTCTTCAACAGACATATCAAGGGGCAACTGCACATGATCTCTAAGTCCTCGTACTACCCTAACTTGAGCATTGCCTGTTGAATTCAGTAAGTGCTTAATGTTGGGGCAGTTTTAAGCGACTAAATCCACAGAATGGAAGAGGAAGACAGGAGATGACATATTTAAAAAGAAGCCAGAAGAAGACTGTGTGGAAAGCGCTCTCAGATCACTTCAAAGAGAGCCACTGGTGATGCTTGTGTTCATAAGTGCTTCTCTTTGGGGTTGTCTTAGTTGTGACAGTCGGATCGGATTGAATGCAGTACAGTTTTCCTCTCTCGAGTCCAGATTTGGTCTTCATGATTACCCTTACAAAAACACTAACTTTGTTTTTCACTGCAGTAAGTGCTTTTTGTTGGGGTAGTTTTGCTGATCTTTGCATCTTCAAGTATGTAAGCTGTATGTCGTTTGAAAACTCTAGTGAGATGAAGATAGATCTCAATGAAATCACATTCAGATAACCTCAAACGGAGACACTGATGATTCTTTAGTTCATAAGTGCTTCTCTTTGGAGGTGTCTTGGTTGTGTGTTCTTCAACAGACATATCAAGGGGCAACTGCACATGATCTCTAAGTCCTCGTACTACCCTAACTTGAGCATTGACTGTTGAATTCAGTAAGTGCTAAATGTTGGGGCAGTTTTAAGTGACTAAATCCACAGAATGGAAGAGGAAGACAGAAGAGGACATATTTAAAAAGAAGCCAGAAGAAGACTGTGTGGAAAGCGCTCTCAGATCACTTCAAAGAGAGCCACTGGTGATGCTTGTGTTCATAAGTGCTTCTCTTTGGGGTTGTCTTAGTTGTGACAGTCGGATCGGATTGAATGCAGTACAGTTTTCTTCTCTCGAGTCCAGATTTGGTCTTCATGATTACCCTTACAATTACACTAACTTTGTCTTTCAATGCAGTAAGTGCTTTTTGTTGGGGTAGTTTTGCTGATATATGCATCTTTGTGTATATAAGCTGTATGTCGTTTGAAAACTCTAGTGAGATATGCTCTTCTAATTTAGTCCGTCATTCTGCATTGGTTTCACATTCAGATTTGTTGTCTATTGTTTCAGAAGCTGTCTTTGGTCTTATGCTGGAATGTGCCTTTTGGAGTAGCTATACAGTGCTAACTACATGTGTTTGTTTTGCTTCAAAGTACTGCTGATGGAGCTGCGACGGCAAGCCACCATGTGGCAAAGAGTGGCACCAAGACGACTCATTGCAGTGTAATTGACCACTCATCAAATGCTAATGGCATGCACACATTTAGGATGATTGTCTCTTCATGAAGCTATTGTTTACGACATCATCAAGACCATTGAAACTTCCTCTAAAAGCAGACGGAGCTCATGTGACTTGACAACATTTTGTATTTAAGATGGGCAAATCTGTGCAAGAAACACCACTTCCACAGCTTCTGGGACACCACAAGGATGCTAGGAAGAACCATCTGGACTACGGGGATACCATGACTGCTCATTGGAAGTCTTTTATATTGCCTCAACTTGAGCATTGGCTTGTGTTTACATTCAGTAAGTGCTACTTGTTGGGGCGGTTCAACAAGACAAATTCTACAGATTACAACGGAAGATAGATCTCAATGAAATCACATTCAGATAACCTCAAACTGAGACACCGATGATTCTTTAGTTCATAAGTGCTTCTCTTTGGGGTTGTCTTACATGTGACAATCAAATTGGATTGAATACACTACAGTTTTCCTCTCTGTGTCCAGATTTGGTCATTTGATTACCCTTACAAAAACACTAACTTTGTTTTTCACTGCAGTAAGTGCTTTTTGTTGGGGTAGTTTTGCTGATCTTTGCATCTTCAAGTATGTAAGCGGCATGTCATTTGAAAACTCTAGTGAGATGAAGATAGATCTCAATGAAATCACATTCAGATAACCTCAAACGGAGACACTGATGATTCTTTAGTTCATAAGTGCTTCTCTTTGGAGTTGTCTTGGTTGTGTGTTCTTCAACAGACATATCAAGGGGCAACTGCACATGATCTCTAAGTCCTCATACTACCCTAACTTGAGCATTGCCTGTTGAATTCAGTAAGTGCTTAATGTTGGGGCAGTTTTAAGCGACTAAATCCACAGAATGGAAGAGGAAGACAGGAGATGACATATTTAAAAAGAAGCCAGAAGAAGACTGTGTGGAAAGCGCTCTCAGATCACTTCAAAGAGAGCCACTGGTGATGCTTGTGTTCATAAGTGCTTCTCTTTGGGGTTGTCTTAGTTGTGACAGTCGGATCGGATTGAATGCAGTACAGTTTTCCTCTCTCGAGTCCAGATTTGGTCTTCATGATTACCCTTACAAAAACACTAACTTTGTTTTTCACTGCAGTAAGTGCTTTTTGTTGGGGTAGTTTTGCTGATCTTTGCATCTTCAAGTATGTAAGCTGTATGTCGTTTGAAAACTCTAGTGAGATGAAGATAGATCTCAATGAAATCACATTCAGATAACCTCAAACGGAGACACTGATGATTCTTTTGTTCATAAGTGCTTCTCTTTGGAGTTGTCTTGGTTGTGTGTTCTTCAACAGACATATCAAGGGGCAACTGCACATGATCTCTAAGTCCTCGTACTACCCTAACTTGAGCATTGACTGTTGAATTCAGTAAGTGCTAAATGTTGGGGCAGTTTTAAGTGACTAAATCCACAGAATGGAAGAGGAAGACAGAAGAGGACATATTTAAAAAGAAGCCAGAAGAAGACTGTGTGGAAAGCGCTCTCAGATCACTTCAAAGAGAGCCACTGGTGATGCTTGTGTTCATAAGTGCTTCTCTTTGGGGTTGTCTTAGTTGTGACAGTCGGATCGGATTGAATGCAGTACAGTTTTCCTCTCTCGAGTCCAGATTTGGTCTTCATGATTACCCTTACAATTACACTAACTTTGTCTTTCAATGCAGTAAGTGCTTTTTGTTGGGGTAGTTTTGCTGATCTATGCATCTTTGTGTATATAAGCTGTATGTCGTTTGAAAACTCCAGTGAGATATGCTCTTCTAATTTAGTCCGTCATTCTGCATTGGTTTCACATTCAGATTTGTTGTCTATTGTTTCAGAAGCTGTCTTTGGTCTTATGCTGGAATGTGCCTTTTGGAGTAGATATACAGTGCTAACTACATGTGTTTGTTTTGCTTCAAAGTACTGCTGATGGAGCTGCGACGGCAAGCCACCATGTGGCAAAGAGTGGCACCAAGACGACTCATTGCAGTGTAATTGACCACTCATCAAATGCTAATGGTATGCACACATTTAGTCATGATTGTCTCTTCATGAAGCTATTGTTTACGACATCATCAAGACCATTGAAACTTCCTCTAAAAGCAGGCGGAGCTCATGTGACTTGACGACATTTTGTATTTAAGATGGGCAAATCTGTGCAAGAAACACCACTTCCACAGCTTCTGGGACACCACAAGGATGCTAGGAAGAACCATCTGGACTACGGGGATACCATGACTGCTCATTGGAAGTCTTTTATATTGCCTCAACTTGAGCATTGGCTTGTGTTTACATTCAGTAAGTGCTACTTGTTGGGGCGGTTCAACAAGACAAATTCTACAGATTACAACGGAAGATAGATCTCAATGAAATCACATTCAGATAACCTCAAACTGAGACACCGATGATTCTTTAGTTCATAAGTGCTTCTCTTTGGGGTTGTCTTACATGTGACAATCAAATTGGATTGAATACACTACAGTTTTCCTCTCTGTGTCCAGATTTGGTCTTCATGATTACCCTTACAATTACACTAACTTTGTCTTTCAATGCAGTAAGTGCTTTTTGTTGGGGTAGTTTTGCTGATCTATGCATCTTTGTGTATATAAGCTGTATGTCGTTTGAAAACTCCAGTGAGATATGCTCTTCTAATTTAGTCCGTCATTCTGCATTGGTTTCACATTCAGATTTGTTGTCTATTGTTTCAGAAGCTGTCTTTGGTCTTATGCTGGAATGTGCCTTTTGGAGTAGATATACAGTGCTAACTACATGTGTTTGTTTTGCTTCAAAGTACTGCTGATGGAGCTGCGACGGCAAGCCACCATGTGGCAAAGAGTGGCACCAAGACGACTCATTGCAGTGTAATTGACCACTCATCAAATGCTAATGGTATGCACACATTTAGTCATGATTGTCTCTTCATGAAGCTATTGTTTACGACATCATCAAGACCATTGAAACTTCCTCTAAAAGCAGGC
The DNA here is from genome assembly GCF_910589615.1 of Taurulus bubalis. Lineage (NCBI taxonomy): Eukaryota > Metazoa > Chordata > Actinopteri > Perciformes > Cottidae > Taurulus > Taurulus bubalis. Next base: position 25,290,982 of record NC_136602.1, on the reverse strand, counting down.
GGAGCTCATGTGACTTGACGACATTTTGTATTTAAGATGGGCAAATCTGTGCAAGAAACACCACTTCCACAGCTTCTGGGACACCACAAGGATGCTAGGAAGAACCATCTGGACTACGGGGATACCATGACTGCTCATTGGAAGTCTTTTATATTGCCTCAACTTGAGCATTGGCTTGTGTTTACATTCAGTAAGTGCTACTTGTTGGGGCGGTTCAACAAGACAAATTCTACAGATTACAACGGAAGATAGATCTCAATGAAATCACATTCAGATAACCTCAAACTGAGACACCGATGATTCTTTAGTTCATAAGTGCTTCTCTTTGGGGTTGTCTTACATGTGACAATCAAATTGGATTGAATACACTACAGTTTTCCTCTCTGTGTCCAGATTTGGTCTTCATGATTACCCTTACAATTACACTAACTTTGTCTTTCAATGCAGTAAGTGCTTTTTGTTGGGGTAGTTTTGCTGATCTATGCATCTTTGTGTATATAAGCTGTATGTCGTTTGAAAACTCCAGTGAGATATGCTCTTCTAATTTAGTCCGTCATTCTGCATTGGTTTCACATTCAGATTTGTTGTCTATTGTTTCAGAAGCTGTCTTTGGTCTTATGCTGGAATGTGCCTTTTGGAGTAGATATACAGTGCTAACTACATGTGTTTGTTTTGCTTCAAAGTACTGCTGATGGAGCTGCGACGGCAAGCCACCATGTGGCAAAGAGTGGCACCAAGACGACTCATTGCAGTGTAATTGACCACTCATCAAATGCTAATGGTATGCACACATTTAGTCATGATTGTCTCTTCATGAAGCTATTGTTTACGACATCATCAAGACCATTGAAACTTCCTCTAAAAGCAGGCGGAGCTCATGTGACTTGACGACATTTTGTATTTAAGATGGGCAAATCTGTGCAAGAAACACCACTTCCACAGCTTCTGGGACACCACAAGGATGCTAGGAAGAACCATCTGGACTACGGGGATACCATGACTGCTCATTGGAAGTCTTTTATATTGCCTCAACTTGAGCATTGGCTTGTGTTTACATTCAGTAAGTGCTACTTGTTGGGGCGGTTCAACAAGACAAATTCTACAGATTACAACGGAAGATAGATCTCAATGAAATCACATTCAGATAACCTCAAACTGAGACACCGATGATTCTTTAGTTCATAAGTGCTTCTCTTTGGGGTTGTCTTACATGTGACAATCAAATTGGATTGAATACACTACAGTTTTCCTCTCTGTGTCCAGATTTGGTCATTTGATTACCCTTACAAAAACACTAACTTTGTTTTTCACTGCAGTAAGTGCTTTTTGTTGGGGTAGTTTTGCTGATCTCTGCATCTTCAAGTATGTAAGCGGCATGTCATTTGAAAACTCTAGTGAGATGAAGATAGATCTCAATGAAATCACATTCAGATAACCTCAAACGGAGACACTGATGATTCTTTAGTTCATAAGTGCTTCTCTTTGGAGTTGTCTTGGTTGTGTGTTCTTCAACAGACATATCAAGGGGCAACTGCACATGATCTCTAAGTCCTCGTACTACCCTAACTTGAGCATTGCCTGTTGAATTCAGTAAGTGCTTAATGTTGGGGCAGTTTTAAGCGACTAAATCCACAGAATGGAAGAGGAAGACAGGAGATGACATATTTAAAAAGAAGCCAGAAGAAGACTGTGTGGAAAGCGCTCTCAGATCACTTCAAAGAGAGCCACTGGTGATGCTTGTGTTCATAAGTGCTTCTCTTTGGAGTTGTCTTAGTTGTGACAGTCGGATCGGATTGAATGCAGTACAGTTTTCCTCTCTCGAGTCCAGATTTGGTCTTCATGATTACCCTTACAAAAACACTAACTTTGTTTTTCACTGCAGTAAGTGCTTTTTGTTGGGGTAGTTTTGCTGATCTTTGCATCTTCAAGTATGTAAGCTGTATGTCGTTTGAAAACTCTAGTGAGATGAAGATAGATCTCAATGAAATCACATTCAGATAACCTCAAACGGAGACACTGATGATTCTTCTGTTCATAAGTGCTTCTCTTTGGAGTTGTCTTGGTTGTGTGTTCTTCAACAGACATATCAAGGGGCAACTGCACATGATCTCTAAGTCCTCGTACTACCCTAACTTGAGCATTGCCTGTTGAATTCAGTAAGTGCTTAATGTTGGGGCAGTTTTAAGCGACTAAATCCACAGAATGGAAGAGGAAGACAGGAGATGACATATTTAAAAAGAAGCCAGAAGAAGACTGTGTGGAAAGCGCTCTCAGATCACTTCAAAGAGAGCCACTGGTGATGCTTGTGTTCATAAGTGCTTCTCTTTGGAGTTGTCTTAGTTGTGACAGTCGGATCGGATTGAATGCAGTACAGTTTTCCTCTCTCGAGTCCAGATTTGGTCTTCATGATTACCCTTACAAAAACACTAACTTTGTTTTTCACTGCAGTAAGTGCTTTTTGTTGGGGTAGTTTTGCTGATCTTTGCATCTTCAAGTATGTAAGCTGTATGTCGTTTGAAAACTCTAGTGAGATGAAGATAGATCTCAATGAAATCACATTCAGATAACCTCAAACGGAGACACTGATGATTCTTTTGTTCATAAGTGCTTCTCTTTGGAGTTGTCTTGGTTGTGTGTTCTTCAACAGACATATCAAGGGGCAACTGCACATGATCTCTAAGTCCTCATACTACCCTAACTTGAGCATTGCCTGTTGAATTCAGTAAGTGCTTAATGTTGGGGCAGTTTTAAGCGACTAAATCCACAGAATGGAAGAGGAAGACAGGAGATGACATATTTAAAAAGAAGCCAGAAGAAGACTGTGTGGAAAGCGCTCTCAGATCACTTCAAAGAGAGCCACTGGTGATGCTTGTGTTCATAAGTGCTTCTCTTTGGAGTTGTCTTAGTTGTGACAGTCGGATCGGATTGAATGCAGTACAGTTTTCCTCTCTCGAGTCCAGATTTGGTCTTCATGATTACCCTTACAAAAACACTAACTTTGTTTTTCACTGCAGTAAGTGCTTTTTGTTGGGGTAGTTTTGCTGATCTTTGCATCTTCAAGTATGTAAGCTGTATGTCGTTTGAAAACTCTAGTGAGATGAAGATAGATCTCAATGAAATCACATTCAGATAACCTCAAACGGAGACACTGATGATTCTTCTGTTCATAAGTGCTTCTCTTTGGAGTTGTCTTGGTTGTGTGTTCTTCAACAGACATATCAAGGGGCAACTGCACATGATCTCTAAGTCCTCGTACTACCCTAACTTGAGCATTGACTGTTGAATTCAGTAAGTGCTAAATGTTGGGGCAGTTTTAAGTGACTAAATCCACAGAATGGAAGAGGAAGACAGAAGAGGACATATTTAAAAAGAAGCCAGAAGAAGACTGTGTGGAAAGCGCTCTCAGATCACTTCAAAGAGAGCCACTGGTGATGCTTGTGTTCATAAGTGCTTCTCTTTGGGGTTGTCTTAGTTGTGACAGTCGGATCGGATTGAATGCAGTACAGTTTTCCTCTCTCGAGTCCAGATTTGGTCTTCATGATTACCCTTACAATTACACTAACTTTGTCTTTCAATGCAGTAAGTGCTTTTTGTTGGGGTAGTTTTGCTGATCTATGCATCTTTGTGTATATAAGCTGTATGTCGTTTGAAAACTCCAGTGAGATATGCTCTTCTAATTTAGTCCGTCATTCTGCATTGGTTTCACATTCAGATTTGTTGTCTATTGTTTCAGAAGCTGTCTTTGGTCTTATGCTGGAATGTGCCTTTTGGAGTAGATATACAGTGCTAACTACATGTGTTTGTTTTGCTTCAAAGTACTGCTGATGGAGCTGCGACGGCAAGCCACCATGTGGCAAAGAGTGGCACCAAGACGACTCATTGCAGTGTAATTGACCACTCATCAAATGCTAATGGTATGCACACATTTAGTCATGATTGTCTCTTCATGAAGCTATTGTTTACGACATCATCAAGACCATTGAAACTTCCTCTAAAAGCAGGCGGAGCTCATGTGACTTGACGACATTTTGTATTTAAGATGGGCAAATCTGTGCAAGAAACACCACTTCCACAGCTTCTGGGACACCACAAGGATGCTAGGAAGAACCATCTGGACTACGGGGATACCATGACTGCTCATTGGAAGTCTTTTATATTGCCTCAACTTGAGCATTGGCTTGTGTTTACATTCAGTAAGTGCTACTTGTTGGGGCGGTTCAACAAGACAAATTCTACAGATTACAACGGAAGATAGATCTCAATGAAATCACATTCAGATAACCTCAAACTGAGACACCGATGATTCTTTAGTTCATAAGTGCTTCTCTTTGGGGTTGTCTTACATGTGACAATCAAATTGGATTGAATACACTACAGTTTTCCTCTCTGTGTCCAGATTTGGTCATTTTGATTACCCTTACAAAAACACTAACTTTGTTTTTCACTGCAGTAAGTGCTTTTTGTTGGGGTAGTTTTGCTGATCTTTGCATCTTCAAGTATGTAAGCGGCATGTCATTTGAAAACTCTAGTGAGATGAAGATAGATCTCAATGAAATCACATTCAGATAACCTCAAACGGAGACACTGATGATTCTTTAGTTCATAAGTGCTTCTCTTTGGAGTTGTCTTGGTTGTGTGTTCTTCAACAGACATATCAAGGGGCAACTGCACATGATCTCTAAGTCCTCATACTACCCTAACTTGAGCATTGCCTGTTGAATTCAGTAAGTGCTTAATGTTGGGGCAGTTTTAAGCGACTAAATCCACAGAATGGAAGAGGAAGACAGGAGATGACATATTTAAAAAGAAGCCAGAAGAAGACTGTGTGGAAAGCGCTCTCAGATCACTTCAAAGAGAGCCACTGGTGATGCTTGTGTTCATAAGTGCTTCTCTTTGGAGTTGTCTTAGTTGTGACAGTCGGATCGGATTGAATGCAGTACAGTTTTCCTCTCTCGAGTCCAGATTTGGTCTTCATGATTACCCTTACAAAAACACTAACTTTGTTTTTCACTGCAGTAAGTGCTTTTTGTTGGGGTAGTTTTGCTGATCTTTGCATCTTCAAGTATGTAAGCTGTATGTCGTTTGAAAACTCTAGTGAGATGAAGATAGATCTCAATGAAATCACATTCAGATAACCTCAAACGGAGACACTGATGATTCTTCTGTTCATAAGTGCTTCTCTTTGGAGTTGTCTTGGTTGTGTGTTCTTCAACAGACATATCAAGGGGCAACTGCACATGATCTCTAAGTCCTCGTACTACCCTAACTTGAGCATTGACTGTTGAATTCAGTAAGTGCTAAATGTTGGGGCAGTTTTAAGTGACTAAATCCACAGAATGGAAGAGGAAGACAGAAGAGGACATATTTAAAAAGAAGCCAGAAGAAGACTGTGTGGAAAGCGCTCTCAGATCACTTCAAAGAGAGCCACTGGTGATGCTTGTGTTCATAAGTGCTTCTCTTTGGGGTTGTCTTAGTTGTGACAGTCGGATCGGATTGAATGCAGTACAGTTTTCCTCTCTCGAGTCCAGATTTGGTCTTCATGATTACCCTTACAATTACACTAACATTGTCTTTCAATGCAGTAAGTGCTTTTTGTTGGGGTAGTTTTGCTGATCTATGCATCTTTGTGTATATAAGCTGTATGTCGTTTGAAAACTCCAGTGAGATATGCTCTTCTAATTTAGTCCGTCATTCTGCATTGGTTTCACATTCAGATTTGTTGTCTATTGTTTCAGAAGCTGTCTTTGGTCTTATGCTGGAATGTGCCTTTTGGAGTAGATATACAGTGCTAACTACATGTGTTTGTTTTGCTTCAAAGTACTGCTGATGGAGCTGCGACGGCAAGCCACCATGTGGCAAAGAGTGGCACCAAGACGACTCATTGCAGTGTAATTGACCACTCATCAAATGCTAATGGTATGCACACATTTAGTCATGATTGTCTCTTCATGAAGCTATTGTTTACGACATCATCAAGACCATTGAAACTTCCTCTAAAAGCAGGCGGAGCTCATGTGACTTGACGACATTTTGTATTTAAGATGGGCAAATCTGTGCAAGAAACACCACTTCCACAGCTTCTGGGACACCACAAGGATGCTAGGAAGAACCATCTGGACTACGGGGATACCATGACTGCTCATTGGAAGTCTTTTATATTGCCTCAACTTGAGCATTGGCTTGTGTTTACATTCAGTAAGTGCTACTTGTTGGGGCGGTTCAACAAGACAAATTCTACAGATTACAACGGAAGATAGATCTCAATGAAATCACATTCAGATAACCTCAAACTGAGACACCGATGATTCTTTAGTTCATAAGTGCTTCTCTTTGGGGTTGTCTTACATGTGACAATCAAATTGGATTGAATACACTACAGTTTTCCTCTCTGTGTCCAGATTTGGTCATTTTGATTACCCTTACAAAAACACTAACTTTGTTTTTCACTGCAGTAAGTGCTTTTTGTTGGGGTAGTTTTGCTGATCTTTGCATCTTCAAGTATGTAAGCGGCATGTCATTTGAAAACTCTAGTGAGATGAAGATAGATCTCAATGAAATCACATTCAGATAACCTCAAACGGAGACACTGATGATTCTTTAGTTCATAAGTGCTTCTCTTTGGACTTGTCTTCTCTTTGGAGTTGTTGTGTGTTCTTCAACAGACATATCAAGGGGCAACTGCACATGATCTCTAAGTCCTCATACTACCCTAACTTGAGCATTGCCTGTTGAATTCAGTAAGTGCTTAATGTTGGGGCAGTTTTAAGCGACTAAATCCACAGAATGGAAGAGGAAGACAGGAGATGACATATTTAAAAAGAAGCCAGAAGAAGACTGTGTGGAAAGCGCTCTCAGATCACTTCAAAGAGAGCCACTGGTGATGCTTGTGTTCATAAGTGCTTCTCTTTGGAGTTGTCTTAGTTGTGACAGTCGGATCGGATTGAATGCAGTACAGTTTTCCTCTCTCGAGTCCAGATTTGGTCTTCATGATTACCCTTACAAAAACACTAACTTTGTTTTTCACTGCAGTAAGTGCTTTTTGTTGGGGTAGTTTTGCTGATCTTTGCATCTTCAAGTATGTAAGCTGTATGTCGTTTGAAAACTCTAGTGAGATGAAGATAGATCTCAATGAAATCACATTCAGATAACCTCAAACGGAGACACTGATGATTCTTCTGTTCATAAGTGCTTCTCTTTGGAGTTGTCTTGGTTGTGTGTTCTTCAACAGACATATCAAGGGGCAACTGCACATGATCTCTAAGTCCTCGTACTACCCTAACTTGAGCATTGACTGTTGAATTCAGTAAGTGCTAAATGTTGGGGCAGTTTTAAGTGACTAAATCCACAGAATGGAAGAGGAAGACAGAAGAGGACATATTTAAAAAGAAGCCAGAAGAAGACTGTGTGGAAAGCGCTCTCAGATCACTTCAAAGAGAGCCACTGGTGATGCTTGTGTTCATAAGTGCTTCTCTTTGGGGTTGTCTTAGTTGTGACAGTCGGATCGGATTGAATGCAGTACAGTTTTCCTCTCTCGAGTCCAGATTTGGTCTTCATGATTACCCTTACAATTACACTAACTTTGTCTTTCAATGCAGTAAGTGCTTTTTGTTGGGGTAGTTTTGCTGATCTATGCATCTTTGTGTATATAAGCTGTATGTCGTTTGAAAACTCCAGTGAGATATGCTCTTCTAATTTAGTCCGTCATTCTGCATTGGTTTCACATTCAGATTTGTTGTCTATTGTTTCAGAAGCTGTCTTTGGTCTTATGCTGGAATGTGCCTTTTGGAGTAGATATACAGTGCTAACTACATGTGTTTGTTTTGCTTCAAAGTACTGCTGATGGAGCTGCGACGGCAAGCCACCATGTGGCAAAGAGTGGCACCAAGACGACTCATTGCAGTGTAATTGACCACTCATCAAATGCTAATGGTATGCACACATTTAGTCATGATTGTCTCTTCATGAAGCTATTGTTTACGACATCATCAAGACCATTGAAACTTCCTCTAAAAGCAGGCGGAGCTCATGTGACTTGACGACATTTTGTATTTAAGATGGGCAAATCTGTGCAAGAAACACCACTTCCACAGCTTCTGGGACACCACAAGGATGCTAGGAAGAACCATCTGGACTACGGGGATACCATGACTGCTCATTGGAAGTCTTTTATATTGCCTCAACTTGAGCATTGGCTTGTGTTTACATTCAGTAAGTGCTACTTGTTGGGGCGGTTCAACAAGACAAATTCTACAGATTACAACGGAAGATAGATCTCAATGAAATCACATTCAGATAACCTCAAACTGAGACACCGATGATTCTTTAGTTCATAAGTGCTTCTCTTTGGGGTTGTCTTACATGTGACAATCAAATTGGATTGAATACACTACAGTTTTCCCCTCTGTGTCCAGATTTGGTCATTTTGATTACCCTTACAAAAACACTAACTTTGTTTTTCACTGCAGTAAGTGCTTTTTGTTGGGGTAGTTTTGCTGATCTTTGCATCTTCAAGTATGTAAGCGGCATGTCATTTGAAAACTCTAGTGAGATGAAGATAGATCTCAATGAAATCACATTCAGATAACCTCAAACGGAGACACTGATGATTCTTTAGTTCATAAGTGCTTCTCTTTGGAGTTGTCTTGGTTGTGTGTTCTTCAACAGACATATCAAGGGGCAACTGCACATGATCTCTAAGTCCTCGTACTACCCTAACTTGAGCATTGCCTGTTGAATTCAGTAAGTGCTTAATGTTGGGGCAGTTTTAAGCGACTAAATCCACAGAATGGAAGAGGAAGACAGGAGATGACATATTTAAAAAGAAGCCAGAAGAAGACTGTGTGGAAAGCGCTCTCAGATCACTTCAAAGAGAGCCACTGGTGATGCTTGTGTTCATAAGTGCTTCTCTTTGGGGTTGTCTTAGTTGTGACAGTCGGATCGGATTGAATGCAGTACAGTTTTCCTCTCTCGAGTCCAGATTTGGTCTTCATGATTACCCTTACAAAAACACTAACTTTGTTTTTCACTGCAGTAAGTGCTTTTTGTTGGGGTAGTTTTGCTGATCTTTGCATCTTCAAGTATGTAAGCTGTATGTCGTTTGAAAACTCTAGTGAGATGAAGATAGATCTCAATGAAATCACATTCAGATAACCTCAAACGGAGACACTGATGATTCTTTAGTTCATAAGTGCTTCTCTTTGGAGTTGTCTTGGTTGTGTGTTCTTCAACAGACATATCAAGGGGCAACTGCACATGATCTCTAAGTCCTCGTACTACCCTAACTTGAGCATTGACTGTTGAATTCAGTAAGTGCTAAATGTTGGGGCAGTTTTAAGTGACTAAATCCACAGAATGGAAGAGGAAGACAGAAGAGGACATATTTAAAAAGAAGCCAGAAGAAGACTGTGTGGAAAGCGCTCTCAGATCACTTCAAAGAGAGCCACTGGTGATGCTTGTGTTCATAAGTGCTTCTCTTTGGGGTTGTCTTAGTTGTGACAGTCGGATCGGATTGAATGCAGTACAGTTTTCTTCTCTCGAGTCCAGATTTGGTCTTCATGATTACCCTTACAATTACACTAACTTTGTCTTTCAATGCAGTAAGTGCTTTTTGTTGGGGTAGTTTTGCTGATCTATGCATCTTTGTGTATATAAGCTGTATGTCGTTTGAAAACTCTAGTGAGATATGCTCTTCTAATTTAGTCCGTCATTCTGCATTGGTTTCACATTCAGATTTGTTGTCTATTGTTTCAGAAGCTGTCTTTGGTCTTATGCTGGAATGTGCCTTTTGGAGTAGCTATACAGTGCTAACTACATGTGTTTGTTTTGCTTCAAAGTACTGCTGATGGAGCTGCGACGGCAAGCCACCATGTGGCAAAGAGTGGCACCAAGACGACTCATTGCAGTGTAATTGACCACTCATCAAATGCTAATGGCATGCACACATTTAGGATGATTGTCTCTTCATGAAGCTATTGTTTACGACATCATCAAGACCATTGAAACTTCCTCTAAAAGCAGACGGAGCTCATGTGACTTGACAACATTTTGTATTTAAGATGGGCAAATCTGTGCAAGAAACACCACTTCCACAGCTTCTGGGACACCACAAGGATGCTAGGAAGAACCATCTGGACTACGGGGATACCATGACTGCTCATTGGAAGTCTTTTATATTGCCTCAACTTGAGCATTGGCTTGTGTTTACATTCAGTATGTGCTACTTGTTGGGGCGGTTCAACAAGACAAATTCTACAGATTACAACGGAAGATAGATCTCAATGAAATCACATTCAGATAACCTCAAACTGAGACACCGATGATTCTTTGGTTCATAAGTGCTTCTCTTTGGGGTTGTCTTACATGTGACAATCAAATTGGATTGAATACACTACAGTTTTCCTCTCTGTGTCCAGATTTGGTCATTTTGATTACCCTTACAAAAACACTAACTTTGTTTTTCACTGCAGTAAGTGCTTTTTGTTGGGGTAGTTTTGCTGATCTTTGCATCTTCAAGTATGTAAGCTGTATGTCGTTTGAAAACTCTAGTGAGATGAAGATAGATCTCAATGAAATCACATTCAGATAACCTCAAACGGAGACACTGATGATTCTTTTGTTCATAAGTGCTTCTCTTTGGAGTTGTCTTGGTTGTGTGTTCTTCAACAGACATATCAAGGGGCAACTGCACATGATCTCTAAGTCCTCGTACTACCCTAACTTGAGCATTGACTGTTGAATTCAGTAAGTGCTAAATGTTGGGGCAGTTTTAAGTGACTAAATCCACAGAATGGAAGAGGAAGACAGAAGAGGACATATTTAAAAAGAAGCCAGAAGAAGACTGTGTGGAAAGCGCTCTCAGATCACTTCAAAGAGAGCCACTGGTGATGCTTGTGTTCATAAGTGCTTCTCTTTGGGGTTGTCTTAGTTGTGACAGTCGGATCGGATTGAATGCAGTACAGTTTTCCTCTCTCGAGTCCAGATTTGGTCTTCATGATTACCCTTACAATTACACTAACTTTGTCTTTCAATGCAGTAAGTGCTTTTTGTTGGGGTAGTTTTGCTGATCTATGCATCTTTGTGTATATAAGCTGTATGTCGTTTGAAAACTCCAGTGAGATATGCTCTTCTAATTTAGTCCGTCATTCTGCATTGGTTTCACATTCAGATTTGTTGTCTATTGTTTCAGAAGCTGTCTTTGGTCTTATGCTGGAATGTGCCTTTTGGAGTAGATATACAGTGCTAACTACATGTGTTTGTTTTGCTTCAAAGTACTGCTGATGGAGCTGCGACGGCAAGCCACCATGTGGCAAAGAGTGGCACCAAGACGACTCATTGCAGTGTAATTGACCACTCATCAAATGCTAATGGTATGCACACATTTAGTCATGATTGTCTCTTCATGAAGCTATTGTTTACGACATCATCAAGACCATTGAAACTTCCTCTAAAAGCAGGCGGAGCTCATGTGACTTGACGACATTTTGTATTTAAGATGGGCAAATCTGTGCAAGAAACACCACTTCCACAGCTTCTGGGACACCACAAGGATGCTAGGAAGAACCATCTGGACTACGGGGATACCATGACTGCTCATTGGAAGTCTTTTATATTGCCTCAACTTGAGCATTGGCTTGTGTTTACATTCAGTAAGTGCTACTTGTTGGGGCGGTTCAACAAGACAAATTCTACAGATTACAACGGAAGATAGATCTCAATGAAATCACATTCAGATAACCTCAAACTGAGACACCGATGATTCTTTAGTTCATAAGTGCTTCTCTTTGGGGTTGTCTTACATGTGACAATCAAATTGGATTGAATACACTACAGTTTTCCTCTCTGTGTCCAGATTTGGTCATTTTGATTACCCTTACAAAAACACTAACTTTGTTTTTCACTGCAGTAAGTGCTTTTTGTTGGGGTAGTTTTGCTGATCTTTGCATCTTCAAGTATGTAAGCGGCATGTCATTTGAAAACTCTAGTGAGATGAAGATAGATCTCAATGAAATCACATTCAGATAACCTCAAACGGAGACACTGATGATTCTTTAGTTCATAAGTGCTTCTCTTTGGAGTTGTCTTGGTTGTGTGTTCTTCAACAGACATATCAAGGGGCAACTGCACATGATCTCTAAGTCCTCATACTACCCTAACTTGAGCATTGCCTGTTGAATTCAGTAAGTGCTTAATGTTGGGGCAGTTTTAAGCGACTAAATCCACAGAATGGAAGAGGAAGACAGGAGATGACATATTTAAAAAGAAGCCAGAAGAAGACTGTGTGGAAAGCGCTCTCAGATCACTTCAAAGAGAGCCACTGGTGATGCTTGTGTTCATAAGTGCTTCTCTTTGGAGTTGTCTTAGTTGTGACAGTCGGATCGGATTGAATGCAGTACAGTTTTCCTCTCTCGAGTCCAGATTTGGTCTTCATGATTACCCTTACAAAAACACTAACTTTGTTTTTCACTGCAGTAAGTGCTTTTTGTTGGGGTAGTTTTGCTGATCTTTGCATCTTCAAGTATGTAAGCTGTATGTCGTTTGAAAACTCTAGTGAGATGAAGATAGATCTCAATGAAATCACATTCAGATAACCTCAAACGGAGACACTGATGATTCTTTTGTTCATAAGTGCTTCTCTTTGGAGTTGTCTTGGTTGTGTGTTCTTCAACAGACATATCAAGGGGCAACTGCACATGATCTCTAAGTCCTCGTACTACCCTAACTTGAGCATTGACTGTTGAATTCAGTAAGTGCTAAATGTTGGGGCAGTTTTAAGTGACTAAATCCACAGAATGGAAGAGGAAGACAGAAGAGGACATATTTAAAAAGAAGCCAGAAGAAGACTGTGTGGAAAGCGCTCTCAGATCACTTCAAAGAGAGCCACTGGTGATGCTTGTGTTCATAAGTGCTTCTCTTTGGGGTTGTCTTAGTTGTGACAGTCGGATCGGATTGAATGCAGTACAGTTTTCCTCTCTCGAGTCCAGATTTGGTCTTCATGATTACCCTTACAATTACACTAACTTTGTCTTTCAATGCAGTAAGTGCTTTTTGTTGGGGTAGTTTTGCTGATCTATGCATCTTTGTGTATATAAGCTGTATGTCGTTTGAAAACTCCAGTGAGATATGCTCTTCTAATTTAGTCCGTCATTCTGCATTGGTTTCACATTCAGATTTGTTGTCTATTGTTTCAGAAGCTGTCTTTGGTCTTATGCTGGAATGTGCCTTTTGGAGTAGATATACAGTGCTAACTACATGTGTTTGTTTTGCTTCAAAGTACTGCTGATGGAGCTGCGACGGCAAGCCACCATGTGGCAAAGAGTGGCACCAAGACGACTCATTGCAGTGTAATTGACCACTCATCAAATGCTAATGGTATGCACACATTTAGTCATGATTGTCTCTTCATGAAGCTATTGTTTACGACATCATCAAGACCATTGAAACTTCCTCTAAAAGCAGGCGGAGCTCATGTGACTTGACGACATTTTGTATTTAAGATGGGCAAATCTGTGCAAGAAACACCACTTCCACAGCTTCTGGGACACCACAAGGATGCTAGGAAGAACCATCTGGACTACGGGGATACCATGACTGCTCATTGGAAGTCTTTTATATTGCCTCAACTTGAGCATTGGCTTGTGTTTACATTCAGTAAGTGCTACTTGTTGGGGCGGTTCAACAAGACAAATTCTACAGATTACAACGGAAGATAGATCTCAATGAAATCACATTCAGATAACCTCAAACTGAGACACCGATGATTCTTTAGTTCATAAGTGCTTCTCTTTGGGGTTGTCTTACATGTGACAATCAAATTGGATTGAATACACTACAGTTTTCCTCTCTGTGTCCAGATTTGGTCATTTGATTACCCTTACAAAAACACTAACTTTGTTTTTCACTGCAGTAAGTGCTTTTTGTTGGGGTAGTTTTGCTGATCTTTGCATCTTCAAGTATGTAAGCGGCATGTCATTTGAAAACTCTAGTGAGATGAAGATAGATCTCAATGAAATCACATTCAGATAACCTCAAACGGAGACACTGATGATTCTTTAGTTCATAAGTGCTTCTCTTTGGAGTTGTCTTGGTTGTGTGTTCTTCAACAGACATATCAAGGGGCAACTGCACATGATCTCTAAGTCCTCATACTACCCTAACTTGAGCATTGCCTGTTGAATTCAGTAAGTGCTTAATGTTGGGGCAGTTTTAAGCGACTAAATCCACAGAATGGAAGAGGAAGACAGGAGATGACATATTTAAAAAGAAGCCAGAAGAAGACTGTGTGGAAAGCGCTCTCAGATCACTTCAAAGAGAGCCACTGGTGATGCTTGTGTTCATAAGTGCTTCTCTTTGGGGTTGTCTTAGTTGTGACAGTCGGATCGGATTGAATGCAGTACAGTTTTCCTCTCTCGAGTCCAGATTTGGTCTTCATGATTACCCTTACAATTACACTAACTTTGTCTTTCAATGCAGTAAGTGCTTTTTGTTGGGGTAGTTTTGCTGATCTATGCATCTTTGTGTATATAAGCTGTATGTCGTTTGAAAACTCCAGTGAGATATGCTCTTCTAATTTAGTCTGTCATTCTGCATTGGTTTCACATTCAGATTTGTTGTCTATTGTTTCAGAAGCTGTCTTTGGTCTTATGCTGGAATGTGCCTTTTGGAGTAGATATACAGTGCTAACTACATGTGTTTGTTTTGCTTCAAAGTACTGCTGATGGAGCTGCGACGGCAAGCCACCATGTGGCAAAGAGTGGCACCAAGACGACTCATTGCAGTGTAATTGACCACTCATCAAATGCTAATGGAATGCACACATTTAGGATGATTGTCTCTTCATGAAGCTATTGTTTACGACATCATCAAGACCATTGAAACTTCCTCTAAAAGCAGACGGAGCTCATGTGACTTGACAACATTTTGTATTTAAGATGGGCAAATCTGTGCAAGAAACACCACTTCCACAGCTTCTGAGACACAACAAGGATGCTAGGAAGAACCATCTGGACTACGGGGATACCATGACTGCTCATTGGAAGTCTTTTATATTGCCTCAACTTGAGCATTGGCTTGTGTTTACATTCAGTAAGTGCTACTTGTTGGGGCGGTTCAACAAGACAAATTCTACAGACTACAACGGAAGATAGATCTCAATGAAATCACATTCAGATAACCTCAAACTGAGACACCGATGATTCTTTAGTTCATAAGTGCTTCTCTTTGGGGTTGTCTTACTTGTGACAATCAAATTGGATTGAATACACTACAGTTTTCCTCTCTGTGTCCAGATTTGGTCTTCATGATTACCCTTACAAAAACACTAACTTTGTTTTTCACTGCAGTAAGTGCTTTTTGTTGGGGTAGTTTTGCTGATCTTTGCATCTTCAAGTATGTAAGCTGTATGTTGTTTGAAAACTCTAGTGAGATGAAGATAGATCTCAATGAAATCACATTCAGATAACCTCAAACGGAGACACTGATGATTCTTTTGTTCATAAGTGCTTCTCTTTGGAGTTGTCTTGGTTGTGTGTTCTTCAACAGACATATCAAGGGGCAACTGCACATGATCTCTAAGTCCTCGTACTACCCTAACTTGAGCATTGCCTGTTGAATTCAGTAAGTGCTTAATGTTGGGGCAGTTTTAAGCGACTAAATCCACAGAATGGAAGAGGAAGACAGGAGATGACATATTTAAAAAGAAGCCAGAAGAAGACTGTGTGGAAAGCGCTCTCAGATCACTTCAAAGAGAGCCACTGGTGATGCTTGTGTTCATAAGTGCTTCTCTTTGGAGTTGTCTTAGTTGTGACAGTCGGATCGGATTGAATGCAGTACAGTTTTCCTCTCTCGAGTCCAGATTTGGTCTTCATGATTACCCTTACAAAAACACTAACTTTGTTTTTCACTGCAGTAAGTGCTTTTTGTTGGGGTAGTTTTGCTGATCTTTGCATCTTCAAGTATGTAAGCGGCATGTCATTTGAAAACTCTAGTGAGATGAAGATAGATCTCAATGAAATCACATTCAGATAACCTCAAACGGAGACACTGATGATTCTTTTGTTCATAAGTGCTTCTCTTTGGAGTTGTCTTGGTTGTGTGTTCTTCAACAGACATATCAAGGGGCAACTGCACATGATCTCTAAGTCCTCGTACTACCCTAACTTGAGCATTGACTGTTGAATTCAGTAAGTGCTAAATGTTGGGGCAGTTTTAAGTGACTAAATCCACAGAATGGAAGAGGAAGACAGAAGAGGACATATTTAAAAAGAAGCCAGAAGAAGACTGTGTGGAAAGCGCTCTCAGATCACTTCAAAGAGAGCCACTGGTGATGCTTGTGTTCATAAGTGCTTCTCTTTGGGGTTGTCTTAGTTGTGACAGTCGGATCGGATTGAATGCAGTACAGTTTTCCTCTCTCGAGTCCAGATTTGGTCTTCATGATTACCCTTACAATTACACTAACTTTGTCTTTCAATGCAGTAAGTGCTTTTTGTTGGGGTAGTTTTGCTGATCTATGCATCTTTGTGTATATAAGCTGTATGTCGTTTGAAAACTCCAGTGAGATATGCTCTTCTAATTTAGTCCGTCATTCTGCATTGGTTTCACATTCAGATTTGTTGTCTATTGTTTCAGAAGCTGTCTTTGGTCTTATGCTGGAATGTGCCTTTTGGAGTAGATATACAGTGCTAACTACATGTGTTTGTTTTGCTTCAAAGTACTGCTGATGGAGCTGCGACGGCAAGCCACCATGTGGCAAAGAGTGGCACCAAGACGACTCATTGCAGTGTAATTGACCACTCATCAAATGCTAATGGTATGCACACATTTAGTCATGATTGTCTCTTCATGAAGCTATTGTTTACGACATCATCAAGACCATTGAAACTTCCTCTAAAAGCAGGCGGAGCTCATGTGACTTGACGACATTTTGTATTTAAGATGGGCAAATCTGTGCAAGAAACACCACTTCCACAGCTTCTGGGACACCACAAGGATGCTAGGAAGAACCATCTGGACTACGGGGATACCATGACTGCTCATTGGAAGTCTTTTATATTGCCTCAACTTGAGCATTGGCTTGTGTTTACATTCAGTAAGTGCTACTTGTTGGGGCGGTTCAACAAGACAAATTCTACAGATTACAACGGAAGATAGATCTCAATGAAATCACATTCAGATAACCTCAAACTGAGACACCGATGATTCTTTAGTTCATAAGTGCTTCTCTTTGGGGTTGTCTTACATGTGACAATCAAATTGGATTGAATACACTACAGTTTTCCTCTCTGTGTCCAGATTTGGTCATTTTGATTACCCTTACAAAAACACTAACTTTGTTTTTCACTGCAGTAAGTGCTTTTTGTTGGGGTAGTTTTGCTGATCTTTGCATCTTCAAGTATGTAAGCGGCATGTCATTTGAAAACTCTAGTGAGATGAAGATAGATCTCAATGAAATCACATTCAGATAACCTCAAACGGAGACACTGATGATTCTTTAGTTCATAAGTGCTTCTCTTTGGAGTTGTCTTGGTTGTGTGTTCTTCAACAGACATATCAAGGGGCAACTGCACATGATCTCTAAGTCCTCATACTACCCTAACTTGAGCATTGCCTGTTGAATTCAGTAAGTGCTTAATGTTGGGGCAGTTTTAAGCGACTAAATCCACAGAATGGAAGAGGAAGACAGGAGATGACATATTTAAAAAGAAGCCAGAAGAAGACTGTGTGGAAAGCGCTCTCAGATCACTTCAAAGAGAGCCACTGGTGATGCTTGTGTTCATAAGTGCTTCTCTTTGGAGTTGTCTTAGTTGTGACAGTCGGATCGGATTGAATGCAGTACAGTTTTCCTCTCTCGAGTCCAGATTTGGTCTTCATGATTACCCTTACAAAAACACTAACTTTGTTTTTCACTGCAGTAAGTGCTTTTTGTTGGGGTAGTTTTGCTGATCTTTGCATCTTCAAGTATGTAAGCTGTATGTCGTTTGAAAACTCTAGTGAGATGAAGATAGATCTCAATGAAATCACATTCAGATAACCTCAAACGGAGACACTGATGATTCTTTTGTTCATAAGTGCTTCTCTTTGGAGTTGTCTTGGTTGTGTGTTCTTCAACAGACATATCAAGGGGCAACTGCACATGATCTCTAAGTCCTCGTACTACCCTAACTTGAGCATTGACTGTTGAATTCAGTAAGTGCTAAATGTTGGGGCAGTTTTAAGTGACTAAATCCACAGAATGGAAGAGGAAGACAGAAGAGGACATATTTAAAAAGAAGCCAGAAGAAGACTGTGTGGAAAGCGCTCTCAGATCACTTCAAAGAGAGCCACTGGTGATGCTTGTGTTCATAAGTGCTTCTCTTTGGGGTTGTCTTAGTTGTGACAGTCGGATCGGATTGAATGCAGTACAGTTTTCCTCTCTCGAGTCCAGATTTGGTCTTCATGATTACCCTTACAATTACACTAACTTTGTCTTTCAATGCAGTAAGTGCTTTTTGTTGGGGTAGTTTTGCTGATCTATGCATCTTTGTGTATATAAGCTGTATGTCGTTTGAAAACTCCAGTGAGATATGCTCTTCTAATTTAGTCCGTCATTCTGCATTGGTTTCACATTCAGATTTGTTGTCTATTGTTTCAGAAGCTGTCTTTGGTCTTATGCTGGAATGTGCCTTTTGGAGTAGATATACAGTGCTAACTACATGTGTTTGTTTTGCTTCAAAGTACTGCTGATGGAGCTGCGACGGCAAGCCACCATGTGGCAAAGAGTGGCACCAAGACGACTCATTGCAGTGTAATTGACCACTCATCAAATGCTAATGGCATGCACACATTTAGGATGATTGTCTCTTCATGAAGCTATTGTTTACGACATCATCAAGACCATTGAAACTTCCTCTAAAAGCAGACGGAGCTCATGTGACTTGACAACATTTTGTATTTAAGATGGGCAAATCTGTGCAAGAAACACCACTTCCACAGCTTCTGAGACACAACAAGGATGCTAGGAAGAACCATCTGGACTACGGGGATACCATGACTGCTCATTGGAAGTCTTTTATATTGCCTCAACTTGAGCATTGGCTTGTGTTTACATTCAGTAAGTGCTACTTGTTGGGGCGGTTCAACAAGACAAATTCTACAGACTACAACGGAAGATAGATCTCAATGAAATCACATTCAGATAACCTCAAACTGAGACACCGATGATTCTTTAGTTCATAAGTGCTTCTCTTTGGGGTTGTCTTACTTGTGACAATCAAATTGGATTGAATACACTACAGTTTTCCTCTCTGTGTCCAGATTTGGTCTTCATGATTACCCTTACAAAAACACTAACTTTGTTTTTCACTGCAGTAAGTGCTTTTTGTTGGGGTAGTTTTGCTGATCTTTGCATCTTCAAGTATGTAAGCTGTATGTCGTTTGAAAACTCTAGTGAGATGAAGATAGATCTCAATGAAATCACATTCAGATAACCTCAAACGGAGACACTGATGATTCTTTTGTTCATAAGTGCTTCTCTTTGGAGTTGTCTTGGTTGTGTGTTCTTCAACAGACATATCAAGGGGCAACTGCACATGATCTCTAAGTCCTCATACTGCCCTAACTTGAGCATTGCCTGTTGAATTCAGTAAGTGCTTAATGTTGGGGCAGTTTTAAGCGACTAAATCCACAGAATGGAAGAGGAAGACAGGAGATGACATATTTAAAAAGAAGCCAGAAGAAGACTGTGTGGAAAGCGCTCTCAGATCACTTCAAAGAGAGCCACTGGTGATGCTTGTGTTCATAAGTGCTTCTCTTTGGAGTTGTCTTAGTTGTGACAGTCGGATCGGATTGAATGCAGTACAGTTTTCCTCTCTCGAGTCCAGATTTGGTCTTCATGATTACCCTTACAATTACACTAACTTTGTCTTTCAATGCAGTAAGTGCTTTTTGTTGGGGTAGTTTTGCTGATCTATGCATCTTTGTGTATATAAGCTGTATGTCGTTTGAAAACTCCAGTGAGATATGCTCTTCTAATTTAGTCCGTCATTCTGCATTGGTTTCACATTCAGATTTGTTGTCTATTGTTTCAGAAGCTGTCTTTGGTCTTATGCTGGAATGTGCCTTTTGGAGTAGATATACAGTGCTAACTACATGTGTTTGTTTTGCTTCAAAGTACTGCTGATGGAGCTGCGACGGCAAGCCACCATGTGGCAAAGAGTGGCACCAAGACGACTCATTGCAGTGTAATTGACCACTCATCAAATGCTAATGGTATGCACACATTTAGTCATGATTGTCTCTTCATGAAGCTATTGTTTACGACATCATCAAGACCATTGAAACTTCCTCTAAAAGCAGGCGGAGCTCATGTGACTTGACGACATTTTGTATTTAAGATGGGCAAATCTGTGCAAGAAACACCACTTCCACAGCTTCTGGGACACCACAAGGATGCTAGGAAGAACCATCTGGACTACGGGGATACCATGACTGCTCATTGGAAGTCTTTTATATTGCCTCAACTTGAGCATTGGCTTGTGTTTACATTCAGTAAGTGCTACTTGTTGGGGCGGTTCAACAAGACAAATTCTACAGATTACAACGGAAGATAGATCTCAATGAAATCACATTCAGATAACCTCAAACTGAGACACCGATGATTCTTTAGTTCATAAGTGCTTCTCTTTGGGGTTGTCTTACATGTGACAATCAAATTGGATTGAATACACTACAGTTTTCCCCTCTGTGTCCAGATTTGGTCATTTTGATTACCCTTACAAAAACACTAACTTTGTTTTTCACTGCAGTAAGTGCTTTTTGTTGGGGTAGTTTTGCTGATCTTTGCATCTTCAAGTATGTAAGCGGCATGTCATTTGAAAACTCTAGTGAGATGAAGATAGATCTCAATGAAATCACATTCAGATAACCTCAAACGGAGACACTGATGATTCTTTAGTTCATAAGTGCTTCTCTTTGGAGTTGTCTTGGTTGTGTGTTCTTCAACAGACATATCAAGGGGCAACTGCACATGATCTCTAAGTCCTCGTACTACCCTAACTTGAGCATTGCCTGTTGAATTCAGTAAGTGCTTAATGTTGGGGCAGTTTTAAGCGACTAAATCCACAGAATGGAAGAGGAAGACAGGAGATGACATATTTAAAAAGAAGCCAGAAGAAGACTGTGTGGAAAGCGCTCTCAGATCACTTCAAAGAGAGCCACTGGTGATGCTTGTGTTCATAAGTGCTTCTCTTTGGGGTTGTCTTAGTTGTGACAGTCGGATCGGATTGAATGCAGTACAGTTTTCCTCTCTCGAGTACAGATTTGGTCTTCATGATTACCCTTACAAAAACACTAACTTTGTTTTTCACTGCAGTAAGTGCTTTTTGTTGGGGTAGTTTTGCTGATCTTTGCATCTTCAAGTATGTAAGCTGTATGTCGTTTGAAAACTCTAGTGAGATGAAGATAGATCTCAATGAAATCACATTCAGATAACCTCAAACGGAGACACTGATGATTCTTTAGTTCATAAGTGCTTCTCTTTGGAGTTGTCTTGGTTGTGTGTTCTTCAACAGACATATCAAGGGGCAACTGCACATGATCTCTAAGTCCTCGTACTACCCTAACTTGAGCATTGACTGTTGAATTCAGTAAGTGCTAAATGTTGGGGCAGTTTTAAGTGACTAAATCCACAGAATGGAAGAGGAAGACAGAAGAGGACATATTTAAAAAGAAGCCAGAAGAAGACTGTGTGGAAAGCGCTCTCAGATCACTTCAAAGAGAGCCACTGGTGATGCTTGTGTTCATAAGTGCTTCTCTTTGGGGTTGTCTTAGTTGTGACAGTCGGATCGGATTGAATGCAGTACAGTTTTCTTCTCTCGAGTCCAGATTTGGTCTTCATGATTACCCTTACAATTACACTAACTTTGTCTTTCAATGCAGTAAGTGCTTTTTGTTGGGGTAGTTTTGCTGATCTATGCATCTTTGTGTATATAAGCTGTATGTCGTTTGAAAACTCTAGTGAGATATGCTCTTCTAATTTAGTCCGTCATTCTGCATTGGTTTCACATTCAGATTTGTTGTCTATTGTTTCAGAAGCTGTCTTTGGTCTTATGCTGGAATGTGCCTTTTGGAGTAGCTATACAGTGCTAACTACATGTGTTTGTTTTGCTTCAAAGTACTGCTGATGGAGCTGCGACGGCAAGCCACCATGTGGCAAAGAGTGGCACCAAGACGACTCATTGCAGTGTAATTGACCACTCATCAAATGCTAATGGCATGCACACATTTAGGATGATTGTCTCTTCATGAAGCTATTGTTTACGACATCATCAAGACCATTGAAACTTCCTCTAAAAGCAGACGGAGCTCATGTGACTTGACAACATTTTGTATTTAAGATGGGCAAATCTGTGCAAGAAACACCACTTCCACAGCTTCTGGGACACCACAAGGATGCTAGGAAGAACCATCTGGACTACGGGGATACCATGACTGCTCATTGGAAGTCTTTTATATTGCCTCAACTTGAGCATTGGCTTGTGTTTACATTCAGTATGTGCTACTTGTTGGGGCGGTTCAACAAGACAAATTCTACAGATTACAACGGAAGATAGATCTCAATGAAATCACATTCAGATAACCTCAAACTGAGACACCGATGATTCTTTGGTTCATAAGTGCTTCTCTTTGGGGTTGTCTTACATGTGACAATCAAATTGGATTGAATACACTACAGTTTTCCTCTCTGTGTCCAGATTTGGTCATTTTGATTACCCTTACAAAAACACTAACTTTGTTTTTCACTGCAGTAAGTGCTTTTTGTTGGGGTAGTTTTGCTGATCTTTGCATCTTCAAGTATGTAAGCTGTATGTCGTTTGAAAACTCTAGTGAGATGAAGATAGATCTCAATGAAATCACATTCAGATAACCTCAAACGGAGACACTGATGATTCTTTTGTTCATAAGTGCTTCTCTTTGGAGTTGTCTTGGTTGTGTGTTCTTCAACAGACATATCAAGGGGCAACTGCACATGATCTCTAAGTCCTCGTACTACCCTAACTTGAGCATTGACTGTTGAATTCAGTAAGTGCTAAATGTTGGGGCAGTTTTAAGTGACTAAATCCACAGAATGGAAGAGGAAGACAGAAGAGGACATATTTAAAAAGAAGCCAGAAGAAGACTGTGTGGAAAGCGCTCTCAGATCACTTCAAAGAGAGCCACTGGTGATGCTTGTGTTCATAAGTGCTTCTCTTTGGGGTTGTCTTAGTTGTGACAGTCGGATCGGATTGAATGCAGTACAGTTTTCCTCTCTCGAGTCCAGATTTGGTCTTCATGATTACCCTTACAATTACACTAACTTTGTCTTTCAATGCAGTAAGTGCTTTTTGTTGGGGTAGTTTTGCTGATCTATGCATCTTTGTGTATATAAGCTGTATGTCGTTTGAAAACTCCAGTGAGATATGCTCTTCTAATTTAGTCCGTCATTCTGCATTGGTTTCACATTCAGATTTGTTGTCTATTGTTTCAGAAGCTGTCTTTGGTCTTATGCTGGAATGTGCCTTTTGGAGTAGATATACAGTGCTAACTACATGTGTTTGTTTTGCTTCAAAGTACTGCTGATGGAGCTGCGACGGCAAGCCACCATGTGGCAAAGAGTGGCACCAAGACGACTCATTGCAGTGTAATTGACCACTCATCAAATGCTAATGGTATGCACACATTTAGTCATGATTGTCTCTTCATGAAGCTATTGTTTACGACATCATCAAGACCATTGAAACTTCCTCTAAAAGCAGGCGGAGCTCATGTGACTTGACGACATTTTGTATTTAAGATGGGCAAATCTGTGCAAGAAACACCACTTCCACAGCTTCTGGGACACCACAAGGATGCTAGGAAGAACCATCTGGACTACGGGGATACCATGACTGCTCATTGGAAGTCTTTTATATTGCCTCAACTTGAGCATTGGCTTGTGTTTACATTCAGTAAGTGCTACTTGTTGGGGCGGTTCAACAAGACAAATTCTACAGATTACAACGGAAGATAGATCTCAATGAAATCACATTCAGATAACCTCAAACTGAGACACCGATGATTCTTTAGTTCATAAGTGCTTCTCTTTGGGGTTGTCTTACATGTGACAATCAAATTGGATTGAATACACTACAGTTTTCCTCTCTGTGTCCAGATTTGGTCATTTTGATTACCCTTACAAAAACACTAACTTTGTTTTTCACTGCAGTAAGTGCTTTTTGTTGGGGTAGTTTTGCTGATCTTTGCATCTTCAAGTATGTAAGCGGCATGTCATTTGAAAACTCTAGTGAGATGAAGATAGATCTCAATGAAATCACATTCAGATAACCTCAAACGGAGACACTGATGATTCTTTAGTTCATAAGTGCTTCTCTTTGGAGTTGTCTTGGTTGTGTGTTCTTCAACAGACATATCAAGGGGCAACTGCACATGATCTCTAAGTCCTCATACTACCCTAACTTGAGCATTGCCTGTTGAATTCAGTAAGTGCTTAATGTTGGGGCAGTTTTAAGCGACTAAATCCACAGAATGGAAGAGGAAGACAGGAGATGACATATTTAAAAAGAAGCCAGAAGAAGACTGTGTGGAAAGCGCTCTCAGATCACTTCAAAGAGAGCCACTGGTGATGCTTGTGTTCATAAGTGCTTCTCTTTGGAGTTGTCTTAGTTGTGACAGTCGGATCGGATTGAATGCAGTACAGTTTTCCTCTCTCGAGTCCAGATTTGGTCTTCATGATTACCCTTACAAAAACACTAACTTTGTTTTTCACTGCAGTAAGTGCTTTTTGTTGGGGTAGTTTTGCTGATCTTTGCATCTTCAAGTATGTAAGCGGCATGTCATTTGAAAACTCTAGTGAGATGAAGATAGATCTCAATGAAATCACATTCAGATAACCTCAAACGGAGACACTGATGATTCTTTTGTTCATAAGTGCTTCTCTTTGGAGTTGTCTTGGTTGTGTGTTCTTCAACAGACATATCAAGGGGCAACTGCACATGATCTCTAAGTCCTCGTACTACCCTAACTTGAGCATTGACTGTTGAATTCAGTAAGTGCTAAATGTTGGGGCAGTTTTAAGTGACTAAATCCACAGAATGGAAGAGGAAGACAGAAGAGGACATATTTAAAAAGAAGCCAGAAGAAGACTGTGTGGAAAGCGCTCTCAGATCACTTCAAAGAGAGCCACTGGTGATGCTTGTGTTCATAAGTGCTTCTCTTTGGGGTTGTCTTAGTTGTGACAGTCGGATCGGATTGAATGCAGTACAGTTTTCCTCTCTCGAGTCCAGATTTGGTCTTCATGATTACCCTTACAATTACACTAACTTTGTCTTTCAATGCAGTAAGTGCTTTTTGTTGGGGTAGTTTTGCTGATCTATGCATCTTTGTGTATATAAGCTGTATGTCGTTTGAAAACTCCAGTGAGATATGCTCTTCTAATTTAGTCCGTCATTCTGCATTGGTTTCACATTCAGATTTGTTGTCTATTGTTTCAGAAGCTGTCTTTGGTCTTATGCTGGAATGTGCCTTTTGGAGTAGATATACAGTGCTAACTACATGTGTTTGTTTTGCTTCAAAGTACTGCTGATGGAGCTGCGACGGCAAGCCACCATGTGGCAAAGAGTGGCACCAAGACGACTCATTGCAGTGTAATTGACCACTCATCAAATGCTAATGGTATGCACACATTTAGTCATGATTGTCTCTTCATGAAGCTATTGTTTACGACATCATCAAGACCATTGAAACTTCCTCTAAAAGCAGGCGGAGCTCATGTGACTTGACGACATTTTGTATTTAAGATGGGCAAATCTGTGCAAGAAACACCACTTCCACAGCTTCTGGGACACCACAAGGATGCTAGGAAGAACCATCTGGACTACGGGGATACCATGACTGCTCATTGGAAGTCTTTTATATTGCCTCAACTTGAGCATTGGCTTGTGTTTACATTCAGTAAGTGCTACTTGTTGGGGCGGTTCAACAAGACAAATTCTACAGATTACAACGGAAGATAGATCTCAATGAAATCACATTCAGATAACCTCAAACTGAGACACCGATGATTCTTTAGTTCATAAGTGCTTCTCTTTGGGGTTGTCTTACATGTGACAATCAAATTGGATTGAATACACTACAGTTTTCCTCTCTGTGTCCAGATTTGGTCATTTTGATTACCCTTACAAAAACACTAACTTTGTTTTTCACTGCAGTAAGTGCTTTTTGTTGGGGTAGTTTTGCTGATCTTTGCATCTTCAAGTATGTAAGCGGCATGTCATTTGAAAACTCTAGTGAGATGAAGATAGATCTCAATGAAATCACATTCAGATAACCTCAAACGGAGACACTGATGATTCTTTAGTTCATAAGTGCTTCTCTTTGGAGTTGTCTTGGTTGTGTGTTCTTCAACAGACATATCAAGGGGCAACTGCACATGATCTCTAAGTCCTCATACAACCCTAACTTGAGCATTGCCTGTTGAATTCAGTAAGTGCTTAATGTTGGGGCAGTTTTAAGCGACTAAATCCACAGAATGGAAGAGGAAGACAGGAGATGACATATTTAAAAAGAAGCCAGAAGAAGACTGTGTGGAAAGCGCTCTCAGATCACTTCAAAGAGAGCCACTGGTGATGCTTGTGTTCATAAGTGCTTCTCTTTGGAGTTGTCTTAGTTGTGACAGTCGGATCGGATTGAATGCAGTACAGTTTTCCTCTCTCGAGTCCAGATTTG
Source organism: Taurulus bubalis (assembly GCF_910589615.1). Taxonomy (NCBI): domain Eukaryota; kingdom Metazoa; phylum Chordata; class Actinopteri; order Perciformes; family Cottidae; genus Taurulus; species Taurulus bubalis. Next base: position 25,264,249 of record NC_136602.1, on the reverse strand, counting down.
GTCTTCATGATTACCCTTACAAAAACACTAACTTTGTTTTTCACTGCAGTAAGTGCTTTTTGTTGGGGTAATTTTGCTGATCTTTGCATCTTCAAGTATGTAAGCTGTATGTCGTTTGAAAACTCTAGTGAGATGAAGATAGATCTCAATGAAATCACATTCAGATAACCTCAAACGGAGACACTGATGATTCTTTTGTTCATAAGTGCTTCTCTTTGGAGTTGTCTTGGTTGTGTGTTCTTCAACAGACATATCAAGGGGCAACTGCACATGATCTCTAAGTCCTCGTACTACCCTAACTTGAGCATTGACTGTTGAATTCAGTAAGTGCTAAATGTTGGGGCAGTTTTAAGTGACTAAATCCACAGAATGGAAGAGGAAGACAGAAGAGGACATATTTAAAAAGAAGCCAGAAGAAGACTGTGTGGAAAGCGCTCTCAGATCACTTCAAAGAGAGCCACTGGTGATGCTTGTGTTCATAAGTGCTTCTCTTTGGGGTTGTCTTAGTTGTGACAGTCGGATCGGATTGAATGCAGTACAGTTTTCTTCTCTCGAGTCCAGATTTGGTCTTCATGATTACCCTTACAATTACACTAACTTTGTCTTTCAATGCAGTAAGTGCTTTTTGTTGGGGTAGTTTTGCTGATCTATGCATCTTTGTGTATATAAGCTGTATGTCGTTTGAAAACTCCAGTGAGATATGCTCTTCTAATTTAGTCCGTCATTCTGCATTGGTTTCACATTCAGATTTGTTGTCTATTGTTTCAGAAGCTGTCTTTGGTCTTATGCTGGAATGTGCCTTTTGGAGTAGATATACAGTGCTAACTACATGTGTTTGTTTTGCTTCAAAGTACTGCTGATGGAGCTGCGACGGCAAGCCACCATGTGGCAAAGAGTGGCACCAAGACGACTCATTGCAGTGTAATTGACCACTCATCAAATGCTAATGGCATGCACACATTTAGGATGATTGTCTCTTCATGAAGCTATTGTTTACGACATCATCAAGACCATTGAAACTTCCTCTAAAAGCAGACGGAGCTCATGTGACTTGACAACATTTTGTATTTAAGATGGGCAAATCTGTGCAAGAAACACCACTTCCACAGCTTCTGAGACACAACAAGGATGCTAGGAAGAACCATCTGGACTACGGGGATACCATGACTGCTCATTGGAAGTCTTTTATATTGCCTCAACTTGAGCATTGGCTTGTGTTTACATTCAGTAAGTGCTACTTGTTGGGGCGGTTCAACAAGACAAATTCTACAGACTACAACGGAAGATAGATCTCAATGAAATCACATTCAGATAACCTCAAACTGAGACACCGATGATTCTTTAGTTCATAAGTGCTTCTCTTTGGGGTTGTCTTACTTGTGACAATCAAATTGGATTGAATACACTACAGTTTTCCTCTCTGTGTCCAGATTTGGTCTTCATGATTACCCTTACAAAAACACTAACTTTGTTTTTCACTGCAGTAAGTGCTTTTTGTTGGGGTAGTTTTGCTGATCTTTGCATCTTCAAGTATGTAAGCTGTATGTCGTTTGAAAACTCTAGTGAGATGAAGATAGATCTCAATGAAATCACATTCAGATAACCTCAAACGGAGACACTGATGATTCTTTTGTTCATAAGTGCTTCTCTTTGGAGTTGTCTTGGTTGTGTGTTCTTCAACAGACATATCAAGGGGCAACTGCACATGATCTCTAAGTCCTCATACTACCCTAACTTGAGCATTGCCTGTTGAATTCAGTAAGTGCTTAATGTTGGGGCAGTTTTAAGCGACTAAATCCACAGAATGGAAGAGGAAGACAGGAGATGACATATTTAAAAAGAAGCCAGAAGAAGACTGTGTGGAAAGCGCTCTCAGATCACTTCAAAGAGAGCCACTGGTGATGCTTGTGTTCATAAGTGCTTCTCTTTGGAGTTGTCTTAGTTGTGACAGTCGGATCGGATTGAATGCAGTACAGTTTTCCTCTCTCGAGTCCAGATTTGGTCTTCATGATTACCCTTACAAAAACACTAACTTTGTTTTTCACTGCAGTAAGTGCTTTTTGTTGGGGTAATTTTGCTGATCTTTGCATCTTCAAGTATGTAAGCTGTATGTCGTTTGAAAACTCTAGTGAGATGAAGATAGATCTCAATGAAATCACATTCAGATAACCTCAAACGGAGACACTGATGATTCTTTAGTTCATAAGTGCTTCTCTTTGGAGTTGTCTTGGTTGTGTGTTCTTCAACAGACATATCAAGGGGCAACTGCACATGATCTCTAAGTCCTCATACTACCCTAACTTGAGCATTGCCTGTTGAATTCAGTAAGTGCTAAATGTTGGGGCAGTTTTAAGTGACTAAATCCACAGAATGGAAGAGGAAGACAGAAGAGGACATATTTAAAAAGAAGACTGTGTGGAAAGCGCTCTCAGTTCACTTGTTTTGCTTCAAAGTACTGCTGATGGAGCTGCGACTGCAAGCCACCTAGTGCTTCTCTTTGGGGTTGTCTTACTTGTGACAATCAAACACTTTCTGCAAAGATTCATGGATTTAATTGAACTTTGAAAAGAGCTTAAGTTGGAGGATGAGGGGGAGCAGGAAGAATCATCTCTGATGCACAGCTGTTGTAGACTCCTTGATCAGCTGCTGGTAGATTGGACAGTCTGTGAAGTCCACCAGGGATAACCACAGAGGATGACCACAAAGACAATGTGTTGTATGAATGTCTCGTCTTATGTTTAATGTATGCACCTTCCGCCTAACTAAATTCCTCGTTTGTGCAAACATTCCTGGCAATAAACGGTTTCTGATTACTGATTCTGATTCTGATTCTGATCATACAGCTGCAAACCTTTAATCACATTCACATTGTCTCAGTCAGGTTCAGTAATATTATCCAAAAGAGAAGCTGACCTTCAAACATCTTCATTTAACCTTTGTGTATTATTCTAAGATGTTATATTAGAAATATGTAAAACATCCAGATTATTATGACAGAGTTAACTATTTGTATGCTATCTAAAAGGCTATCTTTACCAGACTGGATGTGTCTTTCACTTAGGTCTTCTCAAGGTCACATGCTCTTTGGGTGACACAAGGTTGAACCTTGAGGCCAAAATCTGTAGTGAGGCAGCGATGCAGGTCGGTGACCAAGTCATGGCAAGATCTGGAACAGATTGCAGGGGAACAGAAGCGGGTGGGTAGAGAGGTTGCTGGCAGAGGCTGCAAGTGGAGGTTTAAGGTAGCCAAAATCTTTTGGTGGAGGTGATGATGCAGGTTTCCGAAAAAGGCTGGAGGTTGATGTTCAAACTGCACCTTTCAGCTCGTATCTGAAGGTGGCGATGAAGACTGCGGGTTGTGGGCAGAAGGAATAGGTGGAGGTTTGAGCTGTAGAAGTTTGCCAAAGGTATCAGGTGGAGGTGGTGATGCAGGTTTCCGAAAAAGGCTGGAGGTGGAGTTTTGGGTTGCAGATGTCGATCAGATTCTCCAAGTGGATGTGGAGGTGTAGGTTAATGGCAGAGACCATATGAAGGTTCAGGCTGCCTGCTAGTATTCAAAGGAGTAGACGGAGGCTGAGGTGTCTTGGGGATGACGCTGGAGGTTGAGCAGGTTCTGGAGTTGTCCTTCAGGATCGACAGGTATCGACAGGTCAGGGATGAGAAGACACTTTATTTGTCATAGTACATACTTTCACATGCATGAAATGTATTCTATGCATTTGACCCATCCTTAGTATTTTAAGGAGCAGTGGGCATGTACTGTAGAATTTAGATGAGATTAGACTGAGATAGTCTTAAAACATAGAGGAAGGCCCTCTTTAATGCCAGAGCAGCCTATTACTCATCATTAACAGATACAAATAAGAACAACTCAAGGTTTATCTTCAGCACTGTAGCCAGGCTCTGTTGAGCTGTGTGTTATAGACTCATAGTGATGACTTCATGAACTTCTTCCATGATAAACTATTAGAGACAATATCAATAATCTCCTCCCCTTATACCGATCAATCCTCAAATATAGGAACCTTAGAACAGCTGTACACCATGATGTATATATTTAGATAGATTTTCTCCCATTGACATTGGACACTTGAACTGAACTTTAGCATTCACCTGGTGCAATATTACATGCAATACGTTGAAGTACTTTTTTATATATACTTTTCTATTCAGTCTGTATATTAATATTCTACTGTTTTACTGCTTATTTATATGTATTTATATTACTTGTTTCTATTTTATTATTCTTTTATTCACTTGTGAGCAATGCTGCTGTAATCCTGTAATTTCCCCACTGAGGGACTAATAAAGGATTATCTTATTTTATCTTATCTCTCTCTTATCTCTTAACTTGAACAATTTCTACATCTAAACCTTCTGTCTCTTTATAGACCCCATCATGACCTCCATCTTCACAAAACAAGTTGTTCTAGAAGACCCAGAAGACCTCTAAAATCAATCATCTAATGATATAGTTAATCTAGATGGCATTGCCCTGGAATCCAGCTCCACCGTAAAGAATCTCATGTTGTCTGATCAGGACTTGTCATTTAACTCCCACGTAAAACCAATTTCAAGGACTGTCTTTTTTCACCTCCGTAACATTGCAAAAGTTATACATTGAATTAAAATCTATTGTATTGACCATATGAACAATTTAGTATAAGGGTTTTGCCCACTCAAGATGGTACTGATATGTGGTCTGGCCCATGGACTAATACGTCTCTCTCCAGCACAGTAACTTCCTCCAGCACCTTTCACCAACATTATACCTCTCAGTGTCCATGTATGGAGCGTCTCTACCAATAACATACGTCATTGAGTTGGAAGAGCATATCGTTTCCTGTGGTTTCTAAATGTTATCTGTTATTGAATGAATGAATGAATATATACTTTATTAATTTGGTGTTGAGTAGCAGCAATTTACAGACAAAAAAAACAGATATAAAAACAGCAGGGATGAAAGATATATACAATAATAATACTAATAAAAATAAAAATAGAAAAAGCTGGGATGAAAGAAAAAAGAACAGATTATTAATTTAGGAATTAAATTAAACTTAAACAGTAGAAGTGCAAAAGTGCAAGTATGCATGTGTATTATGTATTTTGTGTATATTGATTCGTTTTGGGCAATAGAGACATGCATTTCTGATTATTTTTTTACATGTAGCTACTTTCTTGTTTGCTACGTATCTTTATCAGTCCATCTACTGTGATTATACAAGACAGAGTTTCCTTACTACGTACAACCTTTCTTAAATGTCAATTTAAAGGTAAATGTTCAAGTTTAACAAATTTTAAATAAAAATTGTACTGTGGTGACACTTTAACACATTTGACCTTTAAATTTACATTTTAGTTCAACAACTGCGTCATCAACATTCCGCCTCCACGTCCCTGAAGCTGGTGGGCGGAGCTTCATGGAGTGGGCGGGGCTAATTTATCAGGCCAGCGAGGCGGGCCGATAGGCTGCAGAGAGGAGAAGAAGAGAAGGACCACAGAGGAGAGGAACATATCTTTTCAAACCACCTTGTGATATTTAATTAGTTATTTCTCAAGGAAAGTTGTTGAAAAACGTCCACGTTGTTCAAGGAGATGGGGAACCGGGTCGCGCGTGAGGACTACGAGTGGGTGTACACGGACCAGCCGCACGCCGACCGGAGGAAAGAGATCCTGGGTGAGCTAGTTACACGTATGCACGGTGTGGATAAACCTAGTTATGTAACGTAGATATGACCGCGTCAACTCGGTGTGGTTGTTGAATAGCTGCGGGTTAACGTATAAACGTATAATAGGGTGTAACTAGATACTCGCAGCATATCAGCTGACTCGGTTTGCTAACGCAAGCTAACGGTTCTATATCCGCCCGGGTATTTGCCAAACGCAAACTAACTTCCTCCGGTAAGGTTTTAGGTTGGTGATCGGTTTCCTTTAATGGCGGACATCTACCACCATGTATTTGATCAAACTATGAACCGTAACTTAATGCAAAAGCTAGTTGCAGCTAGTTATCTTAACGGAACATAACGTCGACTGTGTAACGTTTTAAGTTCCAGTAGATTCGCCACTCCCTAAAATGGCTTAACGCCAACTCACTTCTGAGTTCCTCGCAGGACAGTAACGGTTCACATGCCGCTAGAGATACATACCATAATGATCACATACATACCATAATGATCATATACCATAATGATCATATACATACCATAATGATCATATACATACCATAATGATCACATACATACCATAATGATCACATACATACCATAATGAACATATACATATCATAATGAACAGTAACGGTTCACATGCCGCCATAGATACATACCATAACATAATGATCAATACATACCATACCATAATGATCATATACATACCATAATGATCACATACATACCATAATGAACATATACATACCATAATGAACATATACATACCATAATGATCACATACATACCATAATGATCACATACATACCATAATGAACATATACATACCATAATGAACAGTAACGGTTCACATGCCGCCATAGATAGATACCATAACATACTAAAGTCATGTGAGTCTGCAGACGATAGTTTAAGTTATAATGGTATTCAATGCTAACTAAACTATTTAAAATACAGTGTGTTCTGTATCTACTTCTTCTAATATTGGTTTTGAAGTTATATTATTCTGTTAGAAATATTCATGTTTTTATGACTGCATCAGTTTAGAACATGTATATTGTCAAAAGTCATTAGGTCAGATTCATTTCTACTGAAATTGATTATATTGTATTCAATCAAATGGTTCCCTGCTCACAAATGTGAGCTTTTGCTGCTTTTCTGTGTTTTAAATTACAGTAAATGAAACATCTTTGGGTTTTTGACTGTTTGCAAGTGAGAACAAAGCGGTAAATCGGAGGCTTTATTATCTGATTGTTTGCTTGATCGCTGGTTACGTTCTAACCACACATATAGACGTCCACACCTCCTCACAAACCTGTGTAGTTGTATTAACGTAATATAGTCAACGTCTGACTCAAATCAAACTTTAAATGCCGTTAAATCAGGTGTGACGTGACATTCTCATCCTCTAAAAAGAGCATATTGTGTGCAGGACTTTATTGAAACCACTTGTTTTAGCTCTATTCGCCTCTTCGTTAGCATCGTTGTTGGGCAGTGAATTCATGTGTTAGGATTCTGATCATATTGGGTTCTTTGATTATTTATTTTTTGTGACTTCATGGTAGATTTGAGTAGGTACGTTTTCTCAAAAGATGTGTGCTTTTGTCTGGTAGTGGCTCTTCACATTGCTGATTCTGAACGTATGAGACACTGGTTTTAAACTCCCTGTGGAGAGAATGAAGGAGTCTCTGGTCTCGCTGTCCACTTCTCTCTTCTTGGAGCATGCCATGTGAAATAACTTCTCTGAATCACGTCCCTCTACTCGACTATGTGTGTGTTTCTCAGTCAAACCGCAATGCTTCTCATATACAACGTATTTTATTGGCTGATTACACATGTAACTGCTGTGTCGTAAAAGCTGCGCCAGTTCAAATAAAAGTGCTCCATCAAAATGGAATAATTCTCAATTATCTATCTAGGTCATAGGTCCAGGTCCAGAACAGCCGGGTCAGAATTGCTGTCAGTACTTGACTCAAAACTTTAAACGGTCATGGATTGATTTCCTCACTGGAGTATTGTGCTGTGAGCACAAAGTCTCTCTGTGTTGTTCACGCTTCTCTTTGCTTTGTTCACAGATACAGATACAGACCCCTTTGTTGTTTGATAATAGCAGCTGGGCTACAGGGCTCCAGACAATTGTTTTTTACCACCGGCCCAAAGATATTTTAATTTCTGAAGTCTGTGTAAACCAAGCGTTATCCTTTTACTTTATCATTTTTAGTGGGTTTTTTCTTCGTAAAAACAAACAACTCAAATGATTAGGAAATAAAATATATAGCTGCTGTCTTAGCAATGAGTTTCCCTCATAACTGCTTTAAGAGCGTCCCACAGGATTAACCTCTCTATTGTCATTTTCCGTATATCATATAATAAAGAGATTATATGATATAATCTCTTTATTGATCTCATCAACAGATTTATAATGTAGTAATCCAACATTTTCCTCCATAGTGTTTTTTTCTCCTGTGGTTTTTACTTTGACTTTATAAGATAAACTGCACAGTGGTCCGACACGTCTCTGCTGTGATTTCACACTCATAACTCTGTATATGTCCTTTATATTCATGAAAGAAAAGTCATTTCTAGTGTAACTTCTATTAGGTGCTGAGTAGTGTGTTTAGTGCCTTTAGAGGGATGTAGCTCCCTCCAAATATCAACTCTACCAAATCCTTTAAATACCGTCTTGATCATTTTTGTGACATGATTGGTATTTTTCTGATTGATTGTTCTGTCTAGACTATTAATATTAAATTCCCCGCCACGTATTAGTATTCCTTCCTTTTCAAGAATAATCCTATCAAGTATAATTTTATAAAAAAGGACTTTTCACTGTTCGGTGGGACATAAACATTGACCAATATTACTTTTTCATCTCTCATCTTTCCTTTCACAATAATACATTTGCCTTCTTCATCCCTGATTTGTTTAGTACATTCAAATTAGAAAGGAGCACAGACGCACCTCTACAACCGGTGGAATGAACTATAAAATGTATTTGCTTATCCAACCCTCTCGCGCTTCTCATGTTCCTGCCTGGACAAGTGTGTCCTGTCCGTATACAGTGGAGGAAATGACAAAGAAAGGAACGGCCCATAATTGTAATGGAAGGTTTATTTTAACAGTAAGAGACAGAATATTAAAAAAAATCTGAAAATCACATCATGGAAAAGTTCTAAATTGATTTGCATTTGATTGAAAAGAGTATGTGAAACATAACTCAGTACTCGGCTTTGCCCACACCTCAGGGGGTTTGGTCCACTGCTTTTTGCAGATCTTCTCCAAATCCTGAAGGTTTCAAGGCAACTCCAAGCTTCAGATCCCTCCACAGATGTGGAATGGGATTACGGTCTGGAGACTGGCTGGGTCACTCCAGCGTAAGTCAATCACCAATTCAGTGACCGATCTCCCTTCTTTATCTTTTCCGGGACTCCATAAATGCAGAGAGTTTCTCCTCCAGTTCACCCATTGTGTTGGGGTTTTGTTTCACTCGTTAGCAGCGTGTTTTCCATCTCCAGGCAGCTGATCCCAGGTCTGCTCTACGGGTTTGTGCCTCGGCGACGCTCGGCTGTTGACTCTGCAGCTCACGTATAACTTTGACTTCAAACTCAGTGAAGTCTTCTTTCACAGTTCTCTTGACATGGCTTCTAAAGTCATTTAGTCTGAAGCCCCATAGCTCCTTTAGAAAGTTGTGTGAGGCCCTTTAGCAACACATTCTGGTTAGCTGCGTTGATTCTGCAGCATATCCACCGCCATCTTCTTGATTAGTAACCTCGGCTGCACCTGGGTTTTCTGGTGTTTTCTTCATTTTCTTGTCAGACTCTTTAGCGATTTCCCTCCTGTCATATTCAACATGATCTAAATCTAGTGTAGATTTATATTAATAGGAGACATTTTGAAAAACACTACACGTCCATCCAGAAGTCCTCCACACCAGGGTATTTTTACACTGCTCTAGTAAACAATTTAATCATTAACACTGGTTGTATAAACTGTCTGTTTTTCAAGATGAGTTGCCGACATTGCAGTTTAACAGTTAACGTCACTACACAGGACAGGCCCGGTGAACTGAGTTCAGGCCCAGGGAGCGGCTGTGGAGCTCAGCAGGCCGGAGCTGCTAGCTGCTAGCTGCTAGCTGCTAGCTGCTAGCTGCTCGCTGCCTTCAGTTTCACACTGACGGACACACATTTCATCATCAGCTGCTCTGGGTGATTGGGCAATCCTTATTGTTGAGCCCTGATATGACGATTGAGACAATGACCATTTTGATTTCAGGCTCTATGGCGAATGATTCTCATCATTGACCTTAAGGGTCAGCCGCATATACAACGCTCCTTTCATTGTGGAAAACACAAAGGCCCCTTTGTCACGGTCACTTTGACACAATCAGGTGATCTGCTTCAATCCCCTTGGATCAGGACTAGTTTGGTATCTTTTAGGATGTTTCGTCTTCTCTACAGCTTTGCATCTTCTCACTCGCACAACAGTCACTTACGTTGTTTAGCAAACACAAAGTATGCTATTGTGTTGAGTGAGACCGTGAATAAAGATACTCATTGACAGCAGAGCTGTCTCTCCTGGGTTGAATTATTAAACTTTGTACCCAATAAATGAAGCAAAATCAGGAGATTCTCAGGCTTTCGGGTTTGGAACTGCTCATCAGTTCTGTTTGATTATTTTGTGAGGAGAAAAAGACAATTAATAAAGAATCAACATTGCTTTATTATTCATGGGTGGAAAAAAATCCAGAAGATGGCGATGGATATGATGCAGAGTCCATGTTCCCGTTTCAGTTATTAAAGGAATCGCTTCAAGGCTTTGGTGTGAAGAGTTCTGCATTCCTGAAGTGAAATTCTGGAACAATTCTCACCTGCTTTTTAAATGTTTCCACTGGATTCCTTGTAACTGCACACACTTGATGCTCAACATGTCAGTAGCTGACTGCTGCATTGAAAGGCTTCTTCTGTGCCCAGTCTGCTTGTTCTAAACAATGCTGGTGTATACAACGTAACTATCATTCGCTGAATTCCTTCATTTAAATGTTCACCTTGTGAAATCTGATGATTGAATACAGTTCCAAGTACACGTTTTATTTTCCACATAGGAACCTTAACTGAGTTTAACTGAAGTCTCTTGTTTTTCTCCTTCAGCAAAATACCCTGAAATCAAGTCGCTGATGGGTCCGGACACGCGGCTGAAATGGGTTGTGTGCATGATGGTAGCTATACAGTTTTTAGCTTTCTACATGGTCAAAGACTTGGACTGGAAATGGGTTCTGTTTTGGACTTATGCCTTCGGCAGCTGTATCAACCACTCAATGACCCTCGCTATTCACGAGATCTCCCACAACACGGCCTTCGGAAACAACAAGGCCATGTGGAATCGCTACTTTGCCATGTTTGCCAACCTGCCCATTGGTCTGCCCTACTCTGCCTCCTTCAAACGCTATCACCTGGACCACCACCGCTACCTGGGTGGAGACGGGATCGACGTAGACATCCCCACTGAGTTTGAAGGCTGGTTCTTCTGCACACGCCTCCGCAAGTTCATCTGGATTATCCTGCAGCCGCTGTTCTATGCCGTTCGGCCCCTCTGCATCAACCCCAAACCCATCACTCGGCTGGAGCTGACCAACGTGGCCATCCAGCTCGCCTTTGACGCGCTGCTCTGGTGGCTGTGGGGGGCCAAGTCGGTGGTCTACATGCTGGCTGGCTCCATGCTGGGGATGGGCTTGCACCCCATCTCTGGTCATTTCATAGCTGAGCACTACATGTTCCTCAAGGGCCACGAGACCTACTCCTACTACGGCTCCCTCAACCTGCTCACCTTCAACGTGGGCTACCACAACGAGCACCACGACTTCCCCAGCGTCCCGGGATGCCGGCTGCCCATGGTGAGTACCGCTGCACGGTGAGGTGATCGGTACCCACAGGTGGCTATTGAGACGACACTAATAAATCAGTAATGAGAGAATATAAATAGCTACTGAATAGATGTTTATCTCGCTGTTATATGAGATGAGGTCATGATTTCACACCGCGTGTCCAAAGATAACTTGGTCAGGATTTTACATTGTGGGTCCAAAAATAACATATTTACAATGACCCGTCTTACTTTCTTTACATTTATATAGAAAGGTCGTTAACGATACTTGGTTTTGTCAATAAATGAGTGTAAGAACTGTAAAGGTTCACTCCATGACTATTAGATTAGTCAACTGTAACCATTTAATTCTTTATCTAGATGCACTTTGATACTTTTGTATGGTATTTAATCTGTGCAGTGGCACAGTGCACATAAATCAATAATGAAATTGTTAGTGGACCACCCCATAATAACCTGCAGCCTGTTTTATTTATGCCAAAGGTTAACATGCTAAGTGCTAAATGTGTGTGTTGTTTATTCTCACCTACAACAGATGAGAAAAGATTCAGGACAATAAAACCACAGTCACGGCTTCTCACATTTGCTTGGCCCTTGTCTTAATAAGATTTTATAAGCTAAAAGTAAACAATGAATTTGATTATAAACAAATATGATACTATTAAGTAGCTAAGTATTATAAAATAACTATGATACGTTACAAACTAGAGGTGTAAAACATCAGCAAAGGGCTGTAAAAAGAATCAAAGTTGGATGCCGCAGTTCATATCACTGCAGACTCGAGACCAGACTCTGACTCGAGACCCGACTCGGACTCGGACTCGGACTCTGGTCCAGACTCATCCAGCACACGGTTGTGATTGTAAGAGTCACAGCAGCAATCTTACTCGTGGTGTTTCTCAAAGTCAAGCAAGGATCTTTTAATACTTTCAAGGGTACCGGTTCATTAAATCCTGCCAAAGGACTGTGTTCTTCGTCCAGAGGAATTCAAAGATGTAAGGATCGGTAAATAACCAATCCAGTTGCTGGATCTTTACTCGTATTAGCTCTCCAAAGCCTAATTTAAAGGATTGTTTCGTAGCGTAGCGACACCCTCTGTCAGCAAGCTACTGATACAAGAGAAAGTCTTTTCACATCTAACTCTGTGAATTAAAGCTTTATTTTTTGATTGTTAAAAGTGGAAAGACATGGAAATATGAAAGCATGTATATGTTGTGAAACCGTAAACAGCTCTTTCAAATCAAATCGGTGATTATTCTTTTGTTTCTTCTTTGTTTCTAGGTGAAGAAAATAGCAGCCGAGTATTACGACGACCTGCCTCAGTACTCGTCTTGGGTCAAAGTCCTGTACGACTTCATCATGGACGACGCGCTGAGCCCGTTCTCTCGAGTGAAGAGGACGCTGAAGGGAGACGTAAAACAGGAGTGACTTCACCCAAAGCTTCAGCGTCCGGCTCGCCAGCCTTTGCATATTAACACATTCAGCTTTCCCATCATGTGCTTAGATTAGGATGTTAGATTGGAAATATAAATTTGGTTGTGTGATTATTAGCATTACCTGCCTCCGATCAAACAAATCATCTTTGCTATGTATTCTAATCTAAACAACCTATAAATAGATGGGTGGATTGTCATAAAGTTTGCTACACACATTCATGTCACCCTCAGGATGAATCTTCTAAATTCTCCAAATATTCACAATACAAAATGTTCTCAATTTGTGCAACACTGTGGTTTGAAACTAACCCACATGTCCACTGAAGGCATCTGTATTGTGATCCGGCTCTTCCACTGCTGATGATATCATATATGATAGTATCTAGGCCACAAAGTGTCTATTGCCACACTAATCAGTGATGTGCATTTCCATTTGCAACGCCGGCATGTGAATCTTCCGTCGTGACATGCAAAGCTGTTGTAACTTCACATTCCAATCTGCCACAAATTTCACATCCAGTATGAGTCTAGCCTGAGGGATGACGAGTCAGAGCGCCTACTGACAGGACTAGCAGTATCTGACAAAGATGGTTCCAATCAAACATGAATATTAAATGATGCGGTGATATGATATACTGCAACAGTTTGTAAGCAAGAACAAAAGAAAGTGATCTACTCTCCTGTGTGGTGCAACATGTCTACGGCGTTTCTACTGAAGAGGTGAATGAACGTAGACATTTGACTCCTAGGTCAGAGGTCAACAACATACAAGCAGCTTTGCTATTGGTTGACAGCCTCATAGTGTCCGTCCAAGTGGACCAAAGTTGAACTCTTGAGGGGATCCACTCATCCTTAAGATCCCTCGTATGAATTGAGTTTGTTGGAACATGATCTGGTCTGTTTCAAAAGGACCGATGCCGTGTTCATGGGAAGGCTTGCATTGGTTTGCTTTGTTAAATGCATTTTATTTTATCTGCTCATTAACATGCAACATTAATGTAGCACAATATGCAACGTGTTCTCATGCTCCATGCTAAACTGTGACTAACAGTTGGAAGTGTTTTATTCCTCAGTGCCTCAGAGCTTCGTTTTCTATTCTGTTTGTAGTGTTGATTTAAATGTTATGAATTTATTCACTTTGAAATTAAGCTAATTTGACTACTTAAGCCAATGAAATAAATAATAAAAAAATACTTTTTACCTGTTACAATGTTATTCTTGACAATAGAAGAGCATTTAGACCAGGGGCTTCAAACCCAGAAAACAAGGAGTGGCAGCTTCCTCCTCTTAAAACCGTCTTCAGTCGCCCTCCCTGACTGTTGGCTGGATGTAACGATACATTTGACATGTGGAAGATCATTAACAAACATAGTAAAGTGGAATTGAAACATACTATTAAGCAGGGTGCATAAAACAGACTCTACTTCGGGGGCAACGTTAGGACAGCAACCCGTTAGGAGGGTGTGACGTGTGCAGAGGTTTCCGATGTGGAGCCTAAAATACACAATATTGTCCACATCTTCACACGTATTCATGTCATACATATCGCTGTTGATTCTGATGGGTTTTTACTTTTATGGTATTCATTGAGTCCTTTATTGATCTGCTAAAAACACATATCCTGCTGAAAGTTCAATCTTTACCTTAAAAAAATAGCAGTTGGAAAAAAATAGTGGAACGCTAAACTGTGGTCACACTGTCTGAATGTCATTGCTCCTAAAGTACGGTGTTCTGGTACGGAACAACAAACAAATCCCAGATAAACATAAGAGGATAAATGGATGCACACACATACGCATAAGCCCGGTTTCTACACACACTTTATTATAAAAGCAGGACTCAGTATTATGACGCAACAATAATAAGATGTGTATAAATACATTGACTTAAAATAATGGTGAATAATTATGTAGCGCTGAACTGTTGCTGGTTGCACGGTTCTGGTCCAGTTATCTGCTGAGGGACTCTCTGAGCAGCTCGTACATCTTCTGGTCCTGCAGAGGGAACAGAGGAACAGTCATGTGGTGCCGAGTGAGCAACAGTAAAAGGATCTAAGAGGAGGACGAGAGCCCTGCCAGTCTCCCTGCTGTCCCACCAAACAGCAGCCGAATGATTGACAGCTCAAGCGCAGAGGCATCCGATACAGTCTGTCTGTCAACAGGCTGAGCTCATATTGGTTGCTGTGATTTTAAATCTGTAGTCCAGTTCATTTGGTTGAAGGGAAACAAATAAGTTTCATTTTAGTTCTGAACCAGTTCCTGATCATCATACTGCATCAAGACCTACGGGGGAAATACAACTCCAGTGACTGACTAAAGTTCCTGCTTTACTTTAATGCTTCTGATGTTTGTGTTCCTCAATGTTCCCCACATCCCGTATGGTGACGCTGCTTTGTAGGCGTGTGAACCGAGGCGAGGTCCCGGGACAGAGGACGTCGTATGTGTACAGATTGCAAAGCCCTCTGAGGCAAATTTGTGACTTTGGGCGATACAAAATAAAGTTAATTGAATGCGGTAATGGCAGTGGTTGTTGCTGACACACCTTTGCCCAATTATCTTCCTTAAGCCACAATACATGACTATGCTCTTAGTTTGCTAATGATGATGCTTGTACTCGCATGTATTAAGATTGAGTGTTATTTATGGGTGTGTGCGCGCTCCTTATGACTACTCTTTATAGTATGTCTGTTTTACTAGATAAAACATTATTGATGTATACATAAATTGTGTATATTACATTACTGTAAATTATACGTAACTTCTTTTTTACGTAACTTCTTTTTTTAAAGTTTGTTAAGGCAAATAAAGTAACAAAATCAAAGCAGCAAAATAAATGTTACTTTGATAATTTAACAGGTCACACTGTATACCTTACCTTTTTGGACACAGATGGACGAACTTTCTTGAAGGCATCATCAAAGTTCTGTTTGCTCACTCTGATGTCCGCGACGGAGCCAGAAGTGAACGTGTGTCCTGTGAACAGACCTTTAAGTCAATGAACAGGCATCAGACAGTCCTGGTGGGTTACGTTACATTCTGTCCACATGATGGGAAACTCAAAGGACGACGCTTTGGCCTCGCCATCTGTACCGTTACGACACAACTCCCAGCTAATCCAGAAAATGGTCCATGCTCTCAATTATGAATTATAACTTTAATCCTCTACGTACAGATGTCACGTAAAGGGAGGTTAGCTAGAGAGACCTAAACCTTCCTTTTGTACAAAGCTGTAAAATGTGTCATTTCTTCTGTAAAGTTTGTACATTGGTCGCTTTTGGAGCCGGCCAGCTAGCCAGTCGAAGACATTTAGTGTTTGGCACAACTCCGTTTCACACAGTGTATGCTAACGGGAAGCAGCCACACAGTGTATGCTAACGGGAAGCAACCACACAGTGTATGCTAACGGGAAGCAACCACACAGTGTATGCTAACGGGAAGCAACCACACAGTGTATGCTAACGGGAAGCAACCACACAGTGTATGCTAACGGGAAGCAACCACACAGTGTATGCTAACGGGAAGCAACCACACAGTGTATGCTAACGGGAAGCAACCACACAGTGTATGCTAACGGGAAGCAACCACACAGTGTATGCTAACGAGAAGCAACCACACAGTGTATGCTAACGGGAAGCAACCACACAGTGTATGCTAACGGGAAGTAACCACACAGGGTATGCTAACGGGAAGCAACCACACAGGGTATGCTAACGGGAAGTAACCACACAGGGTAGGCTAACGGGAAGTAACCACACAGGGTATGCTAACGGGAAGTAAGCACACAGTATATGCTAACGGGAAGTAAGCACACAGTATATGCTAACGGGAAGTAACCACACAGTATATGCTAACGGGAAGTAACCACACAGTGAAAGCTAACGGGAAGTAACCACACAGTGTATGCTAACAGTCCCTGTTCTGTCATTTAGTTCAGGTAATGCTTATTTGTAATCATTTGCATCTTTACATGCATACAGGTATAAAGAGAAAGGAGTCAAGCTACCAGAAGCAGCTTGTGCGGGCTGAGCCTTCAGGTGGGCCCTCAGGGCGTTAACTGAAGCTTCCCTCACCAACGCCGTCAGGTCAGCGCCGCTGGAGCAAAAACAAATGTGCGCACACACACACACACACACACACACACACACACACACACACACACACACACACACACACACACACACACACACACACACACACACACACACACACACACACACACACACACACACACACACACAGAGAGAGTGATACTTCATTCTGTTCATTAGAAATGTAGTTCTACATTTAGTCAGCAAGAAAACAAACATTGCAACTTGATAAAAAGTTCACCACGACTGTTAAAAGATAAGATAAGAGAATCCTGTATTAGTCCTACAGTGCAAAGGAGAAACAGTAACATATGAACAAGTGTAGAGGAAAGCTTTCGTCTCCAGCTGGTAAATTACCTGAAGCAATCGCAGCGCTCATCGAAGGCGATCGCTTGGAGACAGACGTCCGGCTCCAGCCGAGGTTTGGTTCCTCCCTGCAGAAGATCAACAGCTGTTCATTCAAACATAGATAAGCTGAGCCTAGTCTGACAGGTAGCAAAGTGGACGCCGAGCACCTTCAAATGGGAAAGGAACATACACCTGGACTGGTTCAGAAAAATAAAACATCTAGTTTAGAAAACTTGAATCCAGCTCCTTTGGGCCTCTCTTGCCTCTGAGTAACTAAACGTACCGTAGTGATGGTGGGTAACTAGGCGTACCTTAGTGATGGTGGGTAACTAGGCGTACCTTAGTGATGGTGGGTAACTAGGCGTACCTTAGTGATAGTGGGTAACTAGACGTACCTTAGTGATAGTGGGTAACTAGGCGTACCTTAGTGATAGTGGGTAACTAGGCGTACCTTAGTGATAGTGGGTAAGGCGTACCGTAGTGATGGCGGGTAAGGCGTACCGTAGTGATGGCGGGTAACGTAGTGATGGTGGGTAAGGCGTACCGTAGTGATGGCGGGTAAGGCGTACCGTAGTGATGGCGGGTAAGGCGTACCGTAGTGATGGCGGGTAAGGCGTACAGTAGTGATGGCGGGTAAGGCGTACAGTAGTGATGGCGGGTAAGGCGTACAGTAGTGATGGCGGGTAACGTAGTGATGGCGGGTAAGGCGTACCGTAGTGATGGCGGGTAAGGCGTACCGTAGTGATGGCGGGTAAGGCGTACCTTAGTGATGGCGGGTAACGTAGTGATGGTGCTTACCTTAGTGATGGTGAGCAGGATGGCGAGGCGGTCTGCTTGAGGAGGCAGACCTACATACAAGGTTTTATCCAGACGGCCGGGCCTCAGGATGGCAGGGTCGATGATATCTATCAAGAGACATTTAGATTAATAACAAATAATTCATTTTGGTTTAAAATCCTTGTCACAAATTGAAAAATTGTGGTGAAAAAAAGAATGTAGATAGTATTCTACATTAAGAGTACCAATACAACAATGTACCAATACTTTACCAGTAAAAGCCCAGCATTTTAATAAATGCTGCTAAGTACAGATGTATTTTCAGCATAACGTGTCAAAAGATAATAATGAAAATTATTTTATAAATAATCTCCCCACTGATATCATGCCGTACTTCCTCATATGCAGCAGATAACAGACTATTACACAAGACCAATGATTCCTTTTATTCTTATTGAACTGCTGCTCAGGGGGATCGTTTCTCTTTCTGCCCGTTCAGTTGTTTCTGGTCTCACCGTGGTGCAGCGTTTGTTTTTTCATGTACAAAACAAAATTTGTGAAGAGGAATTTCTACAACCTAAAAGCATGACAAACACAGAGCAGTCCTCTCAGCCATCCTGGAGCAGAACAAGCTTTTGTGGTGGGTGTGTCCGGTACTGTACACACAGGTGCATACGTAGATACACATACTGTGGGCGTTCACTGTTGGATCTGTACCTGGTCTGTTGGTTGCAGCCATGATGAAGACCTGCCGTCGAGTCTCCAAGCCGTCCATCTCTGTGAGCAGCTGGTTGACCACCCGCACACTGGCTCCTGACTGAAGACACACACATGTTCATACACACATAACCAAGTCAAAACAAAAAAAGAACGTCAAGTGGATGACATGAGAAATCTGGGCTTCTCGTATAGATGTCGGAAATGTGATCTAAAAATATGTTTTCAGTCTTTAGAAGATAGTAAAATGTTATTTTCTGTTAGGAACATGTTTCTAGTGATATGTGGCAGCAGTCGAAAAGTCTAACGTTTTGGTAATTGGTGAAATTGTAAAAGTTTAACGTGAAATCGTAAAAGTTGACGTATGACTCATCAAAACACTCCACACAAACAAGTTGTTTGGAAATAGCAATGATCTTTGTCCCGGGGTGAATGTGCATCAGCTCACCAGGGAGGACAGACGAGCTCTTAATGACTCCCTGGATACTCGCCTCCCTGCTACTGTACCCTGGCTGCTATGACGCATGTAGTGTGTGCTACTGGCGCTCCACAAGGCTGCTGGTGTGTTGCATTGTGGATCTTGAACATACTACAAGTCCTGAAGTCCATCCCTCTCACCTCGTGGCCTGAGCGGCGAGGACACAGAGCATCGATCTCGTCAAAGAAGATGACACAAGGAGCCGAGTTGCGTCCTCTCTGGAAGACCTGCCTGACCGCCCGCTCACTCTCTCCCACATACTGCACAGAGATCCATCATTAGTGCAACACATGGCAACCCTGACTCATGTGTGGTGGATTAGGACAAAGGCGGGGACATAATGCGCCAAGATCTTTCACAATATTTAATGCAAAACAAACTGGTAGGAGATCATGGAAGCAGCTCAGGGACTCACCATGTTGAGCAGCTCTGGACCCTTGACAGAGATGAAGTTGAGGCCTGACTCATTGGCCACTGCCTGCCAGGAGACAACAGAGTAACGGTGAGCATCTGGCACAGTGGCATCAGATGTGGCAACCTCACTGATGACAGACTTCAGGAAGCTCATCAGTCACTGCACACAGCGGTTGTTACACAAGAACTATTCCCAGCACGCAACTCCTCCTAAAACCACAATTGTCCTTCTCACATTGCTGTTTATGTGAACATGGGACAGAGCTTTCACCCTGCGACCCACATCCTGACAGCTCTGTGCTACAGGCGTGAGTTTGATCTCATGTCACTTAGAAAGAAAGCAAATCCGTGCATTAACTAGTCCTTTAATAACACATATGACTGGTTATCCTGACTCGTACTTGATTTGGTGTATATCGAGAAAGAACTTGCAGATGCAGGAAGCTTCTTGAATAAATTAAGTCCTACTCTCTCAGCTCTCTGAAGACTTTGTTTTAGTCCAGGTAAAAATGTTTAGAGGCATTCCTTTGACTGATTCGAAGATGCTTTAAGAATGCGATAACAGGCCTGAGATACGAGAATAAAAAAAACATTCCAAATATAGATTGATTACTAATAATGTGTGGTACGCTGACAAGTATAGAACACTAGAGAAGGCTAAACATTTTAGATACGACTACAACTGTTCAACTATATTACAGGGCTGTGCTACTTACTATTAGGCATAATGGTGTGTGTGTGTGTGCGTGTGTGTGTGTGCGTACCTTGGCCAGCAGAGTCTTCCCGCATCCTGGAGGTCCCGCTAGCAGAACCCCAGATGGAGCGCTGAGCCCCAGAGCCCTGAACTGCTCTGGAGAACGCACTGGCGCCTGAACAGGAGGAGGATCAGTTTGACTGCTGCACATGAGAATTCATTTTATATATTAAAAAAGGGACAATGTCCCCAGGGCAATCTATGGCTACACTGAGAAGATTACCCACAGGAAGCCTGATCCTGATCCTGAATAACATGTCAGAACATGACCACACAGGAGAGAGCTATGCAGGACTCCCAGCAGGGGAATCAGCTGAGAGACTAAAACCAAGTCCAGGGTGACTCAGTCAAAAAGATTAAAATCAAGGTAGGTGTTTCCTATGAATACAGTTTGTAAACACAGGTGAGACGGCCACAACAGATATGAAGGTGATTGTTCAACCGGGTCAGTCTGGGTCAAGGAGGTCAACCATGAAGAAGTGCGTTTACCAGTATGGCCATGGTGAGGTCCTCTCTGATGTCCTGCAGGGCTCCCACATCCTCCCAGGTGACGTCCGGCACGGTGGCAAAGCCCTCCCTCTTGGCTGAGGGCTGGACACTGGACACAGAGCTCAGGAAGTCTGACATGAGGATGGACAGGCCGGCCAGCTGCTCCTCCGATAGTGTGGCAGTGTTCTTCAACAACTGCAGCAGGTGCCACAGATCCCCCTGCTGGACCAGAACACAACTCATGAGAATAACAGGAAGCAGCAGCTTTACAGAACCTCACATAGGACAATACAGAGAGGCTCGAGTGTGTGAACGCTTCTATTGTGCTGTGGCAAAGTAATGGGAGCCTAAGAAAGCACCGTAAAAACTACAATTCCAGCCTCACAGTCATATTGAAGTTTATATCCATGTCTGTCCCAAATATCATCGCTTCCTGGGTGGATGTTTGTGACAACTATATTTGAAAAACCCTTTAAACTGAGCGATTGTTATATTAAAAAAATAACACTGTAAATGTAGGTTGTTTGTTTCATGAATTAAAAAAAAGAAAAACTGCTGTATTTGGATGTATTGAACACCACAAGTAATATACAAGTGAAATATATGGTTTGGTACATGAGAAAATTCAAATGGGCCAAATGGGCCTCAATGAGATGTCGCCTGAATGTTCTCTGTTCTAAACCCTCTCTAACTTTGTTCTGCTTCACTTTATCAAAGTCAACCTTTGCAGAGAGAATGTTCACATATTGAGCTATGATTTGGGTTAGAGAATGTTCACATATTGAACTATGATTTGGGTTAGAGAATGTTCACATATTGAACTATGATTTGGGTTAGAGAATGTTCACATATTGTGCTATGATTTGGGTTAGAGAATGTTCACATATTGAACTATGATTTGGGTTAGAGAATGTTCACATATTGAACTATGATTTGGGTTAGAGAATGTTCACATATTGAACTATGATTTGGGTTAGAGAATGTTCACATATTGAGCTATAATCTGGGTTAGAGAATGTTCACATATTGAGCTATAATCTGGGTTAGAGAATGTTCACATATTGAACTATGATTTGGGTTAGAGAATGTTCACATATTGAACTATGATTTGGGTTAGAGAATGTTCACATATTGAACTATGATTTGGGTTAGAGAATGTTCACATATTGAACTATGATTTGGGTTAGAGAATGTTCACATATTGAACTATGATTTGGGTTAGAGAATGTTCACATATTGAACTATGATTTGGGTTAGAGAATGTTCACATATTGAGCTGCATCATTTCAAAGAAATAAATCATCCTGAAAGTGATTTTTTTTTTTATTATTATTAGGCAGTGATTTTTTTTTTATTAGGCAGACCTGAAACCTTTTCTTTTTTGTGTGTGTCATCTTCATTTACTCTTAACCAGTAACATATAGACTGATATTTACAAAATCTCACATGTGTAGAGATGCACCCTTTTTAGTTTGGGAAAGACATTTTTGAGCACAGGCCTAAAAATAGGTTGGTTTTCAAAAGATTAGAAGATTCTCAAGGTGATCTGAGTTCACAGTGACCTTTGACACTCAAATCGAATCCGTTCATCCCGAGGTCCAGGTGGACTTATGTACCAAATTTGAAGAAATTTGTCTGAGGAGTTCCTGCGATATCGCATTCAGAAGAATGGATCAGACGGACAACCAGAATAAAAAGGCATAAAGGCATTCAAATACTTCAATTTCTATTCTTGCACAAACTATATATATTCAAGCACTATTAATGATCCATCTCTATTTTCAAAAACTTTTAAAGGCTTGATTTAAAAGCTATTATAAGGATGTTGTCCTTTACTATTTTTTTTTAAAACACACTGCTATTATTTTGAATAAAACTGTATTGTATTATGACAAAAGGTCATCTGCCAAAGGTACACTTTCCTACAGAGTGGCACTTTCGAGGAGTATTGTGGGAGCTCCCCATACCTGCAGGTGACTCGGTCCCGACTCTTGAGGTACCGGCTTCATGTCTGTCGTCTGCTGCTCTCCGACCTCCGGCTTCATGTCTGTGGTCTGCGGCTCTCCGACCTCCGGCTTCATGTCTGTCGTCTGCGGCTCTCCGACCTCCGGCTCCATGTCTGTCGTCTGCGGCTCTCCGACCTCCGGCTTCATGTCTGTCGTCTGCGGCTCTCCGACCTCCCCATAAGTCACCGTCGCCTCAGGCTGAACTCTGCTGGTTAAAAGCTCTTCGGTAGAGCTCTGGCCTCTCATTTCCAGGAGAACCCTGCTCACAGCGCTCATGGCAGCTTCGCGGCACAGCGCCATAAGGTCCGCGCCCACGTAGCCTGGGGTGAGCCGGGCCAGCTTCTGGTAGTCAAAGTCCTCCTGCAACTTCAGCTTTCGACACAACGTCTTCAAGATCCTGACGAAGCAGAAGACCTTCTGTTCAGCGTCAACAGTCAGAAAGTGTGATCATCAAACATTCAATATTCCAGTTTGAACACTGAACTTTCACAAAAAGGCAACACGTCACAATAGGCTAGGACACTGAAACGCATCTCTTCTGCTGTGAACAAGGCCGGTTTCAGGCAGCGTCACTTTTCTGATCAGCCTTCCATAAGCACCAGCCACAGAGCTGACTACCAGGGTGTCGTGCTATTTGTTTAAGTACCAGAGCACCTCTGACGCACACACATAGTTATAGTGGCTTGAAGTTTGAAGGTTATGCAACCACTGTGTGGCAAGGCGACACGCATTCGTCAACTCTCATTGACCACATGATCAAAAGGTTAGACAGACTTTATGGAGGACGGATATGTGGATACATCCGCAGCCTCTGAGAAGTCCTGCGTCAGGACAGTGCCATATGCATGGCTGTTACCTGTGTGGACATTACCTGAAAACGACCCCAGACTGCTACAGTACAACACTCAGACCTACACACACCAGACCGCTCAGTTATTTGTTGATATTCTGCTTTTCCATTTCTCATTCAGGCACGTGTGAATTGTAATTGAATGGTGGAGCAGCGCTGACACTTTTCAACCATAAACTGGCGCATAAATATTCACCAGAATGCAAGAAATGTAGTGTTTGATGCGCAATATTCCGGGGCTGAATCAAACGGCATAACAGTTTAGAAAAGCCCCATTGTCCAACCCATCATTGGTTGTATTCAAGACCTTTTTGACGAGAATCTATAATCGTTGGGTTTAAATCAATTAAACATCTCCCGGTTGATCTATTGACTTCTATAATCGCAGATCTTCAAGCCTGTACGATCGTGTTTGGCTGACCTGAGACGAGCCGCTTCATCGGGGATACCGAGGCAGATCTCCCTGTCGAAGCGCCCGGCTCTGCGGAGGGCGGGGTCCAGGGAGTCTGGTCTGTTGGTGGCGCCGATGACCAGGACCTGAGCGGTCACCGTCAGACTGTTCAGGTCTGACGGGAGGCAAACAGTAAACCGTCATTTCACCTGAGGAAGTCACATTACTCTTTTTTTTCTTGACCATCACTTAATACGACATATGCAGCAGTCAGAGTGGCATCAGAGGTTAACGGCGGAAGCTAAATCAGAGTCTGTGTGTTTCGAGGATTCGGGAGACACGAGTCATATCTCCATGATGCATTTGATGGCATTCTTCGCATCCGTTCACAACGCCAAAACTTGCACATGCAGCTCTTTACCAGACGAGTTTAATATGTTGCACTAATTCCAATCTAAATCCGTTTGTTAGGAAAGATTCAAACGTTAGCGGCAGAATGAAAGAAGGGTTCCTGTGAAGTACGGCTGACATGTTGTGTTACACGTCAAGCGAGACATCATCATCAACTTTACAGTTCATATTAGGGAATTTATATTTTTCCTGGAAATTAGACATTCCCTGTCCCGGGAGTAGAAGCACACATTCCAGGAGTTAACTTTAATGACCCAACAGAAGCTCAATGCCAGGTGTCAGTGACTCAAAAGTGAAACATCACCTGGTCTTTCATGGTCTGCTCGTTACAGTAATATTGATATTTCCACAAGGTATTCACGTGTCTCTGTATCATACCGTCCATGCACGTTAGCAGCTGGGCTACAATCCTCCTCTCCATGTCTTTAGAAGCCACCTCTCTCTTCGGGGTGATGGAATCTATTTCATCTATGAACAGAATACACGGGGAGGAGTTCTGCGAGGGAAACAAAAACAATAAAAGGTCAGAGAGAAAGACATGGTAATCATAACAGAAAAAGAAGAAGAAGAAGAAGAAGCCCCTACTCACCACCGCCTGGTCAAACAGCTCTCTGAGCTTCTGTTCAGACTCCCCTGACACTCCAGACACCAGCTCCGGAGCAGACACCTTCAACATGGGCAGCTGCAGCTCCTGAAGCACAGCACAGCTTTGTTTAACGTGGGTTAAGAAGTACACAACAAAGCAGCAGTTTCACACTCTTTACCTGAACCAAACATCACAACCAAGATCTGACTAAAGGATTGCGCCTCATGTGCAGCCTCTCTCCACGCGTCCTTTAGGGCTCAAGACCATGAGGCAGACTGCATAGTGCTGCCTGTGTCTTTATACTACTACAATGTAATAGGACCGATAACAGCCAACCAGTATGACCTACAGACACATGTATGGATTTGATGCAATAGAGTATCTGTTGAAATACATGACAGGATTGTTTTACTCTGCATATATACTGCTGTGCTCTTTTGTTTTACAGAATATGATTTTACAAGGCAAACATTTATAAATACAGCTAATTTTGTCTAAAAGCTTTTTGGGAGTTACCTAGAGTAAATATTAATGGTTCAAAACCCTTTAAATATACTTGCTGGAAGACCCCACACCCAATATCTACTTGTAATACTGGCCTCAGCTCTGCATGCATACAGGCTCGTCTGGTTGATTCCAGGCTGTCGGCATCCTATAGTATATTATATTTCATATGTTTTATGATAACTATAGACTACAAATAACTAAACAAAAAGTATTAAACTATGGGTAAATATACAAACACACCACTTTAACCCTATAATGTTTAAGTAGGAATTTCCAGCTTTGTGACCTCATTAGACGAGAAAGAGGTAGACGCGCGCACACACACACACACACACACACACACACACACAGACACACACAGACACACACAGACACACACACACACACTCACCCCAGCCACAGCCTGGGCCAGCAGGGTCTTTCCACAGCCAGGAGGTCCATGGAGGAGGAAGCCTCTTGGAGGAACCATCCCCAGCTGCTGGTACACCTCTGGGTGTCGCATGTGGATCAGCAGCCTACACACCTCCTGCAACAACGTCGATGATGCAAGAGCCTGAATTAGAGCCTCGCTGTGTAGGACTTTAAAACTTTCAGTGCAGTTACTGAAGAAGAACATTTGGCACAGCAGCAAGGTCAAAGCTCCTCACCGTCAACGTGGCGTCATTACCGCCTACGTCTTCAAACCTCAGAGTGGGATACTGCAGCTCCAGGGACTTCGATTTAGCTGAGGAAGCATGTACACGCGGAAAAATACTTTGAATGCAAAGTAGTCGTCACAGCCATCACAGTGGACGTATAACTTATATAACTATCTGTAAACTAATCAATTCAACAAACAAAATGAATATATCAAGTATTAAAACAGCTGTTAGCTGCAGCTCAAACGGGAATTACACCTTTATGTGGTGTTCAACAGATAGACAGACTAGACATGCAGTACCTTTCTTATTCACGATTCGAGGCTCTGTAGTTTCAGTGGATAGCTTCATCTTTCTTTTGGACTTTTTTCGAGGTTTCTGCGGCTCCAGCATGGACTCATCCGTCTGCTGGTGACAAAACATGTATGGCAGTAAGTGAGAGTCAAACAATGTCCGCTGTCTCCGTCAGAAGGTCATCAGGAGGTCACACTACACTGTGTTCATTACTGACTTGGTTTATTGTTGCATTAGAGAGGTACACTCCTTTGTTCCCATAGCTGGAGCTCCTCCCATGAACGAAAGGACCAGAACAATAACTTGTTTACAAAAAGGCAGTATTTCAGCAAATCCTGTTTTTTTTTAAAGTCAGAATCCTCTTCAATAACAGGAAATGGTCTCATATTTCCACCGACACGTGATGCACAAGCAAGCAGAAGTTTGAAGTTACTCAAAGCATGAAATAATAGTGAAAAATAAATAACTCCCCCATTACACACAGGAGTTTAGACTCTAGGCGACAATAGAATTATATAAATGGACGTAACAAGAAACTGCACATTGTATCGGCAACCTCATCTACACAGGAACCGTGATGAAGAGAACCAATGCATCTCTTTGAGCCACATTAACTCCTGAATGACAGACACATGTTGATCTCACAGAGGCAGTGAATGCTTATGTTGACTGCTGAGTATTCAGACCAGCTTTACATTACCTGCATCAAATCTACTCAACGCAACAACTGCATACATTTCATAAAAACCTCCGGATTTTTACTCTTTTCACATTTGAGGGATGAGTTAATTTAGGATGATCTTATTTTAAGAAGGGCATAAACGTAATAGTAAACCGTGTGTGAGCAGAGGTGCAGTGGAAGGGATCCGCAGGTGTACTGGGGAAACCCACTTCTTTTCTTGCAGTTCACAGTAAACCCATCCAGTAACAAGATAGGAATACAGACGACGACCCACTTCCTGCTCAGTAATCTATCCATCTTCTTCTTCAGTCGTAGGCTGCTGATGAGTGTCAGGTTAAAGGTACAGGTTTCTGCTGCAACAGTCCTGACTGCTAACACCTTCTCTCAGCACTGAATGGCTGGTGAATAACATGTCAAGCATTAATCCCAAAGCATTGCCCAGGAAAGAGCAGCAGGGCCCGACCAATATATCTGCATCGCCGGTATTATGGTGATGTATTGGCACCAACAGACACATCTTAGAGCTGACGGCATGCCCACCCGAACGACTATTACCTACTTAGTTACGACGTCAGCACGCTAACTGTTAACCTCCGCTGAAACGTACATTTCTTGCTAAAGTAGCTGGCTCCTCTTCACACAGGTCGATAAGGACGGTGCTCTTCTCTGGCCCTCTGCCTCGATCAATGAACCAGCCTCCTGAGGAAACCAGCGTCCCTGAACTGGGAGCGAGGGCAGCTGTGCTGGCCGGACTGCTGGCAGCAGGCTGGTCTCTGAGGGGGGAGCCGCTGCAGTCAGGGAGTCCCTTCCGGTACAGAGACGCAAGAGAGCTGTTCATGTGGTTGGTGGGCTGTGGAGGGCAAAGACCAGCAACACGGAGTAGTTACACGTCAGAGATAGTGGTGAGAGGAGCTTCACATCCCTAGAGAGCAGTGATATAGAGAGAGTGGTGAGAGGAGCTTCACATCCCTAGAGAGCAGTGACATAGAGATAGTGGTGAGAAGAGCTTCTCACATCCCTAGAGAGCAGTGATATAGAGAGAGTGGTGAGAGGAGCTTCACATCCCTAGAGAGCAGTAAGATAAGCTTCCCCCAGTAACTATTATTTAACCAACATGCCTCAACTATAATCCTTAAAGGTAACCTTCACTGTGTGTTACCGTGTTCTCCACCACGTGGTCGTCACTGTCAGAGGACTCTCCTGAGCTGCTGCCGTCATCACTGTGAACACATGTAAACACACACATGTAAACACACACATGTAAACACACACATGTAAACACACACACACACACACATTTAAAGAGAGTAATTGAAGCCCGTTAGAGTCTCACCCGGTGTCGTTGTGGCTGCGCTTGGCTCTCTTAGCCAAGTGTTTGCTCTCCTGCTCGTTCAGCCCGGAGTCCTTCATGATCAAGTCGTACACTAAGAGAGCGGATGGTGAAAACAAAAAAATAATTAATAAATCAGAACTCGCAGTTTATATTCCAAAAGATTTAGATCATGAACACTGGAGGTTCTTACCTTTCGTTACTTGAATCCTGAAAGCGTTCTTGTTTCTCCGGCCATACTCCATTCTAAAAGACACAACGTAAACCAAACACTTGCAATGCAATAACCTCCACGTTGTGTTGATTCAACGGCTCGCTCTCATTTAGGGGTTCTAGCTTTTGCTGCTGTTGATTGTGTTTGAAATGTGACATACAGTAACTAAAACTGGATTAAAGTTATTAAACAAAACATTTTGTAGTTTAAAAAAAAAAAAATAATCTGATACACAACTGAATTTTAATCTTAAGTGTTATCAGTTAGTGTGTCCACCCTCGTTTCCTGGTAAACTAAGCACCAGTAGTGCAGCTGTAGTCATGTTCTCCCTTTCAAACATTTGGTTGTCTGGACCGTAGTGCAGATGTTTTAACCGCAGATCCATTCAACATTGAAGTGTTGCATTGTGGGTCAAACATGTTGTCCATCATCTCTTGAATTCCATCTCGCCTGAAGAGATCATGGTGTTGATAGAGACAGATAGATATATATATTCCTGTGTTGCATCATGGCCATACATTAATCCTTAAGTGAAGCACTTGCCTGTACAGTTTCTGAAGATCCAGGGCCATGGCTGACAGGTCCACATATTCACTGGTGCAGGTCGTCATGTACTGAAACCAGAACATCCAACAGGGTCAGGATGCAGACATGTAGACCCAATCTTTTGTTTGGATTTAACAAGAAAACTAACACGGAAAAGGCCCCGTGCACTTCATGCCACAACAAGAGGGACGTCACATGTGTTTGTCATCACTGCTCTTGTCTTCCTCATGATATCCTCTGACGGCAGGACGGCTACCATCTTGTTCCTAGAAGTACTACATACATGTATTCTATTATTGATGTTACTACTTTGCTTGGTGAAGGAGTATTAAAAAGTAAGATTGCCAAATGGCACTATTTAATTAGACTTGTTTTTATATAGCGCCTTTCTCTTCTTCCTGCCATTCAATGAGCTTTACACTACGGTCACCCGTTCACTCACTCATTCATTCATACCCGTTCACTCATTCATTCATACCCGTTCACTCATTCATACCCTGAAGGCAGAGGCTGCCATGCAAGCTGCCACTAAACTACGGCTCTGGTTAGTGAACAGTTAAACTAAGGCTCTGGTTAGTGAACAGATAAACTACGGCTCTGGTTAGTGAACAGATAAACTAAGGCTCTGGTTAGTGAACAGTTAAACTAAGGCTCTGGTTAGTGAACAGATAAACTAAGGCTCTGGTTAGTGAAGAGATAAACTAAGGCTCTGGTTAGTGAAGAGATAAACTAAGGCTCTGGTTAGTGAACAGTTAAACTAAGGCTCTGGTTAGTGAAGAGATAAACTAAGGCTCTGGCTAGTGAACAGTTAAACTAATGCTCTGGTTAGTGAACAGATAAACTAAGGCTCTGGTTAGTGAACAGTTAAACTAAGGCTCTGGTTAGTGAAGAGATAAACTAAGGCTCTGGTTAGTGAAGAGATAAACTAAGGCTCTGGTTAGTGAACAGTTAAACTAAGGCTCTGGTTAGTGAACAGTTAAACTAAGGCTCTGGTTAGTGAAGAGATAAACTAAGGCTCTGGTTAGTGAACAGTTAAACTAATGCTGTGGTTAGTGAAGAGATAAACTAAGGCTCTGGTTAGTGAACAGTTAAACTAAGGCTCTGGTTAGTGAAGAGATAAACTAAGGCTCTGGTTAGTGAACAGTTAAACTAATGCTCTGGTTAGTGAACAGATAAACTAAGGCTCTGGTTAGTGAAGAGATAAACTAAGGCTCTGGTTAGTGAACAGTTAAACTAATGCTGTGGTTAGTGAAGAGATAAACTAAGGCTCTGGTTAGTGAACAGTTAAACTAAGGCTCTGGTTAGTGAAGAGATAAACTAAGGCTCTGGCTAGTGAACAGTTAAACTAAGGCTCTGGTTAGTGAACAGTTAAACTAATGCTCTGGTTAGTGAACAGATAAACTAAGGCTCTGGTTAGTGAAGAGATAAACTAAGGCTCTGGCTAGTGAAGAGATAAACTAAGGCTCTGGTTAGTGAAGAGATAAACTAAGGCTCTGGCTAGTGAAGAGATAAACTAAGGCTCTGGTTAGTGAACAGATAAACTAATGCTCTGGTTAGTGAAGAGATAAACTAATGCTCTGGTTAGTGAACAGTTAAACTAAGGCTCTGGTTAGTGAACAGTTAAACTAAGGCTCTGGTTAGTGAACAGTTAAACTAAGGCTCTGGTTAGTGAACAGTTAAACTAAGGCTCTGGTTAGTGAAGAGATAAACTAAGGCTCTGGTCAGTGAACAGTTAAACTAAGGCTCTGGTTAGTGAACAGTTAAACTAAGGCTCTGGTTAGTGAAGAGATAAACTAAGGCTCTGGTCAGTGAACAGATAAACTAAGGCTCTGGTTAGTGAAGAGATAAACTAAGGCTCTGGTTAGTGAACAGTAACTACATAGAGTGTGAGATATGATGCAGAACAGTGAAAGGAAACAGCTCATCTGTTTGTACTGCATTGTGAAATGATGAATCCCTCTGAACTCATAACCCCAAGAGGAGGACGGTGTACCTGCTCCACTCTGGGTTTGAGCCGGCTGTCCAGACAGCCACCGCTCCTGTTCTTCATCCTTATCGAGCCGGAGGACAGACTAAATGACAAATATAGCACAGCGTGAATTATAGTCTTTTTGGGAGAAACGACATCAACAGAGCCAAAGTCAAACTTCATTGTAGA
This sequence comes from Taurulus bubalis, assembly GCF_910589615.1. Taxonomy (NCBI): domain Eukaryota; kingdom Metazoa; phylum Chordata; class Actinopteri; order Perciformes; family Cottidae; genus Taurulus; species Taurulus bubalis. The sequence continues at coordinate 25,232,585 of NC_136602.1, read as the reverse complement.
TCAACTCTTTCTCCAGTCAGACTCATCACAGGTTTCAACGCTGTAGCCTGAAACATTCCCCCAAATAGTTTAAGAAGGCTTCATTTATTTTTTAAATTAAAAAATTAATCATTACATACAGATAGTTGCAGAATTGCATTGCATG